>NC_091175.1:8392813-8406545 GCF_040958095.1 Procambarus clarkii | reverse complement strand
TGGTTTCAGGAGGGGGGGGGTGTTGCTTCAGGACGGAGGGGGGGGGGGGGGGGGGGTGATGGGTGGGTGTTGCTTCAGGAGGGGGGGGTGTTGCTTCAGGAGGGGGGGGGTGTTGCTTCAGGAGGGGGGGGGGTGTTGCTTTAGGAGGGGGGGGTGTTGCTTCAGGACGGAGGGGGGGGGGGTGATGGGTGGGTGTTGCTTCAGGAGGGGGGGTGTTGCTTCAGGAGGGGGGGTGTTGCTTCAGGAGGGGGGGTGTTGCTTTAGGAGGGGGGGGGGTTGCTTCAGGAAGGGAGGTGTTGCTTCAGGACGGAGGGGGGGTGATGGTGGGTGTTGCTTCAGGAGGGGGGGGGGGGGGGGAGTAGAAAGGAGACGAGAGAGATACCAAATAATATAAACATGGAAAATACTGGAGGGCCAAGTACCAAATCTACACAGTAAAATAACAGCATACTGGAGTGAACGATATGGAAGAAAATGCAGAATAGAACCAGTGAAGAACAGAGGTTCGCGGCTGTTCAACGTCCTCCCAGCGAGTATAAGAAATATTGCCGGAACAACCGTGGACATCTTCAAGAGGAAACTAGACTGTTTTCTAAAAGAAATTCCGGACCAACCGGGCTGTGATAGGTATGTGGGCCTGCGGGCCGCTCCAAGCAACAGCCTGGTGGACCAAACTCTCACAGTCAAGCCTGGCCTCGGGCCGGGCTTGGGGAGTAGAAGAACTCCCAGAACCCTATCAACCAGGTATCAACCAGGTATCAAGGAGGGGAGGTGACGGGAATGAGGTCCTCAAGAGATTGAGTAGTGATAAAGGTACTCCAAGTGTAACTTAAGATTTACAGTCCGCCAACTCCGAGGTGGAGTCCCAGCACCACTGTGGGTAGAACAGTCCTCCACGGGCATGACCAGTGGTGCTCGTAGACCTGTGTAAACCTTACCATTTACATTGAACACTGTTTACACTGGGGCCTCTCTCACAACCGCGAAAGATCATTTATTAACTGGGTAACTACAACATTTATTAACTGGGTAACTACAACATTTATTAACTGGGTAACTACAACATTTATTAACTGGGTAACTACAACATTTATTAACTGGGTAACTACAACATTTATTAACTGGGTAACTACAACATTTATTAACTGGGTAACTACAACATTTATTAACTGGGTAACTACAACATTTATTAACTGGGTAACTACAACATTTATTAACTGGGTAACTACAACATTTATTAACTGGGTAACTACAACATTTATTAACTGGGTAACTACAACATTTATTAACTGGGTAACTACAACATTTCAAACCAGATTCAAGAGAAATGATGACATTTTGACTTAGTGCTGCCCTCTGGCGGGATAATGCTTCTGATCCTCAACTGCACCATTTAAGCTAATGAAATTGCTGATCTGGAGAAGTTATAGAGCACACTTACTACCCGATTATATTTAATAACATAAATTGATATTGCTTAAAATCCCTTGGAATTTTATCGTCGCTCGATCGCAGGGGAAATATCGCAGTCTATCTTTAGGAGTTAAATCCTTCAATATAATGGAAGGAGAACTCCCAGATCTCATATAGATATACTTCTGTGGAGTATGTGCAAAACATCTCTATTCACATGGGGGACAATTAAGTACCTTAAAATGTCACCCACTCTCTCTCTCTCTCTCTCTCTCTCTCTCTCTCTCTCTCTCTCTCTCTCTCTCTCTCTCTCTCTCTCTCTCTCTCTCTCTCTCTCTCTCTCTCTCTCTCTCTCTCTCTCTCTCTCTCTCTCTCTCTCTCTCTCTCTCTCTCTCTGTGTATATATATATATATATATATATATATATATATATATATATATATATATATATATATATATATATATACATATATATACATATATATATATATATATATATATATATATATATATATATATATATATATATATATATATATATATATATATAGGGGAGAGAGAGAGAGAGCCCTATATATATATAGGACTGTTTACCTGTTAACTATCTCGTGTTGGTTCCGGGTATCAACCTCACCGCGGCCCTGTTTCTGACCAGTACTCCTGGCTGGTGAACCGGTCAGCCAAGACTGTTAAACACCTGTCTTCTGAATATATTTTGAGCTACCAAGAGCCCGGGTTGTGGGCCTCTATGCTTGGCACCTCGAGCTGCCAGCGTCAACAGCTTGGCTGATCAGGCCGTCAAGCAGGGCCAGCACTCAGTCACCAACTATTTACACAACTACTTACGAAACCTGTACATCTTTCCTCAATGATGGCAGCTTTGTTTACATTAATTAAACCGGATAATGAACTGTGAAGTCCTTAAAACCATAACCTTTGGTTGTGAGGTTTCGGAACTCGTAAACTGTTCATTTAATGTAAATAAAGCCGCCATGGTTGAGGAAAGATGTACAGGTTTCGTAAGTGATTGTTTATATGATTGGTGATTTCTGGTCCAGGATACCTGAAGGTACCTCTGGGTAAGGCATGATTGGTTGCTGGCGAGGGCTGGCTGGCTGGCTGGCTGGCTGGCTGGTTGGTTGGTTGATTGGCTAGCTAGCTGACTGCCTGGCTGGCTGGCTGGCTGACTGACTGACTGACTGGCTGGCTGGCTGGCTGGCTGGTTGGCTGGCTGGCTGGCTGGCTGGCTGGCTGGCTGGCTGGCTGGCTGGCTGGCTGGCTGGCTGGTTGCCTGGCTGGCTGGCTGGCTGGCTGGTTGGCTGGCTGGCTAGCTGGCTGGCTGGCTGGCTGGCTGGCTGGCTGGCTGGCTGGCTGGCTGGCTGGCTGGCTGGCTGGCTGGCTGGTTGGCTGGCTGGCTAGCTGGCTGGCTGGCTGGTTGGCTGGCTGGCTGGCTAGCTGGCTGGCTGACTGGCTGGCTGGCTGGCTGGCTGGCTGGCTGGCTGGCTGGCTGGCTGGCTGGTTGGCTGGCTGGCTGGCTGACTGGCTGACCTGGTGTTACCTGCGTTACTTGGTATTGGTAGCGTTGGATGAGGACTGCACCGAGTTGCAAGGTGCCACCCTCGTTGAATATTGGCAAGGTATTGGCAGCAGCGGGGCGTCGGGACCCGTTGGAGACCCCATGGCGGGTACCACAAGAACCGCTGAATACTGTACCCACTGTGACGGTGTACGGTGTGACGGGGTACAGCGTGACGGGGTACATGTTACGGCAGAGTCCACCGTGCTGGAAACTCTCTCGATATGTAGTTTTTGTTCCCCCTGACATTTTATTCCGGCCGAGCTTATGGAGCTGTCAGCGTCAGGCGATAGATATAACACGGGGGGTGGGGGGGGGGGTTGATGGGTAGGGATGTTTGGGTAGGGGTCTGGTGGGTGGAGAGGGAAGGTAGGGTAAGGGTTATGGGGAAGGGAGGGGGGGGGGGGGGGAATACAGGATAAGGGAGGGGACGAGGGAGCTACATCAGCTGTCTGTCAGAGATGAATATAATTTTACGTTTATTAAGAGTATTTATTTATATAAATATTTTGTATTGGGTGATCGAGCACAGAGTTGATCGACTCAATCAATGTACCCACGTATAAGATCACCATCAATGTACCTACATCTCACAAAATCTTACCAGCGTGTGTGTGTGAGTGTGGACTGGCTCCCTTCTCTTCCTGAACGCGATGACTTCCTGTCCTAGACCAAACCATGTAACTTACCGGAACCCAACAACAGATAGGAATCAATGTCCTCGAGGTCAGCCAGGAGGTCAGAGCCTCCTGGTTGGGGGTCTGGTCAACCAGGCTGTTGGACGCGGCTGCTCACAATCTCACGTATGAATCACACAGCCTGGATGGTCAGGTATACTTTGGAGGTGTTTATCGGGTCGCTCCAAGCAACAGCCTGTTGGACCAAGTTATCACAAGTCGAGCCTGACCTGAGGCCGGGCTCGGGGAGTAGACCTCCTGAGACACTCTAGAGGTATGAGTTCTTATTTTGAGCACTGTGAGAGGCCAGTTATGCTCCTTACGTGTAGAGGGAGAGAAAAGTAAATCGGGCCTGTGATGTTGATAGAGTTCTGCCTCAGCGTACCTATTGCACCTCTGCTTTACAGGAGGGCATTCTGCACATCCTGCCATGCCTTCTGGTCTCATGTGGTGTTATGTCTGTGTAGAGATTTGTAGGTGTGGATGTCAGATGTCCCTCTGATAGTTTCCCAATGTAAATTATTATCTATCCCTCCCGCCTGCGCTCTAGAAAATACAGATTTAAAAATTTAATCGGTCCCAATAATTTATAGTTTTTTTTATTAAATGGATTGTAGAAGTAAATGCAATAGCAAAAAATTAAAATATCAATTCTGATGCCAGTAATAGTGCCAATAATAATGATGATGCTGGAGGGTGTCCACATAACAATGACAAAAAAAAAATGGTAAAAACATGATTTTTCTCCGTGATAATAATGATAATGAAAGGTGTACAATATAATAATGACAAGGATAATAATGATAATGAAGGGTGTACAGAGGCAGGACTCCAAGTATGGAAGAAGAGGGGAGGAGAAACAAAGGAATGAGACGCAAGCGAAGAGTGTGAGGGGAAGCAGCAGAGGGGAAGAAACCCAACAAATACACATTTAACAAAAGAGAGGTTAAGAGGAAAGATGAAAGAAAGAGAGGGAAGTGAAAAACAGAAGAGGAGGAAGGGGTGCGTGAAGGCGAATTTTAATTAATTAGAAGGGGAAGCAGAGAAAGAAAGAAAGATTTCAAAGGCAGCAACGAGAAAAGTCGGGGGATTTTATGTACTTTTTTTGTGTAATAATTATTTCTGTTGATGTACGGTGTGTGTTATGTCTTGTTGACTCCAAGATCTTTTTTTAAAGTAAGGCTTTTGTGTAGAGTACTTAGGCTTTTGGCCTAATTCTTTGTGGTGGGGGGAGGGGGGGAGGGAAGAGAGGCATTTTTAGGCCTTTCTCCCCCCCCCCCCGAGTTGTAGAATCCCCAGTAACTGGAGACAAAAAATGTATATATGGTGGTTAGCATTGTAAATGTGGGGCCACGTCTGTGGTAGAAAATAATAATAATAATAATAATAATAATAATAATAATAATAATAATAATAATAATAAAGAACTAATACAGAACCATCGTTTGCAGACGTCGCGTCTTCCGGGTCAACAGTAATTACCGTTTCTGTTAACGGCTGCGGTGTATTGGGCTGTCTGTCACACCTGCCCCTGTTATTAGGCACTAACTGCTTTCTATATATTATTATTATTATTATTATTATTATTATTATTATTATTATTATTATTATTATTATTATTATTATTATTAATTGTATATTAAAACTAGAAGGCGAGAGTGGCGTGAGTTGAGTAGGCTGTTGGTGGCGGCAGCAGGAATACTTGAGGATTATAGGCAGTTTAGGTTCTGGATACTTACCTACGGGTTGGAATGTACATAATTCCCACTGTTACATTCCCACTCTTTCATTACCATTGTTTCATTCGCTTTCTATGTTCACCTTCAATTAGGCTTCCTCGTCTATTACTCATTAGCTAAGGACAACCTTATAATTTGACCTCGCGTGGGTCCTCTTCACTTGGAGCCTAGCTCCAGGATAGCGCGTCAACACCATTCGCCTGATAACCAATATAAGAATAGCCATAACAAACCGATGTGAGACCAGACGTTGAGTATGCATCGCCTGCATGAAACCCACGTGTCTCTTGAAGCATAACTGAAAGCGTAAGAAATAAAAAAGACGCCAATCAACCGAGCTATCAAGACTGAACTGAAGTTATTGAGAGGATTAAAAAAATGATTACAAGGATAAAAAACGAAGATACAGAACGAGAGGATGCAAAGCGAATATTGCAGACTCATGTTGACCAGACCACACACTAGAAGTTGAAGGGACGACGACGTTTCGGTCCGTCCTGGACCATTCTCAAGTCGATTGGGTCGGGTGAGAATGGTCCAGGCTTGAGGCATAGCATAGCAATCGACTTGAGAATGGTCCAGGACGGACCGAAACGTCGTCGTCCCTTCAACTTCTAGTGTGTGGTCTGGTCAACATACTTCAGCCACGTTATTGTGACTCATCGCCTTGCAGACTCATATTGACCAAGATTAATAATACGGAAATGTTCACACGAAAATGTTCATAGAAGGGGAATGGTTTAGAGGGAAGGTGGTAGCGGAAGCGAACCTCATTCATAACCAGAGAACAAGTCTCAATATCCTGGCTGAAAACTCATCACCGGAGCCCCATTATGTCCACCTGTGGGGCTGGGTTATGGCGCTTCGCTTCCCACTCTCCCCTTCACCTCTCCCTCTGTCCCCTTGTCTTAGTCTCCCTCCCTCTCACATTCGTCTTAGGTTACGACTAGATGAGGGTCCGACACGTTGTCACTTTTATTTCATATGTGTGGACGAGGGGACACACAAGAGCTGGGTCATGGACAAGGGGACACACAAGAGCTGGGTCATGAACAAGGGGACACACAAGAGCTGGGTCATGAACAAGGGGACACACAAGAGCTGGGTCATGAACAAGGGGACACACAAGAGCTGGGTCATGGACAAGGGGACACACAAGAGCTGGGTCGTGGTAGTTATGGTTGTTCGAGTGGTATAGTAGTTAGGCGGGTAGAATCATGGTAGTTATGGTGGGTGGAGTCACGTGGGCAGCAGGACCATGGTAGTTATCATGGAAGAAAGTGCAGTGCAGGGCCACCAAGAGTGCCAAGCTGGGCCACCAAGAGTGCCAAGCTGGGCCGCCAAGAGTGCCAAGCTGGGCCACCAAGAGTGCCAAGCTGGGCCGCCAAGAGTGCCAAGCTGGGCCGCCAAGAGTGCCAAGCTGGGCCACCAAGAGTGCCAGACTGGGCCACCAAGAGTGCCAGACTGGGCCACCAAGAGTGCCAAGCTGGGCCGCCAAGAGTGCCAAGCTGGGCCGCCAAGAGTGCCAAGCTGGGCCGCCAAGAGTGCCAAACTGGGCCGCCAAGAGTGCCAAGCTGGGCCGCCAAGAGTGCCAAACTGGGCCGCCAAGAGTGCCAAGCTGGGCCGCCGAGATAAACGCCTCTCTGGAGTCCATTCTACTTAAGTACTTGGCCAAACTTAATCATACTTATAAATTCGACTTAAGACGTGAGCTGAGCGTTTATCAGCTGACGATTCATGGAGCCATTGGCGGGCTTGGGGGGGGGGGAAATGGAAGGGGTGGTTAATATGTAGGAACTGGTTGGCAGAGTCGAATTGGTTGAAATGATTGTTATCTCTTCTTGAGCTGGTTGGTCGTGTGATTGTTTACCATTTCCTCGCTCAACCACTTGGGCTGGACGGTAGAGCGACGGTCTTGCGTCATGCAGGTCGGTGTTCAATCCCCGACCGTCCAAGGGCTTGGGCACCATTCCATCCCTCTACCCCGTCGACGTAAGAGAAAGATGGAATCGCAAATGAGTCGGAAAAAATGTTTTCTTTCATTTCATTCAACTACTAGTAAGCTGTACGGGTGATCAACTTCTTTCACAACCGAAGGAAGCTGTGAAAACCACTTCTATCAAGACCTTAAGTGACACCCCCACCCCCCCACCCCCCACCATCAGAACCTTCACTACCAGTCTCTACCAGAACCACCAGGGCCAAGATCATCAACCACTTGCCTAACCGCTTACGAAACCTCTACATCTTTTCCTCCTCGACAGTGATGACAGCTTATTTTCTGTTTATTAGACAGTTTAGGACATGTAAACGGTGCGAGGTGGTGGTCGACCCAAGGTTATTATTATTTTAAATTAGCTCGAAGCACCTCATAAACTGTTTTATGAATACAAATTAAACCTACATGATTGAAGAAAGGTTATATCGAGAAATGTTCTATCGAAATAAGATGGTTCTAACCATCTTATTTCGTAATAGGATGAATTCTGGCACAGGAAAGTATTGAAGGTTATAGAATTATAGCCACGTATAACACTTGTAATTAATTTTTTGTCAATAAAGATGTTAAAAATAATAAGGCGCGTCTGTGCTCAGCCTCGGAGGTACTGGAGACGAGAGTGAGGGTGTCTCCATAGACCCATGAAGGCCAGAGAGAGAGGGGGGGGGGGTAAAAGTGAGAAATGGGATGGGGAGGGGATTGAAGGGAGGGAGGGAAGGATTGAAGAAAATTTTATAGAGAAATATGTATCTCAAACTTAGAGAACCCGCTAACCTAGTTATGGTTCAAATCCACGTGTGAATGTGTAAACCTAACCCAAGCCAAATCATATATTCCATATAGCCATGTTCCATGTAGCAACTAGTACTATAACTTGTTCCATATAGCTACTAGTGTCACAGCATCTTCCGGGCCCCAAGTCTTCCAACACCTGCCATTAGACTCTCCACGGGCCAGTAGCAGCGTGCGTCTATCTCTCTCTGCTGTGAGAGACTCTCCATTCTTCCTTTCTCATCGTATAATTTCTTCTCTCGGGGCGTGTGTCTTGAGCTGATCGACTTCACTCCAGGATATCCTCTCGCTGCCATCAGCTGCCACTCTCAGCTGCCTGGAGACTCGTCTTATGCTCCTCCTGCTCTTCTCTCATATCACATGTGGATATTCCTGGCCCCTCCGCTATGACTTCCGCGGACGTGTCAGTTTTCCTTTGCTAGTTTCAACTGCGATCTCAGCTTCAATAGTAATATCCTTATCTCATTATTTTATGCTGTCTTATTATACAGTAGAGGTATATTCCAGATACACCTTCCACTGTCATTGAAGTTTACGAAGAAATATACAACAACAAAAATCATTTTACTTGTGGGTTTAATATTTTGAGCAGCATTTTGGAAGAGATACTCACCTATTTATGCTTGCGGGAGTTGAGCTTGGTGTGTATTCACCTAGTTGTTCTTACGGGGGTTGAGCTCTGCTCTTTGGTCCCGCCTCTCAACTGTCAATCAACTGGTGTACAGATTCCTGAGCCTACTGGGCTCTTATCATATCTACATTTGAAACTGTGTATGGAGTCAGCCTCTACGACATCACTGCCTAATGCATTCCACCTTTCAACTTCTCTGACACGCAAAAATTCTTTCTAACGTCTCTGTTGCTCATTTGGGTACTAAATTTCCACCTATGTCCCCCTGTTCGTGTTCCATCCGTGTTAAAGAGTTTGTCTTTATCCACCCTGTCAATTTCTCTGAGAATTGTGTAGGTGGTTATCATGTCTCCCCTTACTCTTCTGTCTTCTAGAGACGCGAGGTTTAGCTCCCTTAGCCTTTCCTCGTAGCTCAGACCTCTCAGTTCTGGGACTAGTCTGGTGGCATACCTCTGAATCTTCTTTCTCTAACTTTGTCTTGTGTGTGTGTGTGTGTGTGTGTGTGTGTGTGTGTGTGTGTGTGTGTGTGTGTGTGTGTGTGTGTGTGTGTGTGTGTGTGTGTGTGTTAATGTTGTGAATAGAGGTTGCTTGTTGGTGAGTTAAGTAAGATAGTTGAGGTGGACCCTTGGTACACCACCCGCCAAGGGGTCGTGTACCAAGGGGAGAGTCACGGGGTGGTGTACGAAGGGCTGGTGTACGAAGGGGAGGTGTTCCAAGGCGTGTACCTCGACGCAGGAGGCGTGTGGGAGACATCTGCCACCCCGTTGAAGTTTGTAATAATTCTGGGTTGTTTTAGCCGTGTTGGCTTGAGTCCCGGCGACCCTACCCCCCCCCCTTCTCCCTCAGTCGCCCCCCCCCCCCTCTCTCTCTCTCTCTCTCTCTCTCTCTCTCTCTCTCTCTCTCTCTCTCTCTCTCTCTCTCTCTCTCTCTCTCTCTCTCTCTCTCTCTCTCTCTCTCTCTCTCTCTCTCTCTCTCTCTCCCTCTCCCTCTCTCTCTCTCTCTCTCTCTCTCTCTCTCTCTCTCTCTCTCTCTCTCTCTCTCTCTCTCTCTCTCTCTCTCTCTCTCTCTCTCTCTCTCTCTCTTAGTCACAACATTAACTCCTGCCAGATGTGTGTGTACAAGTCACTTTTAAGACTGCAGAAGACATCTTTATATCAAACTAAGAAATTTAATTATTAGACATAAATCACATAACTTTTAGCTTAATACTTAAGTAAGTTTGCCACTGGGTCATAAAAACTTAGTACAAAGAAGAAATTTAAACGTATAACAAAAAATAGTTTTTAGAAAAATCAATCAAGAAGATGCTGAGTAATCATGTCAGACCACCTTACAGTTAAAGAATATAATCAATTAATAGAACATTGTGTCCCAAGCCAATATGTAACTGAAAACTCCCTCAGAAGGATTCGAACCCAGACAGCCAGGAGCACTATGCACCTTGGCGTACCTGGTATCCTTCTGGGGTGTAGAGTTTTCAGTTACATATATATATATATATATATATATATATATATATATATATATATATATATATATATATATATATATATATATATATATATATATATATATATATATATATATGATATTTAATTATCACGACTCAATCATTTTCGCGACTTACTGCGCCAACTGTGAGGTGCCTGGAACTTAATCTCTTACGCTTCTCTTATGATTTACTGCAGCAATTATCAAATTTAACTGGACGTTCGTGCTGGTGCGGACGTGTTTGAGAGGAGCCTCGCTCATACGGCTATAAATTTACCAGGATCGTTTAGGTGGATATAGTGTAGTTGGTGCGTGCTTGCTGACGGTGTCGGACACGGCTTTACTGCCGGTCAGCCCGTGTCGACCTGCTCACTCCCACACGGCGGGTCCTCCTCCTCCACACAGTTGATGTGACTAATATACTCTGCTTGCTTTATAAGTTGTGTTTTCACTGATGTGCTTACCTGCTTGATACCTGCTTCATACCTGCTTGATGCCTGCTTGATGCCTGCTTGATACCTGCTTGATGCCTGCTTGATGGGGTTCTGGGAGTTCCTCTACTCCCCCAAGCCTGGCCACGGGCTCAGGCTTGACTTGTGAGAGTTTGGTCCAACAGGCTGTTGCTTGGAGCGGCCCGTAGGCCCACATATCCACCACAGCCTGGTCCGGCCTGGTCTACTTGTATATATACTGAAAGAACACACCTTGTTCCCTAAGTATTCAACATCGCCGACACCGTCGTGGAAACCAATTTTTGTAAAAGAAATCAAATTTACACTACACACCGAATGTACCCAAGTATATAAGTTCGAGCAAGAAGTGCTATGGTGGATATGTGGGCCTGCGGGCCGCTCCAAGCAACAGCCTGTTGGACCAAGCTCTCACCAGTCAAGCCTGGCCTCGGGCCGGGCTTGGGGGAGTAGGCCGGGCTTGGGGGAGTAGGCCAGGCTTGGGGGAGTAGGCCAGGCTTGGGGGAATAGGCCAGGCTTGGGGGAGTAGAAGAACTCCCAGAACCCAATCAAACAGGTAACAGGTGGAAAACAATCTGTATTTTAAATACGAACACAGCATAATTCTGTTTAAATCGTAATTATATTCTAAACAAATTGGCCAAAGTAACTCAATTAAAGGTCATTCGTGTTCTCTCTCTATATATAGAATATCATAAATAAACAAATAAGTATACTTACAGAGGAATTATGTGTATTTTATACTAAAATTACTGCCCAAAATTAATTTTGCTCCTTTTTCAACATTGATTTGTATTGCTTCATTATATAGTATCTATTTTGTTTAACTTCTAATTAGAAACATGACTGTTCTTCTCATATTTACCATTGATCATTATAGGAGAGGAAATGATTAACAGTCTGGAACAAGAGGTAAACATTTACATACAAAACAAACGCTCCTTCCAAGCTTGAAGCTTCAGCGAGACTTTACAATCAAGTTCTTTCAGCAATATTGCTATTGAGACTGAAAACGATAATTGCTTGCAACTTCTGGATATTGTAGTTCATAGGTTATCTTGAGATGATTTCGGGGCTTAGTGTCCCCGCGGCCCGGTCCTCGACCAGGCCTCCACCCCCAGGAAGCAGCCCGTGACAGCTGACTAACTCCCAGGTACCTATTTACTGCTAGGTAACAGGAGCATCAGGGTGAAAGAAACTCTGCCCATTGTCTCTCGCCGTCGCCCGGGATAGAACCCGGGACCACAGGATCACAAGTCCAGCGTGCTGTCCGCTCGGCCGACCGGCTCCCTTGTACCTAGTACCTTGTACTAGGAAATGGTACCTTGTACCTTGTACACAAATGAAATAGCCAAACTTTTCTTCCTACCAGAATTGAGGTCTTCGAGGCTTATAAGAGTATGATGTATTAAGTACTGTATGCCGAGGTATTCTGATAAGCATAGTACTTCCGCCAGACCCAAAATTAGGTGGAGGGTGATGTAGATAAATAATGATGTTACTGGGAAATGCAGGTGCCTGTATCTGTGTGATGAGGCTGATATGCACCTGGTTGGAATTTTATACAAAACATTCGTTATGGAATGGAGCCCAAGAACTTGGGCTTGATGGTAAAATGGTGAGGATGTGATTTTTTTTCTTGTGTAACTGTATGGTATGATTAGTTTGTATTCGTTAAATTGTCTTCTCATCATTCAAATTTTGGTATAAGTTGTGCCAATATCTTTCTCACTGCTCCATTGGTAAATTGCACTTTGCTTTTCTAGTACATACTACCTTTCAAATTATGAGCTAAATGCTACTTGAATTGAAGTGAAATGTGTCATCTGGCCCCTTGAGCCCGCCATCTCCAGAATGTAAACAAAAAACACGTGTTCAGGGTCGTGGCGCGCATTGTGGTATCCCCGTCCCTGGTGCAGCGTCCTCCATGTTCCTTCTTTGTTGAGTGTCTATACTCGTCGTGTTTACCGCTTTCTTTGCGGCAGCGTCGCCGAGGAGTCGCGAGTAACCACATTTTGTTAGTATAAAAAAGTGGGGGGTGGGGGGGGGGGGCTGTCTGACGCCAGCCCCACGCGCTGCCCACCTAGACGGCAACACTCACCCCTCCCCCCCCCCCCCCCACCCAACAACTTCTGCTTCTTTATATAAAACTAATAAATTTACAGTCACAATATATGGTAATGTTCCGTTTTGGTTTTAGTTTATATTTAATTGAAGGTGATATTAACTTTACGGAAGTTTTCTGTTCAAATTTGAATTCCATAACAAAGTTGCACAAACTGTTCATTGAACTTTACCTTTGTCCTGACTCATCATTTAAAAATATATATTCTTATAGTTAGAGGTTAGTGCACTGGAGGTTGTAAGTAAAGCAACCTTGTTATCTTACACATACTTCCGGGATTTTTTTTTGCTGCGAAAGTGCCAACAGTCGTAAAACACTGCAAAGTGTCAACATTTCCCGCATGTGTGTCGTCCGTGGGCAGGGTTTCGGATGAGGCGTGACGTGAGAACCTCGCTATAACGACACGCGGTGGAGAGGGAGGGAGTTTAGACCATTTGGCATTTATTCAGTTCGTATATATAAGTGTATAGTGATGCTGTAACTAATACTGTAGAACTCTAGTGGCCGGTTCAACAAGAGGGAGACATTGAAGGAGACAAACAACGGTGCTTGGGCTGTGTTTTTCTTGGGTTTGTGTTTTCTTGGCGGGAGAAGTGATGGCAGCCGCGTGTTGAGTCATTTGTGGCGTCTGTGGGGAGAGAGATGAAGCACGTGTGTCACTATATAGCATTAATTTTATTTTGTCGTGGGGGTAGGGAGGGGATGTTTGTATATGGGTATGTTGAGGTACTATTTGGAAATGAGTGACCCGGGGTTGCCAGGTTAGTTTTGTTCATTAGGCAGCTACAATACATTATCGTGTAGGTGGTGGGTGTTGA
>NC_091175.1:8380313-8387813 GCF_040958095.1 Procambarus clarkii | reverse complement strand
TTGTACAGGTGACAAGCCGCCGACTGTAGACCCAATACACGGTGCATCAACCACACTCGCCAATCACTGTTGTAAGTGGATGGTTGGTCAGTAACGGGGGAAGTTGAGTACCTTTAGTGTGTGAGAAACTAGCCGGGGGGGGGGGGGGGTGGGGGGGGCACCGCCCACGGGATGGGTATGGGGTGCATAATAAAGAAATAAATTGAATTGGACGCCGCCCGTCACAGCACGAGAGACGACGCTGCTGCTGCTGCTGCTGCTGCTGCTGCTGCTGTTGCTGTTGCTGTTGCTGTTGCTGCTGCTGCTGCTGCTGCTGCTGCTGTTGCTGTTGCTGCTGCTGCTGCTGCTGCTGCTGTTGCTGTTGCTGCTGCTGCTGCTGCTGCTGCTGCTGCTGCTGCTGCTGCTGCTGTTGCTGCTGCTGCTGCTGTTGCTGTTGCTGCTGCTGCTGCTGCTGCTGGCCGCATCAATGACTGCACGAGTCTGTGTGTAACAAAAGCGTCGCCTTGTTAACAACTGTTATCAGAGCAGTACGGCATCCTCAAATTTATTAAAACCTTTGTTTGATAGTGAAAATGATTTGATAACGTACGGAATTGTGACGCGGTAAAGATATCTTTTTGTTGAAACATTTTGACGTATGACAATGGCTCAGACGACGGGCACTATAGGAGAGTGGAGAGGTGGAGGGGGGAGGAGGAGGCAGTGGAGGGTGTAATTGTGGAGAGGGAGGGGGAAGGAAGGGGAGGGGAGGGGAGGAGGGGTGTGTAGGGTGCAGGAGGGGGGGGAGGGGGGAGAGGAAGGGGGGGGGTGTAGGGTGCAGGAGGAGGGGGGAGGGGGGGGAGGAGAGGCCAGCAACAGAACAGGAGGAATGTAATAAAAGCAGCGACCGCTAGTGTGGGACCAATATGGGGGCTCCAACCTCCACCATAATGTTCAACCCAACTGTTCTTTCCCAACTCTCCCCTTCCCCCCCTCTTTAACCCTTCCCCTTTAACTAACATCAATAACATTTAACAAGCATAAATAACGGTAGTAGGTCCAAGAGACCCAAGTTGAAATTAAATTAATTGAAGCGAGAAAAGAAGTTCCGGACCAATCGGGCTGTGGTGGGTATGTGGGCCTGCGGGCCCCTCCAAGCAACAGCCTGGTGGACCAAACTCACACAAGTCAAGCCTGGCCTCGGGCCGGGTTTGGGGATTAGAATAACTCCCAGAACCCCATCAAGCAGGTATCAAGCAGGTAATCCCTTCCCTCTTCTCTCCCCTTCCCTCTCTCTCTCTCTTCCTTACAACACCGTGTTTTCAGCTGGTGGGAGCACAAGACAACACAAAGGTAGGGCATACCGTATACACAAGCATGGGCGTGTGTGTGTGTGTGCACTCACATATGCTGCAACACATACCGCCTTGATTGACGGTTGAGAGCCAGAGCCAGAGCTCAACCCCCGCAAACACAACTAGGTGAGTACTAGGTGAGTACATCCAAACCTCCCCCAAGACTCACCAGCCACCGGTCAGGAGGGAACAAGCTTACCTTAACTACCAAACACAGCCTCGTCAGCAAGGTACGGTAGTCCGCCTCCTATTATAACTTCCTGATTTGTATTTCACTTGTATTCCTGTGAAATACAAGTGACAACTTCACTTGTATTTACACTGTATCCCCCCCCCCTACACCACCACGTGACACACTGACACCACGAGCCCAAGTCCTCCTTAGTAAACATTAGCTAATTATATCACCACTAATTACCGCCAAGTTAACATACAAGACGATCATTAAAGTGACATCACTGAGGAAGGCCAGGCTGCGCGTGTAGAAGAACTCTCGAAACCATCTACAGGTACTCAACAGGTAACACTAGGATCTGTAAATGAATAGAGGGAGAAATTCCCAGCAGGTGATGACCAGACATGAAATAAGACATGAAAAATGTGAAATAGATAAATACAGAAGTGTGAAGCTCGCAATGTCTACGTTATAAGACCAGAACACCCCCCCCCCCAAAACCCCCCTAACCCCCCCCTTCCTCTCATCACTTGGGCCGGAGCTCATCAATCATATATACACAACCGCTTACGAAACCTGTACATCTTTCTTCAACCATGGCGGCTTTGTTTACATTTATAAAACAGTTTATGAGCTCGGAAGCAGTACGATAACTGATACAACAACAGTAACCTTTGATTTGTGAGTTTCCAAGTTCGTAAACTGTTTAATAAATGAAGAACCGTTATTATTGTTGAAAGATGTAAAGGTTTCGTAAGACGATGGGGGAAATGCTGATGACTCCTGGCCCCTGGCTCCCTCCTCTGCCATTCCAGCAGCCTGGCGCCACCATCGTGGCCAGCTGTCCTCGGAGACACCGCCAGGGAGACTGGCTATATATCCCTGGTATAATTGTCTTGCACTAACTACTCTCATACGTAGGAGGTCCCTGCGCCCTCCTCCCCACACACACGCACGCACGCACGCACGCACGCACGCACGCACGCAGCAGCAGCAGAAGCAGACACAAGTAATGATGTGATGGAGGCAGACTCCATACACAGTTTCAAGTGTAGATATGGTAGGGCAGAGGCAACAGATTACAGATCTATAGTACTAACATTACACATCCTAAAAATCTTTGAGAGAGTGCTAAGAAGTAAGATCACAAAACACATGGAATCACAGCATCTCCATAACCCCGGACGACATGGTTTCAGAACAGGGCGCTCTTGCCTGTCACAGTTGCTGGACCACTATGACATGGCATTAGATGCCATGGAAGACAAACAAAACGCTGATGTAATTTAAACAAATTACATCAGCGAAAGCCTTCGACAAATGTGACCATGGTGTTATTGCACACAAAATGCGTTCAAAAGTAATTACCGGAAAAATAGGCAGATGGATCTATAATTTCCTGACTAACAGAACCCAATGTGTAATAGTAAACAAAATATATCCAGCCCATCAACCGTGAAGAGCTCAGTTCCCCCAGGGTACTGTGCTTGCTCCAGTACTTTTTCTCATCCTCATATCCATACACACACACACACACTCACACACACATACACACACACGTATTGTTTTCAATATTGGTGTTTGGTCATCTGTCATACCATGTGGACACCAGAATGTGCTTGATTAGTTCTTAATTGGATTGCATGGAGGGAAGTGGGATAGTAGAGGGAGGGGTGGGACGGGACGGGTCAGGGATGGAAGGGGAGGCGGCCTGATTGATTCCAGATCCAGCACAGATCAGTAAGTTGTGGTAAAGATCCTGACAGATGGTCCACCCGCCGCCCTTTGTGACTCCCAGCTGGTGCAGGTGGCTGTGCTCTCCACCCGGCTACTGGCGCTGCTGCTCCTCCTGCTGCCTTGTCTGCTGTTACTATTGTGTCTGCTTCTGTTGATGCTGTTGCTGCTGTTGCTGCTAATACTGTTGTGTCTGCTTCTGTTGATGCTGCTGCTGCTGCTGCTGACGTGTTTGTTGATGAGGTCGTGTCTGCTGATGTTGCTGCCGACGTGTCTGCTGATGTTGCTGCCGACGTGTCTGCTGCTGCTTTAGCTAAAGCTGTTTGTGTTGCTGGCGGTGTTCCTCCTCCCCGCAGCCACCCGTCCTTTTCTCTCCCACTTCCATCCATTTCTCCAACTCCCTGTCCCTTCCCCTCCTTACGATACCCGTCTCCCGCGCTTCTCCTCCTCCACCATGGTCTCGCCAACCTCCGCCACGAAGATGGGAAACGAAGATAGGAAACCAGAAGGCATCTACGCCATAAAGGAAAGGTAACTACACTGCAGGAGTCGGAAATAGGGAAAAACACTCCTATAATGGTGGATATAATTCCAGTAACTACGCCAGAAGCACTCACACACACACACACACACTTCCGGAACAAGTGCTTCACTGACGACTTGTGTTCGAACCACAACGCTGTAAATGCTTCACCCGCGTACTTCAAATACAAATAATCGCCAACAGAAGCTAAACACCTAACCTAACCTATCTTTATATATAAGCACAATATGCTAATATATTATAATATTAACTTATTTTTGAGAAAACTTCCGTTTTGAATGAACAGCATGTACAAATTTATGAATGCGTTTGTGGGGTCGACCGCTGGATGGAATGGACTTGGAGTCGAGGACGGGTTGGGTACGACTCACTTCCCAAGAGTAACTGGTCCTTGTTCAACCCGAAAAATGCGACGGGTTACTAAAAATTCAAGCACTGTAATATAGACAGTCAGGGACAGACAGGGAGCCCCGGTCGGCCGAGCGGACAGCACGCTGGACTTGTGATCCTGGGGTCTTGGGTTCGATCCCAGGCGCCGGCGAGTAACAATGGACAGAGTTTCTTTCACTCTATACCCCTGTTACCTAGCAGTAAAATAGGTACCTGGGTGTTAGTCAGCTGTCACGGGCTGCTTCCTGGGGGTGGAGGCCTGGTCGAAGACCGGGCCGCGGGGACACTAAAGCCCCGAAATTATCTCAAGATAACTTCAAGATAGACATTTTTTGTTGTGCATCGGCCTCGATAGGTTAAGTGGGTTGCTTGGGTTCGTACATTTCTGGTTTGGCAAAACCGTTGCGTTTTGTACGGAGTGGCCTCCGTACTATGTGAAGCATGTTGGATATAAGTAATGTAAATAATCCGAACACAGCGTTGTTCGACTCTCACGTCGCGTGGCGTCACGTGCATGTGGTCAATATAATAAATGACTCCAATATACCGGAATCACCACTACAAGGCAATTGGTCCAAATGGCCGGGGTTCACCTTTATAGAGAAACTGGTCCGGATGGTAGAGCGTTCGCCTCTACTGACCAACTGGTCAGAGTGAGCCACGTTCACACACACACACACACACACACACACTTGTGTGTACCGCTATTTTCCCAGTCTTGTGTTTTGTGTGTGTGTGTGTGTGTGTGTGTGTGTGTGACAAGCGGCCCTCACCGACCACCGCACTGTCATTTGGTTTCAATATTCTCTCCCCTACCTCTCCATCCCTCCACCCTCCTCCTTCCATCCCTGACCCCCCCCCCCCCCACACACACACTGTGTATTGTCCTCATTAATGATATTAAATACATCTTCAGAAGGACCTTCTGAAGATGTATTTAATATACGAAAGTACTTAAGGAAATTCCTGTTTCATTTTTCCTCCGTGGTCTGACACTGTCATATATATATATATATATATATATATATATATATATATATATATATATATATATATATATATATATATATATATATATTTATTATTATATTTATATATTATTTATATATCCATATATATATATATATATATATATATATATATATATATGGATTATATATATATATATATATATATATATATATATATATATATATATCTTTATACCTTATGTATTGATATATATATATATTGAACATATATGTTTATATTGTCTGTATACTGAATATAGTATAAGTCAACCCATTCCCGGCGAGTGTGTTCAAGAACTAATGTTCAGCCGCGGGTGGCGTCTTGTACCATGAACACTCTCATTATTCCTCTCCTCCCTTTGAACACTAAGTTGGGGGGGGGGGTTAGGGTCCGACAATCTGGAGGGCAGTTGAGTCTTCTGAAGCCCTAATCCTGGCTAAACGATGGAAGATAGCGCGTGTCGTCCTCTGTGGATACTCCGTGGTTCTGATAAGCCACAGAGCGCTGTCCCTTCCGGTTCGACTATTCCTAGATTGGTAGTTGAACTGAAATTGATGTAAACGAGTCATTTGGTTGTTGTTGTTGTGTCAAAGAATCTGCTTATCCCAGGTTATCGTGGAAACACGATAGATAACGTTTAGGGAACATAACCAAGCAAATATTGCGTCAGCCAGACAGATGATAGGATGGATTACGAGAACTTTCAAATCCAGAGATCCCATCACAATGGTTGTACTCTTCAAGTCACTTGTACTGTCCCGTCTTGAGTACTGCTCGGTACTCACTTCCCCCCCCCCCTCAGAGCAGAAGTGAGCATAATTACTTGATTAATTAAGGATCATGATTAAGTGATCCTACACCTTACGTCCCAACTTCAGAAATACACAGATATCTCCGTAGCATCGAGTCCACTTCATAGCCCCAGCGGATTTTCTCATTAATTAATATATATCATGTTAATGGGATTTACGTGTGTTAATAATAATATTTATTTATTTATTTATTATTATTATTATTATTATTATTATTATTATTATTATTATTATTATTATTATTATTATTATTATTATTATTATTATTATTATTACGTCACACGTTGAGAATATATAATGCCTGGTCTCCTCTCCTCACGTTCCTTCAGTATACTTTTCCCTGTATTTTAATGTAAATTTATTCTCCAATTTTTGTAAATCGTTTATAGGTAAATAAGTATAACATTCAGGGTGTTTTTTTAAAGATCTTGTTCTGAACTAATGAAACACTTGTTCACTACAAATTGTAATGTATAATTGCCTTGCAAAACTTATATATATATATGTGATTTATATTATATTTTCTTAAATAAAGATAAAAAAAAAGTATTCTTTCCTCCTTCCCAACCATTCTCTCACTTTCACCATTCTCTCACTTTCACTTGTCCCTCTCTATTCCTCTCCCTCCTCCTTCCCCACCTCCCCCTCCCCCCCTATTACCTCCTGACATTCATGTCGCATAATGGCAGATACATCTTCCAGTGATAATGTCATTATTCAGGGCAAGTAGCCTAATGGTACACGGGACGGGCGGCTCGAGTGACGAAGGAGCAATAGGGAGGGAGGGAGGGGGGAGGAAAAGTGGGGGTATTGGGGAAAAGGGGGGAGGGTGGGGAGTGGGGTGAAGGAGGTACCAAGAGAGTTACGACTGTTGCTGTGCGTCTTGGGAGGAAAACTCCAAGAAATTAATTGGCTAAACAGATTGGGAGGCAGCGATCAAGTCTTGGATGGATGATAAGGGACCAGGTTAGATTACAAGGGATGTCCCAGGGTGAACCAGGCATGTCTGAAGAGGCTCAGGGATGTCCCCAGCGAATCATGTATGTCACAGGGACGAGCCAGAATGGTCCTAGGAAGAACCAAAGAGGCTCCGGCGAGAACAGGAACCAAAGGAAGCATTTTTGATTTACCCAGAAGAACTAGAAAGGTTACAACGGTTCATATACAGTGTTTCCTTATAGACACATGTGTGTTTGACATATACAGTGTCAGGTTAGCCAAGCTGACCTGGCTAAAGACCGGCCCGCGAAGATATTGATCCCCGTCTCAAATTAACGCGCAGAATTCGGGCAAATTCAGTTTCAATAATAATTGATAGGGAACTAATCAAGGAAGGCCTCGCAGAAATCAGCTGGGAACATGTGCTGAATCAACCAGAAGCGGGCGAGTGCTGAATCAACCAGAAGCGAGTGAGTGCTGAATCAACCAGAGGTGAGTACGTCTAGAGTGCACGCATCGCGGCACTAGACATGTGCTCTAGGCAGGTACTCCTAAGAAAAA
>NC_091175.1:8085313-8372813 GCF_040958095.1 Procambarus clarkii | reverse complement strand
CCAACCCTAAGCACCGTCATAGAGGGCCATGTGATCAGTAGTCTGCACTGGCAGACTCTGGGTGCATTATGAGGATATCATCATCAACACGAGAGTAAATAAGGCAGCAGTAATACTAAAAGTCCCCATCTCGCAGGATGGTTAGTCATACAGGGCCATATGTTCAGTAGCCTGCACTGGCAAATTTTGGGTACATTAGAAGGATATCTTCAAGAACACGAGAATGAATAAAGTAAATGCAAAGCTCCAGGTACCTCATGCCAACGGGTCTGAAAGGTCTAATAACTGGGCATTCGGTGATGTAGTGTGGGAGATCATGCCGCAGTTCCCGCTCACAGAGTTTGCAACTGGAGTGCGTTGGCAATATTTGTAAAATAAAGTCTACGGGGCTAGCAAGCCACATTTCACTTGCACTAATGTTTGTAGTGCTTATTATTATTATTATTATTATTATTATTATTATTATTATTATTATTATTATTATTATTATTATTATTATTATTATTATTTACTACGGTTAAATAAGGGAAAGTTTGTTTAGGTTTTGGTGAAATGTAACAATGTGCTTGTGTGTTTGGTAGTGGTAAGGTGGAGAGGTGATGGGGTGGAAGACCTCCAAGTGGAGCTTATGCCCATGAGGCCCGGAGGCCATACATGTGGTTCACCTCCAGGGAACACCTTCCACATTAACCATTTGTTGACAAACATCACTCAGAGTATACATATATAAACAATATAAAAATCTGATATATATATATATGACCTCCTAAAACACCTAACCTAACATAGGCGTGACTGACTATATACAAAACCTACCAGGTAAATAACCTCTAGTAACCTAGGCTTAACTAGAAATCTTAGCAAAGCAAATAACCTAAGATAATCTAGATCTATAGACAAAACTTAGCAAGTTAAATGACATTTCATGGAAAATGAGAGTTAAGCTAAATGTATGTGTTAACAAGAGCGCATCGCCTCTCAACGGTTCCCGCGTAAACAAGAGCGCATCGCCTCTCAACGGTTCCCGCGTAAACAAGAGCGCATCGCCTCTCAGCGGTTCCCGCGTAAACAAGAGCGCATCGCCTCTCAGCGGTTCCCGCGTAAACAAGAGCGCATCGCCTCTCAACGGTTCCCGCACAAAGTTGGATGCCTTTTCACATCTCACTCTTCTTGGGCCATTAATATTCGTCTTATCGCGCCCGCCCGACCAACAAATTCGTTTAGGAAAATTGGAGCTTGGATAGACTTGTGGGATGAAAGGCTTGGCGGGAGGATACCAGTCTCCTTCTCAATACTTTTAAGAGAAAGAGAAAAAGTATTCCATAGCAATATGTATTTTTTTAGCGAATATACCCTAATTAATTTGAGCAGTTCAACACACACACACACACACACACACACACACACACACACACACACACACACACACACACACACACACACACACACGCAAAGAGCCAAAGCTCAACCCCCCGCAAGCACAACTAGGTGAGTACATACACACACACTCACACACACACACTCTAGCTAACTGTGGTGGGTGGCGGCTAGTATTCGCCACGCATTAATTGAGTTTACACATCACCAACCCCAAAATGGCCGGCATTATAGGCGTGAAATTGAAATTATTTCCAGTTGCATAAATAGAACCATTTTCCAGCTACGTCAATTATTTGAGCTCTGCAAGTGGAAAATGGTGATTAGGAAACTGTTGCGCACTCCAGCGGTTTGCCTTAAATAATGTGTGATGGTGGTGTTGTGTGCCGGTGGTGGTGGTGAGTGGTTGGTGGTGGGTGGTTGTGGTGAGTGGTGGTGACATCTTGAGGTGAGTGGCGGCAGTTGTGGTAGTTGTGCCTAAAATGCTTGTTTGATAGGAAGCAGAAGAAAAGGCAGTGTGCGACTGGATGTTTGGAATCGGCAAATAAAAGCTAGTGTGTGTGTGTGTGTGTGTGTGTGTGTGTGTGTGTGTGTGTGTGTGTGTGTGTGTGTGTGTGTGTGTGTGTGTAGCCTTAGGAAGCCGAGTAGATATTTACATTTCATTTCTCTATTCGTTGGGAAGACATTGGAGTAGCAGCCTTCTGTATGTGTGTACTTACCTACTTGTACTCGAGTGTATTTAGCAGGGGGGAATGAACCACGGCTCTTGGGTCCAGCCTCTCAACTCTTAAGTGACTGGTGTATAGGTTGCAGAGCCTGTTGGGCTCTTGGCATATCTAATCACGTGTCTTTTGTTTCTAACATAACCTCACGTCACTGGAAGATAATGACCTCCCTTCAAGGACACCAGTAGGCTTTCCTCGTAGCTCATACCCCTCAGCTCTGCGACTAGTCTTGTGACCATGCCTCTGAACTTTCTCTAGCTTGGTGTTGAGTATAACAAGATAAGGACGCCACGCTGGTGCCGCATATTCTAGAATTGAACTGACATGAACGGTATGCAAGATCCTGAACGACTCTTTGCTCGCATTCCTAAAGGCAGTTCTTATATTAGCCAACCGTCCGCACGCATCTGATGACATTCTGAGTTGTAAGGACACGTGGCCAGACCGCCTTGAGATCATCACACCCATCACGCCATTCATCACCGTAATATCACAGAGGTTCTGAGGGAAGACTGACAGCCGAGTGACACATGACAATAGTACACAGTAGGGTCTCATGGGTGTACCTACTTTGAAGGTGCCAACCACGTGGTCTTCGAAGGCACTAACCACGTGGTCTTCGAAGGCACCAACTACGTGGTCTTCGAAGGCACCAACCACGTGGTAAGTGGAAATTCCGCCTGACCTCCACCACGTGGAATACGGCCCCCGATACGGCGCCTGACCTCCACCACGTGGAATACGGCCCCCGATACGGCGCCTGACCTCCACCACGTGGAATACGGCCCCCGCCACGGCGCCTGACCTCCACCACGTGGAATACGGCCCCCGCCACGGCGCCTGACCTCCACCACGTGGAATACGGCCCCCGCCACGGCGCCTGACCTCCACCACGTGGAATACGGCCCCCGCCACGGCGCCTGACCTCCACCACGTGGAATACGGCCCCCGCCACGGCGCCTGACCAGTAAAGTTAATGGTTCTGTCACAATTCAGTTTAATGCTTTACCAGTATTGGTTTAATTCGAGCCTTAAAAATGGCTTCGTGACCAGAATGTGAGCGTAGGGCGGTGGCAGCCTTTCTCTAGGGCCCTTTGACTGACTAGAGTGAAGTGGCGTGTTAACTTTGTGGGGTGTTAACTTTGTGGGGTGTTAACTTTGTGGCGTGTTAACTTTGTGGGGTGTTAACTTTGTGGCGTGTTAACTTTGTGGGGTGTTAACTTTGTGGGGTGTTAACTTTGTGGCGTGTTAACTTTGTGGGGTGTTAACTTTGTGGGGTGTTAACTTTGTGGGGTGTTAAATTTGTGGGGTGTTAACTTTGTGGGGTGTTAAATTTGTGGGGTGTTAACTTTGTGGGGTGTTAAATTTGTGGGGTGTTAACTTTGTGGCGTGTTAACTTTGTGGGGTGTTAACTTTGTGGGGTGTTAACTTTGTGGGATGTTAAATTTGTAGGGTGTTAACTTTGTGTGGTGTTAAATTTGTGGGGTGTTAAATTTGTGGGGTGTTAACTTTGTGGGGTGTTAACTTTGTGGGGTGTTAAATTTGTGGGGTGTTAACTTTGTGGGGTGTTAAATTTGTGGGGTGTTAACTTTGTGGCGTGTTAACTTTGTGGCGTGTTAACTTTGTGGGGTGTTAACTTTGTGTCGTGTTAACTTTGTTAATCAGCGAGAGAATATTCATTTCATTACCCTTGGTGTTGGGTCAATAAGAGCGGACTGACAGGTGGCAACACTGGCTCAGTATAGTGCTGACGCAACAGTTGTGAGGCAACAGTCGTGACGCAACAGTTGTGACGCAACAGTTGTGACGCAACAGTTCTGACGCAACAGTTCTGACGCAACAGTTGTGACGCAACAGTTGTGACGCAACAGTTCTGACGCAACAGTTGTGACGCAACAGTTCTGACGCAACAGTTGGGCTTCATTAGAATTGGGAATAAATTATGAGAAGCGAGAAGTGATGTGTATTGACCCGGGGTGGTGTTGTGGTTGTTGTTTTTGTTGTTGTTGGTTGTAGTTGTGGTTGACTGTTGTGGTTGTAATTGTGGTTGGCCGTTGTGGTTGGCCGTTGTGGTTGGCTGTTGTGGTTGGCCGTTGTGGTTGGCTGTTGTGGTTGGCCGTTGTGGTTGGCTGTTGTGGTTGCGTGGGGTTTATGCTAATATTCTAATGTGTGTGTGTGGTTAGTGGGAACTTTTATTGTTAGTCTTCTTTATTGCATTTTTCTTATTTTGTTTTTGCTCTTCACTCAATCTTCCTCTCTCTCTCTCTCTCTTTGTGTCTCTTCTTCCTCACCTCACACCTGTCTTCCTCCTCCTGCTCGTCCTCCTCCTCGTCCTCCATAGTTTCCATTGAAGATATAATAGAGGCCAGTAGGCTCAGGAATCTGTAAACCAGTTGATTGACAGTTGAGAGGCGGGACCAAAGAGCCAAGGCTCAACCCCGTAAGCACAACTAGGTGAGTTCAATGTGTTTGCAAATGTTAATGTGTTTTCTTTTTGTTTACAGGTAATGGCTGCTGTGTACCCCCAGGTGAGGCACCACTCCTCACCAGGTGAGGCACCACTCCTCACCAGGTGAGGCACCACTCCTCACCAGGTGAGGCACCATTCCTCACCTGGTGAGGCACCATTCCTCACCAGGTGAGGTACCACTCCTCACCAGGTGAGGCACCACACCTACCAGGTGAGGTACACGTGAATAATTGGACTCGAGGGAGTGTGTGTGTTGGAGAGAGAGAGAGAGAGAGAGAGAGAGAGAGAGAGAGAGAGAGAGAGAGAGAGAGAGAGAGAGAGAGAGAGAGAGAGAGAGAGAGAGAGAGAGAGAGAGAGAGAGAGAGACGGGGGGGGGAGGGAGAGCGCCAGTTGTGCTCTATTTGAGGCCTGCCGACACCTCTGCTGTAACTACCAGGGGGGGGGGGGGGTGCTGGTGTGAATAATCCAGGGTGTTTAAGGTCAACATGGAGAGCGCTCCGGCCCGCACGCTGGCGGCAGTTCCCAGTAATAACTTGACTACCTGGAGCGTGGGTGGTTATGTGTGTGTGTACTCACCTAGTTGTGCTTGCCGGGGGATGAGCTCTGGCTCTTTGGGCCCGCCTTTAAACTGTCAATCAACTAAAAACCTCTGTGTGAGTGTATTCACCTAGTTGCCTAACCTAACCAAACCCAACCCAACGTTGCTTAGCTTCGCTGATCGAACGTGGTG
The DNA here is from genome assembly GCF_040958095.1 of Procambarus clarkii. Lineage (NCBI taxonomy): Eukaryota > Metazoa > Arthropoda > Malacostraca > Decapoda > Cambaridae > Procambarus > Procambarus clarkii. The sequence goes on along the minus strand of NC_091175.1, from coordinate 8,367,511 downwards.
TTATCAACGTGGTAGGGCCGTTGACTGCGTGTAGCAGTGCCCACAACCCTGGTTGACCAGGCCGTCCACCATGACTCCTGTCCAGAGATCGGGCCGCTGGGACACTATCGTCGAAAAGACTTGAGGATGACCTCAAGTAGGACCATGGTAGCGGGCAGTGGGTAGGTGTGTGGGCGTGGTGGGCGCGCGTGGGCGCGCGTGGGTTTACTGAAGCAGTAAATTGGCCATGTGTTTTATCCCACGCCTCTCCCGTCCGTGACCTTACCTTAAATTGGACTCTAGTGGCCTGTTAATGGTGGTGGTGGTGGGGGTGTTGGGGGTGGCGGGGAGGGAGGGGGATGGGGAGGGGGGAGGAGTGTTAATGGTGGTGCTTCTGGTGTGGATAATATTATTGGGGGGGGGGGGGCGGGTATGCGATATGCCCAGTCTGTTGGGACGGGCTTATATACCCTGCCCTCTACACCCCTGCCCTCTACACCCCTGCCCTCTACACCCCTGCCCTCTACACCCCTGCCCTCTACACCCCTGCCCTCTACACCCCTGACCTCTACACCCCTGACCTCTACACCCCTGACCTCTACACCCCTGACCTCTACACCCCTGACCTCTACACCCCTGACCTCTACACCCCTGCCCTCTACACCCCTGCCCTCTACACCCCTGACCTCTACACCCCTGCCCTCTACACCCCTGCCCTCTACACCCCTGACCTCTACACCCCTGACCTCTACACCCCTGCCCTCTACACCCCTGCCCTCTACACCCCTGACCTCTACACCCCTGCCCTCTACACCCCTGACCTCTACACCCCTGCCCTCTACACCCCTGACCTCTACACCCCTGACCTCTACACCCCTGCCCTCTACACCCCTGACCTCTACACCCCTGACCTCAACACTGGGGGGGGGGGTCAAAGGACACTAAGGCTACAATCACCATCATCAGTAATTAATTATGAGGTGTACCGACTGTTCTGGCATTGAGAGAATGTCGGAGACGCTGTTGGAAGTTAAGATCTGTCTTAGATGTTCATCACCGTCTCCTGCTGCTGCTACTCTTTCGTGAATCACAGCCCAGCTCCTCCCTCCTAGCTTCTGGTGGGTGAGTGAGTGAGTGAGTGAGTGAGTGAGTGAGTGAGTGAGTGAGTGAGGGCGTTTCTCCTAAACACACAACTCCTGCCAACTGAGGTGCGGTGAATGTGGCTCCGGCCGTCTGTGAGCCGGCTGGCTAGGTCCTCCTTGGCTTGCTAGAGTGCGAGTGAGTGCGTGCTCAGGCGCTGCTCGAGTGCGAGTGAGTGCGTGCTCAGGCGCTGCTCGAGTGCGAGTGAGTGCGTGCTCAGGCGCTGCTCGAGTGCGAGTGAGTGCGTGCTCAGGCGCTGCTAGAGTGCGAGTGAGTGCGTGCTCAGGCGCTGCTAGAGTGCGAGTGAGTGCGTGCTCAGGCACTCGCTGCTCATGCAAGCTACCACCAACACCCGAAGATGCACTCTGTCACTTTAACGTTCTGGTTAACCAAGAACGGTATTTTTCTCGACTATAAATTAATATTAATATATACTATAATTTTGGTATAGCGTTAGGACTAGTATAGCTTTAGGGTATTTTGATTATTTTGATATTGTCCTCCCCCCCCCCCCCGGGGAGGACAGGACACAGGAACAAAATATATATTTAGGTTTCATCAGTTGCAAGGTATTGTTGTTTCCAATTAGCTTGTAATTTGTTTGTGGGGCGTGTACGTGTGGAGGGGGGAGGGGGTGGATGAGTGTGTGGAGGGCCCTCACACACTCAGGGTGTGGAATGATGACCATGGGGTTATTGCACGCACAAAATGCGTGCAAAATGCGTGCAATGCGTGCAATGCGTGCAATGCGTGCAATGCGTGCGTGCAATGCGTGCAAAATGCGTGCAAAGGAAATTACTAGCAAAGCAGGACAAACATATAAATTGTGACACTAGCTCTCCATATATGTCAGTTGCTTAATTTAGAAATTGTTCACTTGTGGTCGATCTCGGCCCCGTTGTTGATGTGACGACTTATATTGAATTTTGTGACTAGTTCATCAAGATTGTAACTTGCTTAGCTAAATGAATTGTGGGGTTCAGTCCCTGAGCCCATTATGTGCCTCTGTAACCCTTTCCACTACCGCCCACAAGATGGGTATGGGGTGCATAATAAATGAACTAAACTAACTTCCCAACAAACAGAAGGCAGAGTGTAATAGTCAACACAGTAAAATCAGGATCATCTACTGTGAAAGTTCAGTCCCCCCCCCCCCCCCAAGGTACCGTACTGGTTCCGGTACTTATTCTCATCCTAATACCAGGCATAGATAAGGATACAAACTACAGCACTGTATCATCATTTGCAGATGACACTAGTATTTTCATGCGAGTAGACAATATAGAGGACACGGCAAACCTCCAATCTGATGTATATCGGGTCTTTCAATGGACCACAGATAATAATATGATATTTAATGAAAATAAATTCCAGCTCCTGCGCTATGGACAAAATGAACATTTAAAAACGGGCTCCATATATAAAACGGAATCAAATTTCATTACTGTATAGAACGAAAAAGCAATGTAAATGACCTAGGAGTAATCATGTCAGAAGACCTTACCTTCACAGAACACCATAAAGTAGCTGTCACCACTGTAAGAAAAATGACAGGTTGGATAACAAGGACCTTCCAAACAAGGGATGCAATACGAATTGATGATCCTCTTCAAGATACTAGTGCTTTCTAGGGTGGAATATTGTTACATTATAACAGCTCATTCAGAGCCGGAGAAATTGCTGACCACAGTTAGTAAAGATCCTTTACGGCAAGAATCCACTCTATCAAGTCATCTTAATTATTGGGACCGATTTAAAGTTGTAAATCTGTATTCTCTAGAGCGCAGGCGAGAGAGAGAGACAATAATCTACAGGTGGAATATATTAGAGGAGCTGGTTCCAAATCTGAACACAGAAATAATATCACGGATAATGAGACCAGAAGGTATGGCAGGATGTGCAGAATACCCCCGTTGAAGAGCAGAGGTGCAACAGGTACTCTGAGAGAGAACTCTATCAACATCAGAGGCCCGAGACTGTTCAACACGCTTCCACTACACATAAGGGGCATAACTGGCCGACTCATCACAGTGTTCAAGAGAGAACTTGATAAACACCTCCAAGGAATACCAAAGAATGCCGTGTCCAACAGCCTGGTTGACTAGACGACCAACCGGGATTCCTGGTCAGAGAGCGGACTGCGGGGCTGTTGATCCCCGGAAGCTAAACAAGGTAGACACAAGGGAGCTGGGAGGAGGTGTGCCTGGTTGATGGGTGTGTGGAGGGGGGAGGGGGAGGTGGGATGTTGTTATCAGTGGGAGTGCGAGCAGACGTAAGGGCACACGGCACTCCCTCTTCATTTTATAAAGTACAATAGTGGCACTAACTCACCACCAGGGCAGGCGTCGGCTGGCACTAACTCACCACCAGGGCAGGCGTCGGCTGGCACTAACTCACCACCAGGGCAGGCGTCGGCTGGCACTAACTCACCACCAAGGCAGGCGTCGGCTGGCACTAACTCACCACCAGGGCACTAACTCACCACCAGGGCAGGCGTCGGCTGGCACTAACTCACCACCAGGGCACTAACTCACCACCAGGGCAGGCGTCGGCCGGCTCCTCTATTGAATGGAAATTGGTTTGAAGCTTCATGTGTATATTTATGAGGCAATAAGTTCGGGTATTTCATGTAATGCTTCCCAGTTGGCCATGATCCACTGTCTCATAATATTCGCTTCCACAGGGAAACAAAAAGTTATTGGAGGCAATATGGCAGAGTGTAAAATTTTGCGCGTTTCTTATTTATAGAGAGGCCGGGAGCTGGAGCCCAGGGGCTGGAGTCGGGCCCCCCAAGTCCCCTCACTAGGTGACGTATTATCCTGGCACCGTATCTTAATCATCAACGCATCTAAGATGGTTTAATATGAAGGTAGTTCGCAGACTTGTGTCATATTCATACCTTCATGACATTCTTTTAATGTCTCATCCACGGGAGACATCTCCCGTCATCTATTGATACTGGTGATGGCTCAAAAGGGCCACCACTTACGGGCTATTCGTGCCCGTGCCACCTTTTGGGTGGCTTAATCTTCATCAATCAATCAATTGTGTCATCGTGGATGGTAGCGACGTTCCTGTCACCTCATTTAATACGTCGTATCAAGCAGGACTCGACCAAGGTAAGGTAATTATCAGGGAAAGCACCAAGCCATTACGACTATATAACACTGGGAAGGGGGTCAGGATAAGGATTTGGGATGGGACGGGGGGAAAGGAATGGTGCCCAATCCCTTGGACGGTCGGGGATTGAACGCCGATCTGCATGAAGCGAGACCGTCGCTCTACCGTCCAGTCCAAGTGGTTGAACTCGACCAAACTGTTAAGAATTACACGTGATAATTCAGATTAATGCCCGTAACTCACTATTTCTTCACCTTTCCATATGGTCATGCTAGCCTAGCGCTTCTAATAATTTCCTTTTCCATGCGTCACCTTTGAGTCACAATAAAACTTATGGAAAAAAAAACGAAAATATAAAATACAGTATATATATATATATATATATATATATATATATATATATATATATATATATATATATATATATATATATATATATATATATATACATATATATATTTCACAGTAGCGATTAATTCCATACAAAAACTCGATATATTGAAGATTGAAACTTTGAAAATTAAATTAGCTTTTAGGCTATTGAAAAAATAACTACCTCCAATACTGGACTTTGAAACTCCACGTCAGGTATGGGAAATGTGTATTTACTATTTGTATCTGCAGAATCGAGCTATTAGCTCTTGGACCCTGTCTTTCTAACAAATCTATGTTTCCTCTATTATATCTATTACATTTATTTCTAACACGCACACTCACACATCCAGGAAGCAGCCCGTAGCAGCTGTCTAACTCCCAGGTACCTATTTATTGATAGGTGAACAGGTGCGTCAAGGTGAAAGAAACTCTGCTCATTTGTTTCCGCCTCCACTGGGGATTGATTCTCGGACCCTAGGACTACTAATCCTGAGCGCTGTCCACTCAGCCGTCAGGCCCTCACCTGTACTTACCTAGTTGTACTTACCTAGTTGTGCTTGCGGGGATTTAGTTCTGGCTCTTTAGTCCCGCCTCTCAACTGTCAATCAACTAATGTACAGGTTCCTGAGCCTATTGGGCTCTATCATATCTACACTTGAAGCTGTGTATGGAGTCAGCCTCCACCACATCACTTCCTAATGCATTCCATTTGTCTACTACTCTGAGTGTGTGTGTGTGTGTGTGTGTGTGTGTGTGTGTGTGTGTGTGTGTGTGTGTGTGTGTGTGTGTGTGTGTGTGTGCGTGCGTGTGTGTGTGTGTGTGTGTGTGTGTGTGTGTGTGTGTGTGTGTGTGTGTGTGTGTGTGTGTGTGTGTGTGTGTGTGTGTGTGTGTGTGTGTGATAAGCAGAGATGGTCGACAGTAATTGTCACTGCGGAGGCATAGCCTAGTGCAGTAGCCAACTGAAATTGCCTTCCAGAGTCGTGGCCCTTTTCCATTTGCATATTGGACTTATTTACAGGTCATATCCGTGTCCATTTGCATATTGCACTTGTTTACGGGCCGTAGTCTAGTGCAATAGCTTCAGGAATCGTGTCTTACCAGAAATGTTGCTTGCATTCAGTAGCCGTATTTGAAATTTTAGAACCTAGCTAATCCTAGCGTGCTTGGAGTGGCGTGTTTCTTGACTTCATATAGTCGCAACAGCAGCCTAGGATAAGCACTCGCCTAGTTATTTATATATTTAGTTGAAGAGAGACACAGGTTTAGGGTCAGTAACTAGTAGTTGAAGACGATATCTGATCTACCTTGAGGTGTCCCGTCCCTACCGTTGGATAATCCTTTGTTAATGCTCTACTTGAGGCTCTTATAAAACACTGACGATGGCGCTTTGAACGTTCCCGCCCTCTGCTCAAGAAATCTAACTGGCAATTTATATGGAAATCCAGTTTACACGCGATATACAAACGCTTTCAACGCAATTGCCTTGTTGCAAAATTGTTACGGGTCTAGAGCAGCGGGCCAGCGTGAGCTGTTTGCTTAGGCCCAAGCTTGTTATTTTGTGGCATTTTGATGGCGGAAAAAACCGTCACACCTTTGTCAGAAACGTGTAGATGAAGGTCACCTCTAGCCTGCAGGGAGAGGCGTCCCCACCAACCTGCAGTGAAGGAACTCCCGGTGATCAACCCAAGCCCCTTTTCTGACAAGTTGCAGGACCCAGAACCACTCAAACTAATGCAGGAGAACTAATGCACACGTCCACCGCTCCTTTAACTTGACTTCCAGAGTGGTGAAGTGGACGATGACAGGACACCCCGCCACTCAAGCCTACTGGCCCACACGTGCTCTAGTACCTACATGCCACTTACTAGAAAACACAGGACCCACCAACGTGGTGGGCTGCTAGTGACAACCCACCTTGATATTCGACCCACTTCGATTAACTAGCTTCTCATTATGTTGTATTTGTATTATTATTACGAGGTTCAGCGGTAATCTTTGTCTCTTCTGTCATTGATTCTCTTTATTCTCTGTCTCTGACTGTCACTTTCTGTCTCTGTCCGTCTATCTCAGTCACTGACTGTTTCTCTAACGGTTATTCAGGACCTCAGTGTCCCCTACAGGAACACGGGAAAACTAGCAAGTCCCTTAAATTACATTCCCTGGAAGCTGGACAGGAAAGACTTATCACCAGCAGAGAACAAGTCACAGTAACGTGCCTGAAAACTCATAACCCAACCCACACACACGTATCTTTTCATATGTGTGCGGGTTGGCGTATAACGTGAACCTGGAAGCTAGCATACCTGCAGAGGGTTTCGGGATTTCTTCTACTCCCTGAGCACAGACCTAGGACTAGGAGGCCTGGTCGAAGACCGGGTCGCGGGGACGCTAAGCCCCGAAATCTTCACAAGGTAAGGTAAGGTAGGGCTCAATGGGCGAGGGACTAGCTAAGCGACTTGTTTCAGATCTGCACACGAAGACAATTGTTGCCGAGAATAGGAGGCACAGACGAATATGAAAAATTCCCTCAATGTAAAGTATGAATGTATAGACACTGTGATGTATTTGCATAAATGTAAGCGCCTAGAGACCGGTCAAAATGGCCATTAATAAGGTAGTCTGGTGGCTTAATAAAGTGGGTGGAGGGCAAGTATTGTTAGTCTGCCCCGACGGTAATTGTTTTGCGGTATTTCATAAGTACAATTGTGGGATAGTTAATGTGTTAGTGATGGGGTTGTTTACCTGTGTACAACACCCACCACTGCCCCCCCCCTCCCCCCCCCCCACAACACCCACCTCTTCCCCCCTGCCCCACCACACCACCTACCCCTGCCCCCCTCCCCCCTCCCACCACACCTACCCCTGCCCCCCCACCCCCACCCTCCCACACCACCACCCGGGTATGTATCTCTGGCCTCTAACCTGAAGGTGGTGTCCTCCCCCAAGGTGGACGTAGGGACGCAGCGCGAGAGTTCAGCAGCCACACCATAACCAAGCCACACCTCAGCCACACCAGAAGCAAGCGCCACGTCTCTACCACCGCTCGGGAGGTAAGTTATCTTGAGGTTATCTTGAGATGATTTCGGGGCTTTAGTGTCCCCGCGGCCCGGTCCTCGACCAGGCCTCCACCCCCAGGAAGCAGCCCGTGACAACTGACTAACACCCAGGTACCTATTTTACTGGTAGGTAACAGGGGCTTATGATGAAAGAAACTTTGCCCATTGTTTCTTGCCGGCGCCTGGGATCGAACCCAGGACCACAGGATCATAAGTCCAGCGTGCTGTCCGCTCGGCCGACCGGCTCTTTAGTTAGCCACACCCTCGCCACACAGGGCCGCCCTCGCCACACAGGGCCGCCCTCGCCACACAGGGCCGCCCTCGCCACACCCTCTCCACACAGGGCCGCCCTCGCCACACCCTCGCCACACAGGGCCGCCCTCGCCACACCCTCGCCACACAGGGCCGCCCTCGCCACACAGGGCCGCCCTCGCCACACAGGGCCGCCCTCGCCACACAGGGCCGCCCTCGCCACACCCTCGCCACACCCTCGCCACACAGGGCCGCCCTCGCCACACAGGGCCGCCCTCGCCACACAGGGCCGCCCTCGCCACACAGGGCCGCCCTCGCCACACAGGGCCGCCCTCGCCACACAGGGCCGCCCTCGCCACACAGGGCCGCCCTCGCCACACAGGGCCGCCCTCGCCACACTCTGCCTCCACTTTTATTTTACTCCTTCACTTCTGGCGAGGCAGTCTTAGCATTGCGTATTTAATGAAGAGTCCAGCATACAGGAGTTCTTAGAGCGCCCAGGAGTTCTTAGAGCGCCCAGGAGTTCTTAGAGCGCCCAGGAGTTCTTAGAGCGCCCAGGAGTTCTTAGAGCGCCCAGGAGTTCTTAGAGCGCCCAGGAGTTCTTAGAGCGCCCAGGAGTTCTTAGAGCGCCCAGGAGTTCTTAGAGCGCTCAGGAGTTGTTAGAGCGCTCAGGAGTTCTTAGAGCGCTCAGGAGTTCTTAGAGCAATCAGGAGTTCTTAGAGCGCCCAGGAGTTCTTAGAGCGCCCAGGAGTTCTTAAAGCGCTCAGGAGTTCTTAGAGCGCTCAGGAGTTCTTAGAGCGCCCAGGAGTTCTTAGAGCGCCCAGGAGTTCTTAGAGCACCCACGCCCTGGTTTTCAAGAAACCGGGTGAAGCGGGTCTGCTCCACATGTTGCTGGAACCAACAGTTTGTTTGATACATTTCTTGACACTCAGGAATAAAGTGACACAATTCACATTAAGAAGCCATTTATCAATGGGTATATTTATGTTCTAATTTGGTGCAATTCTCTAATTGGCCTTGTTGGCGTTGTAATCACTATAGATGCTCTGACATGTACTCGAACCCTATAGAGTATAAGTCACATTGACGTCATTCTCTGTAAGTGATGCTCAGATCAAATTGAAAATTGGTTCTATAGAAGACAGTGTAAAACTACGAACTTATGTCAAGAAAGTCTTCCACTGAGCAACGGCACCGAATCACCTTCTGTGGTTGATTGTTCAATAAACCCCTGAACTATATGTTTAACACATCTCTAACCTTGTCCATGGAGGACAGAAGAAAATGTATATATGCTGGTTAGCATTGTAACTTTGTGGCCACGTCTGTGGTAGAAAATAATAATAATAATAATAATAAAACTGGGCAATGGATAACTGAATTTCAGATTTCGCAAATTTCAACTACTTAGATATGGACAAATATAAACTCAAATTAGATATGTGATACAATGCAATCAGTTCTTCTCGTACAAGGGAAACGACATGTAAACGACCTGAGACGGATAATGTTGGACGACCTAACGTTTGGGCTTTGGGCAAAATATGACCCATCGCCGTTTTCAGTAATCGGCATATTTTCGGTATAAAAAGTCGTAATTTGAAAATGAAAATAGGTGCAGAGAGTCAGAATTCGGCTCAAAAATCACGCTCAGGGGTCAAATTTCGGACATTTCAGATATTTTGAAAACTGCAAGGGGGTTTGGGCAAAAGATGACCCATCGCCGTTTTCAGTAATTGGCATATTTTCGGTATAAAAAGTAGTAATTTGAAAATGAAAATAGGTGCAGAGAGTCAGAACAGGGTTGCCAGGTTGGGCTACAAGTTGCGAATTGGGCTACTTTTGAGATCCCCACGCTCCCAAATTTTTAATTTAGCTACTTACGACTTTTTGGGCTAGTTTAAACGCAAGTTGGGCTACTTTGGGCTATTAATATTAAGAAACTCAATGATGATTATTTATGCTTTAATAATATAGTCTGTACAAATCACAGCCGAGTCCAACAGCCTGATTGACTAGACCACTTACCGCAGGAGAGCCCTGGTCAGAGACCGGCCCCTGGGGACGTTGATCCTAGGGGGATTTCCCAACCTTAATTGTTAATAATACTTCATCCCAAAAGCTACACCTGGTTCCACAGATCTTCATTAAGGGAAGAAAGTTATCTAGAAATTTACAGATCGATAAATGATGGGAAAGATCCCATACAGTTAATACCTTTGTCAGGAAGACGATGGTTGGCAAGGAGCGGTAGTGTAAAGCGGCCGTTTGATCAGTGGGGTTCTCTAACAACTCATTACCAAATAGCTTTTTCCTCTTGTGATAAATATGTTGCAAGGCAACTATTTTCAATGTACGCTGATCCCTCCAATAAGCTATATTTCACATGTCTCAAACCAATCCTAAATGATTTTGAAAGGATGAATTTACTTTATCAAAAGATGAAGCAGATCAGTATAGCCTTCACACTGTCTTAGAAAACTTCACTCTTGGAATACTCAGAAGAATCTTTCGTCCTCATCATGCAAAGCTTCATGTTAATTTGGACTACAATTCTATGTATCTGCCCCTGGAGAAAGTTGACTTTGGTTACGAATTTTCAACACTTCTGGCCACTAACAGACAAAACAATTTTACAACCCAGGAAAAGTTTCAAAATGTTCAAGAAAGATGCGATAATTTTTTAATGGAAGCTTGCAAATAGCTTCTTTCTCGTATTCCAAGTAATGTTGAAACTATAAAAAAAAGGTGAAAAATCTGTTACCTATCATATGCCTTAGCTTACATGGCACAGTATGAAGTATGTAGTACAAGTTAAACAGTATGTTGTTATTTATAAGGGTATTGATCATCAATATGTTGCTGTTCATCAGCATGTTGCGTTGTTAATTCTTAATGCCTTATTCACGTATTTCAGGATGGTCACATTCATGACGTCACTCTAGGGATCAACATGGGAGATGAAGATGTATTAGTAGATTTACAGTTAAACAGGCAAGTAATGTTACATTTACTTAACATCTAAGTTGTTTATTTAGTAATTTATGGTGGGTATTGGCAACATTCTTTGTGCACTAGTCACATTTTGTGGCGAAATTCACATTAATACTGTAATGTATTTACTTATCATACTGTATTACTTCTCATACTTTATTTTCTTATATTGTATTTCCTCTCATACTGCATTTTCGTCTCATGCTGTATTTCTTCTCATAACGTTATTATTTTATACAGTATTTCCTTCTCATTCAGCATTTCCTTCTTATTCCTTCCACCCATCTTCCTTACATTTATCCAGCTCTTACGAAACTTGCATAGCGGAGGGATGCTTATCATGTCTTAAACATGATAGTACTTTCAGTCACTATTGGTCGAACGTAGAAAATGTACTGTTACACCCACTGAAGTTTTCTTTTGTGCTAATGATTTTGAAAAGGGCACGAGAACGATGGTGACAACCCAACCAAATTTGTCCTAGGCCTATTAAAATTAGGCCTTTGATGGCGTGTGTTCGGCCTAGGATTTCGTATTTAAATCTAGGGACGGATTAGGTTGGGTTGTACATTTAGTTTTCCACTTTTTTTTCATGCCGTCTGGAGTATTTCATTAGTTCAAATTCTAGAACTGTGTCAGATTGTCACAGCTTTAGATAAGGAGTCGACAGTCTTCAAACTGCACTGAATATCGGCATCGATACGCACCGAATAGTGGCATTGATACGCACTGAATATTTTTATCAATACGCAATAAATATCGTCATCGATGCACACTGAATATCGTCATCGATACACACTAAATATCGTCATCGATACACACTGAATATCCTCAGCGATACACACTAAATATCCTCAGCGATGCACACTAAATATCCTCAGCGATACACACTAAATATCCTCAGCGATGCACACTAAATATCCTCAGCGATACACACTAAATATCCTCAGCGATACACACTAAATATCCTCAGCGATGCACACTAAATATCCTCATCGATACGCACTAAATATCACCAATAATACTCACCGAGTATCATCGATATTCATACAATGACTATACTTTGAAATTAGTTCATTTGCACAATTAGAATGTATTAATAAGTTATTTATTATTTGTTCTATTTATTATTTCTGACATTACATTTTTTGTTTTGTTTTACCGGACTAATTGCAGGGATTGTAATGTGTTGTAACAGACTTTCTCTTTCTCCTTCATTACAGAGATTTGTTACCGAAAGATTATTTTGAAAAGTATTATCACAATGGTTCGCAATATGTGCACCGCCCAGATTCAGAGGTAAGCTTGGGCTGGACACAATATCCAAGGACGACGTCAGTTCAACGTTAAATCAACGTCGAACCAACGTCACTTGGATATTTTGCCCACTGGGAATGATTTCTTTCTCTCTAGCTTAACTAGTGAGCGTGTATGTTCCTTATGGTGTTAGTCACAACAGTTGTGAAGTTAGGATTAATTTGTCACAAACAAAATGATTGTAAAGTAAATATTTCATTTGTGAAATGAAGTGTATGTATTACCACTAGTAATTCTAAAGGCTGCAGGACTGTTTAATAACTCACAAAATGAGGAATATAAAGGTTTGATATACCCTAGTGAAGGAAAGTGTGTGAATGGAAGTACAGTACATGTATGATGTAGGTTACAATGGGTCGCATGAGTATATATATGATGTAGGCTACAGCTGGTCACTGTATATATATATATGTATGCTATACGCTACAGCTAGTCACTACATGTATAATGTAGGATATAGCGGGTGCTACAGTGTGGGTGATGTTCTTAGTGAAAGGCTTAACTTTTTGGCAATTTATATAGTATTATTAATTTCCTTTACGTTGTCTTATGTTTCTAATTAGCAGTTTCTTTTTTATCTTGATTTCCATTTGATACATATGTGTTGTAATTATCTATATTACTTCGAATGTTTGATTTTCATCCTCACTGGTTCACAACATGAGATAGATATACAGTATAAAATTAGATCCAGTTATAGATGTGATAACGATCGTAAACCATTATGGTTAGACCCGATAGTGGTCAAGGAAAGACTAAGAATTTTGTTATTTGTTTTCATGTTGTGGTCCTTTAGTGTTTATTTGTTTAAGGCGTGTTCTTATGAGTTTTATTATTACTGTGGGGGGATATATGTACATTCGTGTCTTGGTCTGTAATTGTGACTAGATCCTAAATGAGCTGATTGGAGAGAACTGTTCCAGAGGTGATAAGTGTTGGCTGTACATGAGAATAAGATTTATAGCTCTGAAGAATGAAATTAGGGAACAGAGAGACTTTTCAAGTGATTAGGTTAATCTTGAAGACAGGCTTAGAAAAAGAGCGTTTGAAATTGTAGTCTGTGCCAGAGGCCAAGGAGAAACATATGTTAAATCCTTATGTATATACTGTACTTAAAATGCGTGAGATAAGCCATTGTGGGACGGAGGCCGCATGCTAATGCAAGAGTTTTATACTCAGTGAGACTTGATATATCTGCAGTTGTGTTAGTGCGCAATTTGTCCATGCTTAGAGTGGGAGCCATGTTCTTTACCCAAATTGTATTATTTAGTTGTTCTAAAAATGGTCTTTAGTCTGGCACTTTTACACTGAGGATATAAATAATAAGAAATGTTGAATTATAACACAATATTCTCAATTGCATAACAATATTTCAATGTACTGTATTACAGATGGCTGGTATGTGTCATTATCAGGGAGCAATTCGCGGTCGTCCAGGGTCATGGGCAGCGCTCTCCACCTGCCATGGTATCAGGTAACTCCAAGCTCTCGCTACTGGCTTTAAGGCATCTTTCTTCCAGTAGTAACTCAGAGTGAAGATCTTAATTACGTAATTCCAAATTCCCTCGCAACATCTTTATTCATTTAATTAGTCAAACATTTTATGGTAATTGAATCTTAGGATATGTGAATGTTAATTTACACTGGAACAAGAAGGGTGTCCTGGTTACTGAGTAACATAATTGGTGTATCAGTTATATGCTACAGGAGAATGATGTTCAGTACAACTTTAGTGGTGTTGGTTATTTATTTACATACGTTATCCCTAATTCTTTATATTGCCTTCACTTCAAATTTTTTTGAAGATATATGTAGAGAATTTTATAGAATGTATGAAAGAGTATTGAGTAGGCTTATTTAATAAATATATAAATGTTTAAATACATTTTTGCAAGGGTTGTTATGTTTAACATGATAATTATATAACTATGTTGCATAAATATCTGTGTACAGTACATTAACCATGAGAGATTATGTCAAAGAATCTGCTAGGTCTTTGTCAGTTGTTACTTGTTTGTAATCAATAAAATCAATAGGCCAGGCATCATTTAACAATATGACATATTGCCAGACATATCAATATCACCAATATGTCAGATACCTGACATAACTTAGTAATGATCAGTAGTCTTTGTGTATATCAATAAGTTGCCAGATATTATAGTTTCTTTGTTATTTTTACCAGTGGTGTTGTGTTTGATGGCCAAGAAATGCACTATGTGGAACGGGTACCAGACACTCCCGTGGCCGTAGACAGTCCACATTATGTCTTCAAGCACTCCAATATCATCCCGCAGAACTTTTCCTGCGGTAGGTGCTGACATACCTTGTTTAAGTACTCTATTTAAAAATGTTGTTAGAGTAACCAAAAAGTTTAATCATTTTTTTTCTTAATTTAATGTACTTGGTTCTCTTTGGTAATACAGTATTAGGGGTTTGTTTGTAATTTGGGTTTCAATGGCATCATTGTGTTTGGTGTTCGTATGCCTTGACTTGAGCTTATATATGTAATTTACTTCTAATAACTGCAGGGGTCCTTTTATAATAAAATACTTGGGAAGCTTATTGCTGTATCACATGGCAACGTAACTTTGATTGATGTGATAAATATGATAGTTAAGTGATGTTTGAATACTAGGGTCTTACACTGTGTGATGTCAGTCTTTAAAGGTTCAACACCTGAGCTATGCCATCTGAATGTTTCATATTTCCCGTTTTAATTTCTCGCTTTTCTTATCATATTACATTTAAAACTGTGTATTAAGTTAACTTTCAAAGGTAAGGTAGCCTCAACCACTTCCTACCTTGAAGTGAGATCATCATTTTACCATCCACCTCCAAATGGTTTGGGCCAACATTTAGAAGTACAGTAATTGCTGAAAACTGAACAGTAACACACTTCACTAGGCAAAACTACTATACTAAATTTTGTACAATGTATACAAAACTCTTCTCCCAGGTTACTCAGGGAAACCTCACCCAGTTCGGGACCTGTTTCATGACGAGACCTTCACCAGATTGCTCAGAGTAAGTTAGGGTTTCAGTACAAAATTTTGCAGACTTATTTATAAAAAATAGAAAATTGTGTAAATTTAGTGATTTGCTATACTGTGCAACTTTTTGGATCATATCAACTTTATAAGCATACAGTATTATGTAAAAATAAAAATAATTTTCCAATTAGAAAATTTTTAAATTTTAGAATCAATTTGCAATATTTATACCAAAATGTTTGCAGCTGTATAATATGGTTACATTGACATGATATACCATTATTGGCCTTGGTCCATTCACAATATACATTTTTCATTTTCAGTATAAGCGCAGTAGCAGCAGTAGTAGCAGCAGCAGTAGTAGCAGCAGCGACAGCAGCAGCAGTAGTAACAACAACAATATACGGGGTCCATTCAATGCAAATCCATTATCAAGATACGTGGAGTTGGTTCTGGTTGCAGATAAAACGGAATATGAAAAACACGGCCATGAAGTGGCAAAACTTTATCATCGATGCAAAGACATTGCCAACATAGTAAATGCTGTATGTTATTATCAGTATAAATTTTTACTTTGTTACTTTAGTGATTTCCAATTTTGCACTCAATATACAGTACTGTATTTAAAACTGCATATCTAATATAAAGGCATTATATCATTATAATAAAGGTATAGAGGCATTATATCGTACTGTACTTTTAGTACAGCAATAGATTACTTTCTTGTTTCCAAGAGGGCTCATAGTTATTGTTTCGATGCATTTATTTTATTGAGCTCTTCTTTGCAGTGGTGGATGCTGTTTAAGAATTAAGATAACTAAAGAAAAATTTTGTATAAAATATTCCCATACAGTACATATTTCAAATGTGCTTCTTAAGCATGATCATCACAAAGCAGTATTAAAGCTGATGAACTAATGACTTGTTAATATTAAGTACAGCTCTCAAGTTAACCATTTTATAAATGCTTTACAGTATTATGCATATATGCAAGTTGGTGTATTAATGTATGCATTTTTATTTCGTTACAGTTATATCACCCACTCAACATTTTTATTGCACTTGTTGGGGTTGAGGTGTGGAAAGATGAAGACCAAGTAGAAATATCAACAGATGGAGACAAAACACTAACCAACTTTCTTAATTATAGAAAAGTGAGACTTATTAGAGATCATCCAAATGACAATGCCCAGTTGCTCACGTAAGTAAACCATATTGAAAATCGTAATGATGATTATTTTCAGCATGTTTCATATAATTACTTACTAACCTATCTGCATTTCTCTGGTGTACGGTACGTATGACTTGGCAATTCATCATCATTACGCCGATTTCCACTTTTATTTGATGGGGGAAAGGCAGTGCCCAGAGGAAAAAGACTGTACTGTATATAGCAAGAGAATAAAGATATACTCTATATGAAAGACTACCCCATCCATTCACGAGCCCATCCTCTTGAGTTGCCACCACAAAAAATGGAGTTCTGTACTAAAATTTCAAAATCTAACTTAACCAAGTGTTTATGTACGCACAGAAAATCTGAATATTTGAGTCACTATGATTGATAGTACATCATATTTTGTTCGTTGGGAATTTTGGCGTCAAAATTCAATATATTATTTGAAAGGAAAGGTTGTATTTACAGACATAAAATGATAAGTGATAAGAACATAAAATGATAAATGATAAGTGTTTTACCCCCCTCACACTTTTGGTTAAATTTTGTGTGTTTATTTTATGTTATTGTCCAAAACGCTTTGTATAATACTGTACTGTACTGTAGTGGCTTCATAGATTGTGTTAGTCCTGTCCCTACAATTGTACATTACTCTTATGTTCTATGTACACACATTCTTTTGAATAAACATTTGTATTTGTATTCTCTGTAATATGAATATAATGAAAATCTTCCTTTCAGAGGAAAGCAGTTTGATGCTGGTGTAGTTGGCAAGGCCTTAAAAGGCCCAATATGTACCTATCAGTATTCTGGAGGTGTGAATATGGATCACAGTGACACAGTGGGTTTGGTAGCCACCACAGTAGCTCATGAAATGGGACACAATTTTGGCATGGAACATGATAATGAAGAAGAGTGTGAATGCCCTGATAAAAGATGTATCATGGCCCCTTCTTCTGGGTAAGTGATTGACTGTAAAACTTGCATGGGTTTTAAGAATATTTGAATATAAAAGTACCAGGATACCAACTGGGTTAATTATATACAGTATATAAACTCGGTCCCAACATCCTAAGCAAATCCACACATCCCCTGCTTCTTGTTCGTCGAATTGGGTGAGTAAACCCCACATGGAAAGTGTGTGTTCCAACCAGAGATTCACCAAATCGAGGTTCATTGAATCGAGTTTCCACTGCATTTGAAGCATATAAGGTATACATAAATTCAAACCATTTGTAACTTAATCACAAAGCAAAGCATGTCTTCATACAGTACAGTACTGTACTTCCAAGGAGAATGAAGGAGAATGATAGGGAGACAGCATATATGGTACTGTAAATTGAAATTCATTATACAATTACTTTTAAGTAAAAATCAACATTTTAACTATTTTCAGGTCAAAGAGTCCAACACACTGGAGTTCTTGCAGCTATGAGTATCTTGCCCTATCTTTTGAACGTTCAATGGATTACTGCCTTCGTAACAAACCAACGAGTCTGTTTGACTCGCCTGTCTGTGGTAATGGGTTTGTAGAGCCTGGGGAACAATGTGACTGTGGCCTCCCAGACTACTGCACTAATTCCTGCTGCAATGCCTCAACTTGTATGTTGTACCCCAATGCCACTTGTGCAACAGGACACTGCTGTGATCTACAGGTTAGTTAAGATGAAAAAATGACAGGATAATAAGTACAGTATTACAGTACTACTTTAGATTTTTTTTTTTACAATTATCGTCTACCGTATAATAAAATTCACATTGCAGACAGATATATGTCGAGGCAACCTTCATATTTTTCACTTTTTTTGCTTCTCAGTGTAAGCAAGTTGATGACTGCTTCACTGGTATGACTACCAAGTGTACATATAAAATTCACCTACTATTTCAAGTGATGTTGTACAGTGCTCTACTTGTATTGTTATTAAACATGAAGATGTTAAAAAGACCAGCAGCGAAAATATTTTGGAGAATTCTACACGAGCCACTCCTATGAGGGGAAATCTTCACACAGCAGCTGTGTCCAGGATACATATGACATTTGTCCAGGGTACAGATGATAGTATCTAAATACTTGATTATCTTTTGAGTATTTGACTATTATGGAATCTAGGTTAGCTCCACTATTTTTAAATCATCATCCACATATATTGCTACACCATATACACAGCCCACTCAATGGTCACATCAGTTTAGGGTGTTGACAAAATATCAAAATTAATGGAAAAAGAACCCACACTTAAGTATTTGTGAATTTTATGTAAAGATTTACACAAAGTCTTTTGTACTCTGAGTGCTTTGTCAAGGTACAGTATATTGTTAGAAGGAGATTTACATCTCAATGACTAATCATTGTCCTAATGTAGTAAGTCTTGTCCTAACCACACACTCAGACCTTGACAAAGCACTCAGAGAGTGCGAAAGATTTGGTGTAAATCTTTACATAAAATTCACAAATACATAAGTGTGGATTTTTATCCTATATTGTTATGTCTGTGGGAAGACATTATTATTACTTATCATAGCCAATGTTGTCAGCTTTTTGTAGCCACTGAGATTGAATAATATTCTTAAAAGTATGGATTCCAGAGTACATTTATCTAATTTTGAATATGAACCTAAAAGAGTATATAGTTTTTAATATAAAATGTATTAAAATAGTTACAGTACTGTATATGAAATTAGCTGGTGACATCAAATAATTTTTGAACATACAACACTGTAATTGTAAATAGAAATGACACTTAGCTTCCATAGAAGTATGAGGGATTAACTTACTAGAATCCTCGTTATTAATTTCTGCAGACTTGCCGACCAAGGTTAGCTGGTGTACAATGCCGTCCATCCGTCCATGAGTGTGATCTTCCAGAGTTCTGTACAGGCGACTCCGAGTACTGCCCAGATAATGTGTTTAAGGCAGATGGTCATGAGTGCTTAGCAGGACAGGTCAGTATATACTTTAGATTCAAAAGAATTTCTCTAAGAATTTTTGACTGATTACATATCATTTTCATATACTTTATATTAAAGCTGGACTTAACAAGTGGACAGGTTATAAAATAAACCTGTTCTCAAAACAAATTAAAAAGAATAGTTTAAAAGTGTAAAATTATGATGTGCATCACAGGCCTTCTGTCATTCGGGGATGTGTCGCACACATGGTGAACAGTGTAAACTTCTCTGGGGTCCCACTGGTCAGAGCTCTGATGATCGTTGTTACATGATGAACACTCAGGGCAGCCATAATGGAAATTGTGGCTACAATTGGGTTAATGATACCTATTACAAATGCAGCAATGAGTAAGCTATTCTTGCCTTTTAAAATAATCCTCTTTTATGAGTTAATCTATCTGCTGTATATCTTTGAAGCTGTTTATTTGAAATCTTATCTTGAATAAAACTTAAGCTCCATGATACCTACATTTAATAACTTATAATCTTTTTCACATTCCATTAGTGATGTGAAATGTGGAATGTTGCACTGTATGCACCTGAATGAGCGGCTGGAATTCGGAATGGAAAGTGTGAGCAAGGTGTCTCACAGTTTCCTCAAGAGTAAAAAAGGTGTCATCCCATGCCGAGTAGCCCTGGTAGATATGGGGCTGGATATGGTGGATCCTGGCCTAGCACCTGATGGAGCCAAGTGTGGTCGAGGCAAGGTAGGTGTTTGGTTATATAGGGTGTTTGGTTATATGTTTGTGTTGGATGTGTAAACAAAATTATTATTCTCTCTCTTTATTATAATAATTTTAGTAAGAAGGTGTAGGGTCATCAAGAGGAAATTCTTTCTTCTGAATGAAGCCTTTGTATTCAACTACAATACTCTTATTAAAGGATGGATTTTCACAGCAGTTTTGCTCTGGGAACTACTAAACAAAATGGACTGTATTCATAACAGATCGTACCTGGGTGAGGTTTCCTGTTTTATTTTTTATTTTATTTACATTTTTTCACTTTTATAGGGTGGTGAGGCACTTGGCCTTTAGTGGAGAGAAGATAGAGAAGTTGGGTCATGAGGCAAATGTCCTTTTCCTTTGCTGAACAAAATTTATGTCAATGCAGTTAAAACTTTCGCCATCATTAATTTTAGACATTTGTAGAAATTCCATTTATTGTCCGAATTCTATGGGACTTGTTTTAAAATGAGCTCCAACTTCTGCTAATTCTCTGTATATCCCATGTGGCATCCTGACCTCACTGTGTGGGTGCCCACCAACACTGGAGGCTCACTGTTCCCATGACCTTGCTCGTGACAGCCGCAGTCTTCTCTCGAGTCGAAAAGTTTCCCCATTCCAGTTATTTTATCTCAGATATTTGTTGTTACCGACTTTATAAACACTGCAAATTGACTTCCAGTTGGATACTGATCAAGCACAGAGCTAATCCACGAAGAAAGCATTGAAAGAAACATGAATGAGGGAAAAGATATTGAGTTTTCGTCGAAAGTATAGAAAAGTGAGACATATGTTCTTATATGCAAATATCCCTTTACAGTATTCTATTGTGAACAATTTGATACCAAATTGAACGACGTAGCTCAAAAATTGAGGTCATAAAGCTAAAAAGAGTACAGTGGTACCTCGGAATACGAGCGTTCCCATTTACGAGTTTTACGGAATATGAGCAGTATTTCCTCAGAAATTTGAAACGGAATACGAGGGTTACCTCGGAATCCGAGTTTGTTGATACACGTACAGGCAGACCTAGCGCGTGGTGGCACGATGATTGGCGCTCAGTTTACCAGTGCCTCACGCCCAGTGACTATCGTGCCTGAATTCTTTTCCAGGATTTTCAGTGTTTTGTTGGATTTTTGGTCATTTAACCATAAAAGGTGTCATTATATATCTCTCAATGGGTCCCAAGAAAGCCAGTGGTAAGGTTCAAGTCAAGAAATCGCATGTGAGGATGACAATAGAGGAAAAGCAAGAGATCATTCGGAAGCATACAAATGGTACCCGTGTTGTTGAACTTTGTAGGCAGTACAACAAATCCACGTCAACGATATGCACTATATTTGCCAAGAAAAAGGACATTATGAGTGCTAACGTGGCAAAAGGCGGAAGAACAATCACGAAACAAAGACCACAAATATTTGAGGATGTTGAAAAGGAGAAGTGGTGTCAGATGTGGGAAGAAATGCAAACTTTTATTGAAATGACTCACCCAGAGGTGAGTCATTTCAATAAAAGTTATATTTAACAAATAGTTTAGATCACAGCACGTTTGTCATTTTTGTAAATTCTTTATCAGACAAATTGATTGAATCACCTTTATTTTTTTCATTTTATATCTCTTAAGTTATAAAACATGTGCTTAAACTGTTACCAATGCTTCTCATAACTCAATGTTCAATTAAAAACTACTCAACACAGATGTGCGTGAATCAACGGTGTATGCCAGTGGCCAACTTGAAGATATCCGCCTGTAACTGTCATGGCAATGGTGTGTGCAACAACAATGGCCACTGTCACTGTGCAGTAGGGTTTGCACCACCAGACTGCCTCTATCCTGGTTTGGGAGGCTCAGAAGACAGTGGGCCTGCATCAAACCCACATGGTATGTTGCAGCATGTATGTTGTGCTGCAGTGCTGAATTATGTATACTTTATTACAGTACTGCATTACAGTAAAGCATTATGTACAATATACTGCATTACAGTATTGTATTATGTATACTCCATTACACTACTGCATTATTTACTGTGTTATAGTAAAGCAATTTACATGCTTTCAGGATGGTTAGTTTATTTCTGTATTTTGCTTTTCTGTCCAGATCAAGATTTTTAAATCTTCAACAAAAGAACCTGATTTGATTTTTCTTCTTTTTCAGCAACCAACACATTCATAGTTGGAATGTTTGTGTTCTTCCTAGGGATTGTGCCTGCAGTGTTGGTGGTGTTGTGTCTGGTGTATTATGCACGTGGCAACCTTAAACTCTGGTGGAAGACAAAAGGCAGACCTGCTACTTCCAAGTATGTCAAATTTAGTTTTGTCATTCTTTTACCCTACCCGTTCTCCTCATTTGCTACAACATACAAAATACAAAGTCCTAACCTAACCAGAAATGTTTGAACTCAAGCAACCCACCTAACCTAACCTATTGATTCATAGAAAATGTGGATTTTTGTTAGATGCTACTTTTCACAGCACTTTGTAATTTGTACATTGTGGACCGTAACACACAAAATGAGACATTAATTGAGATGACGGTTTGCTTCCACATACTGTTAAGTTGTGTGCTTCCAGGGGTTTGGAATCATTTGTTACCAATATTTTGGTTTCAGTCATATAATTTTGCTTTGACTATGATAATTTGCTACTCCACAATCTCAACTCCTCCGTAATTTCAAATTTTCAACTTATCATATGATGGATATTTATCAGAACCGAACTATACAGAGATATCACCTTCCTTATTCATTACATCGTTCCTACAACTTAGTGGATGTGCCACAGGTATTGTTCTGAGAATGGGTATGGGACCATATCTCCTCAAAATATCACCTAAATATAGCTCCCATAAAATTTTGTAGAAAAATCTTAAAACTAAGAATGAGTTTGGGTGGGGGAATTCAATAGTGTAATATACTTAAGTTATTAATTTTTTTTAATAAAATTCAAGATTTTGGAATAAGTTTAATTACTGTATGTATTTCCACAAGATTCTTTGGAAAAAATTAATCGGTATGAACCTTCAAACCTACGCTGGGTGTCAATGATTGAATACCCGCATAAGTTTAGGAATGGAATAGAGCAGTTTTAGTCTTGACATTTTTATATATTTTCTGTTGGGAGCCCCTTTGGCTCCCTGGAGCTATCAGGCTAATATGTGAATTATTAGACTGGGGCATTAGTCTATGGAATTCTGCCTACCTGAGACCACTAGCCAGAACATTTATAGAGAGGCACAGGGAGCAATGGCCCTGGAAAACCCCCTGCGGTTGGGGGTTAACTTTATCTGCCATCAACTGGGGTTAGGCACCCAGAAAGGTAGACAACAAAACAGACCCCACATTATTGTGGGGTCTGTTTTGTTATGAACTCCACCCCCCCAACCAATTGGGGGGGGGGGGGTTCCAGGGGGCCATTGCTCCCTGCACCTCTCTGAGGGGGCCATGTTCAGGCTAGTGGTCCCCGGTAGGCAGAACTCCATAGTCTAATGCCCTGGTTTAATGATTCACATATTAGCTCGATAGCTCCAGGGAGCCTCCGGGGCTCACCCAAAAAATGACGTTTCATTACATTCAATGCTGTTTTTTTTTTTAAATGGAGTCAAATTGGTGTTTAGAGTTTAGCACTGGACCCAACACATAAAAGTCATGCTACAGGACAGAATCATAATTAGGCAACACCACAGTGTTATAGTTATTCACCATTAGACATAAAACTGCATTGCTCACCTATTAATTATGTAAAAACAGGCTTATCATAAACTATACTGGACTGTAAGTGTTTTCCTGTAAAATGCCTTAATATTTTAAAACTTATTTGTGTCATTATTTACCCTAAACAGAACTGGAAATACTTACATGATCACATTTTAATTTTTTGTAATGCAAATTTCAATTGTTCAACACAGACTAAAGAGAAAAACAAAGGTAGAAGATGGTACAGCTTCGGTTCTGGTTCAGAATTCCTATGGTGAAATAAGGCCTAAGTCAACGAATTTGGATACTGCACCTCAAGCTAAGAGTGTAAATAATTAGTCACCTCACTTTACAGGAAAACCTAATAACAAGGCTACCTTAGCACACAACACAATTGTAAATCACTCAGTTTATGCATGGATATGAAACGGCAATGTGTGTTTTCGAATTAGATTATGAATACTGATTCAGTACAGCAATTTGCTAAAGTTCACAGTATGATTTTTGTTGTCATTTTATTAAGCTAGTAAAATGTGTATGAGCTATTTAAGTTGGCTTGGCTGAAAGTTGGCTGAATAATTTATGTGTTGAAAAATAAACAAGAGCATTATCCATGGAGGGAAGACTTTTACCAGAGTAGAGTGAATCTTAGGAGAGTATGGTAGACCACTCACAGTTTTAGAAGTATTAATAAAGCCAATGAAACTCAGAAACTTCAGATAAAATTAATATTATGCATCAAAATAATAGTAAAACAATGAGAATAAAATAATACCAAAAAAGAATTCATAGGATGGTGGTAGGTATAAAAGTGGCAATAGGCCCATTAAAGCACAATACAGTATTAAGGAAAAGAAACAAAAAATATACCATTTATAGTTTAGTCAATGCTTGGGATAATGGAGACAAGATATTTGTTACATACAGTACATAAAGTTGGAAGATCAGTTTTCATCGTTACCAAGTTGCCTATCAAGACACTAACGCTCTTACACTTCCTACCTACAGTTTTTTGTGATTGACTAGACATAAATTTCCCCAAGAAGAGCTAGGCTTCTTGGTCTTAATTATCAATATATTTTGTACAATTACTTTTAGATTATGCAAGAGATTCGTGGGGGCCAGTTTATAAATTCTTGTTTCTGTGTCCGAATTTCTGGCTTCTCTCCAGATTATTATTTTTTATTTTTTTGGTTATATAATAAAGCTTTCATAGCCCAAAAGATGAGTCTTCTATGTTAAGATATTGTGATAAAATCTTCATTTCTATGAAGTTTATTTTCAGACAATTAGTGGTTTATAGCATTGTTTCATTCATTTTTCTCATATATAATCAGTGTTGACATTTCTTACACAAAATGAGGGCATAAAGTATAGGAATAAACATTAGATGAGGGTGTATTGTTTCTGTCAGAATAGGAAACTGCTTTGTATGGCTTTACATGTACAAACTCTGTGATTCAGGTTGCTGTACGTGTTCCCTCGGGTTCCCCTGTTGACACTTATAAAAGTGAACTATGGCTTCATTATATCATCTTTTGTGTTGTTGGAATTCAGTTGAAAATCTTCTCTCAAAATTACTGGAACTTCTGATTTATATCTTAAGATGCCTTTTCATTGATCTGTTTATAATATGATGTTAAACAGCTATACTATGGGGAAAATAAAGAGCAGAATGTTTTCCAAATAACGTTTGATTGCAATAACTCGAAAATCCAAGCTTCTTAGACTGAAAGAAGATGCTGGAGCTGTCCTCTATGGAAAATCAGATAAAATATTTCTTAGTATTTAATACCACAGTACAGGAAAATGTGAACCTGATCTTGAAATTAGGCATCACTGTAGATAAAATTCTGAGCTTAATAACAATAACTAGAATGAGTCTAATAAAGATTCTGAGCTGTCATTCAGTCATTTCCTTAGACTGCATAATGTCTGAGTAGAGACTTTTAAGACAGACTTTTTAAATATCTTGTGCAAAATATCCAGACTCCCATATCAGAATTGACATATCTCATATCAGATAGCATTTACAGTGCTAGTATTTGAAAATAATACCATGGATATTGGTGAATGTTGTAATTGCCAAGTATTTTTTTTTTATACACCTTTAATAATTGCCAAACTGAATGCACTTTATTTCTAAGTACTGTACTGTTATGTACTATCTTGATATCAAATACGAACATGTGAAACAATGTTTTACAAGGATTTGCTGCACAAACTCACTGCACACGTTATCCTCAGTTCTTGGAATTTAATTCTAATTCCGACCTGTGACCAAGTTTGTCATCTTTTCTGGGAGGACTTTCCTCGGTGGGTCCCTGAACTAGCCGCCTGGTTAGTTCAAGGAGCCACTGAGGGCACCCACTAGAAAGTGTTCTTTCATTACATTCAATGCTGAATTTTAGATATAAAATTTGGGCGCTCTTACTTGATATTTTTGTGTTAAGTACAACTATAATAAATTAAAGCCTCAAAGATGCACATATTGTGCATAAGTTCACTTATCAGAATGCTTGCACTTATAAAACGCTGAAAAAAAAAATGCGTCAGTCTTGAAGTATCTTTGCACAAGGTGTTCACACGTACCATGTTTTCCTACAAAATTGTGCCATTGACAAGGTGTAGTATACAAAATAAAGGGCAAACAGTGTATCTGTATGTTCAGATATTGTACATGATACATTCACACTGGATACTTGACATTATTAATGCTAGCAAAGTACAGTGCAATAGTTTTGCTATACTGAACTGTACAATAAGTTGACAATATTTAAAGCAGCTGAAAATTATAAAAATTAGAAAAGTGTTGCCCATAATAGTTAACATGAGTATTTTGCACTTGTTTTGTTTTCATATTTTGTCAGTCACGGTGGACATAGTATATGTTTGTTGTTACATGTATGCATGTGTGTTAACACCATCCACATGTGTGCTTGTACTAAACTTGTTAATGACAGCAATGTAAAATACATTGTTTTAGCTTCGGGAACATTTTGATATTTTAAACCATGTAATACTTCCCATATATATGAAAATAAGATAAACTTGCTCAATTTTGGTTGAGTTCCTTTAGTGGCTCTCCAAGTTACCCACCAGGGAACCTCCAAACTTTGGATACCACACCAGGCTCTCAAAATTCATGAATGCCTACCACATGCCAGGACCAAAATCTGGCCACCTCAATAACAGTAAGGGGAGTCTATGACTACCACAATAATCTGAGAATAAGCCACCTGAAGGTTGAGCTCAACGAAACGGGCAACTGCAAGGGTAACATTCGCAACCCTGATCAGAACCATGATTACTAGCAACCACTTATTAGCAATACTTTCTCACTACCAGATGGATGCTCCAGTCACTTGAGGGCACTGACCGGCCAGCTTCCTCACTCGTGCATCTGGTACTCCAGGGTTCATAAGGCTTTTTGGGCTCATTTGGCCTTCCATTTGGACTTCTGTCAGGGCCTTTATATGAACTTCTTTGCCTTCATTAGTTGGTGCTGGCTGTGCCTTTGGTCCAGGTTATCCTCCCTGATATGGTTTGAAATAGTGTCCCCTTTCAGTTTTCCTCCTTTCGAGGTGCTTCATCCTGGGTCATGCAAGTTTCTTTGCTCCTCTGTGGAGTCCCAGATTGGGTATGGATTAGTTGTCTTTCTTCTGGGGACACATGATGGGTGTGTTCTTGCAGCAGCTTATACCTCCCTTTGATACATATTTCCTGGTCAGGTGGTTAGCCTCAGGCTTCGCATACACCTTGACGCCTGGCTTCCAGCCAGTTCATACCAGGTTGGTGCTGGTAGGTGCCCATGCATCACATGTTGAGTGGTGTTGTGTAAGCTTCCTCAGAGTCTACCACAGGCTATGGTTTTCCTGGGTGTTTGTTGGCTTTAGTTCACACTGATGAACACCTTTTCTGTCAACACTACTGTGCCTGTTGGTTTATGATTTTCATACTCATTGTTGTGAATGCTGTCATACTTAGACCTCAGTTTTTGCTGAGCCCCCATTGTGGGTGGCAGCTTATCAAGCAATGGCCACTTGACACAACAGGGTATCCTATTTTTGTTACCTGTGGCCTTGGTCGGGCTTGGATGCCCTAGGTTTGGAGGCTCTGTTTTATGATAGGATGGAGCACTTGGTGATGCACTTATAATGCGTTTGCACCCCCTTCTCATTCTTTGGTTCTGTCGGTCGAGGTGTGCCTTGCCTACATCTGCCACTCTTGATGCAGGCTACTATGCATCTCGGCTTTTGCAGGAGTTGGAGTTTAGCTCCTTTGTGGGTTGAGGATTGAATCTTAAGAGCCCTGATGCACCACCCAAGGTTTGGAGGTTCCCAGGTAGGTAGCTTGAGGACCCACTGTGAAAGAAGCATTTTATTACATTCAGTGCTGGATTTTAATTATATTTGGCATAATGTAAGCTGTAAACACTTCCATTGTGGACTCTTAAGAGACTGTTGGG
Source organism: Procambarus clarkii (assembly GCF_040958095.1). NCBI lineage: Eukaryota > Metazoa > Arthropoda > Malacostraca > Decapoda > Cambaridae > Procambarus > Procambarus clarkii. The sequence goes on along the minus strand of NC_091175.1, from coordinate 8,339,277 downwards.
AAGTCCTCAAAACATGGAATCTGGGGGACCCCCAGAAGGGAATACAAGAATAGTGAAGCTAGTGTTTTCACTAGGATGATCTTTGCTTCAATTTTTACTTTGGCATAGTCCAGCTGAACATCATATTTTTGTAACAAAAGTGAAAGTCTTCACAAAAACAAAAATGGACAGTTCTGTCTGTTCTATTCTGTGCTGGGGTCTTAAGCCTGTAAAGCCCCCTGCTGAGCCTGTTGGGAAAGACAAGGCTGTTTTGTACACCTCAGATTCTCGAACAGTCAAGGGTTCTATGCCAGTATTGTTTTCCTGGGGTCACTGCTACTATCTGGAGCTCTATATGGGTGTTTGTCTTGTAGTGCCTCTGCTGTCGTGCTCTTGCTTGGAGGCAATAGTGTCATCGCCGGTTATTATTCTGATGGCACCTGTGGTATTGCCCTCTTCTATTTTCCGGGTGATCTGTGCTCTCATTTTGTGGTTCTCAGGTAACTATTGTTGGTCATCCTGTGGCCGGTGTTCTTGGCACAAGGGGAGGCGGACCAGGTTGTCTTCTCTGGGGAATTCATTAAGAGCCCTAATTACTGAGGTTGCTAATGACGTGTCTCTCCTAGGTGGTAATGCCAGGCATGCATTCCCAAATAGTAGAAGATTGTTCCATGCTCCAATGGTTCTAGGAGCATTGTTGACCTAAGTCAGCAGACTGGCGAGTTTTGTTGCTGCTTGGTGATGGGCAACCTTGGGGATGTGGGGCAAGGTCTTGGTGGACTTCGCTTTGACTGCTTCAAGCAGATTGTCCTGTGTGTGTATACACACATACCTTGGTATGTATATATTTGAAATATGTATAGTGAAGATCTTGTGTCGTGAAGGTTGCATGTAGTGAATATCACTACTGTATCATCTATTCATTCAATATGTTCAAACCATCACAATTCATGGCTCAGTCTTACAATTGATCTACTTTTGCACCTTACACCAACCTCTCCATGACATCATTCCTTACTTCATCCTTCATGTCAGATTGTCTGTTTTCACCACTAAAACCATGATTGTTCAGGCTTATGCCATACCACCATCTCACATCAGTACATAAATGTACTGTATCTATATATATCTTATCATTCGTTAATTATAAGACCTCAGGTGTTTAAGAATAATAACAACTTATACGAGGGTTTAATACTTTTGGTGTTTATTTAATTTTTCATAGGAGTATACTCTGGTTAGGGAAGGTTGCACTGTATTGTATATTAAAACTGATGCAAGACATTAAGATTAAAATATCCAATGTTATATGTACATGTAAATAGTTCCATGAACAAATTCATGTAGTCAATATTTATAAAAAAGTGTAAAATATAATTAAGACAAATAATTGTTATAATATAAAGAAAATACCTACTGGCAATATCCTACAAACACCAAAAACTGAAGAAATAACTCTTCTCCATCATGGAGGAAGTAAAATATTGGCTTGTACCATTGCATCACAACCTTGTACTCATTTTATACATTGTATGTATTTGAAAGAGTTTCATTGATATAAGATTATATATTCTTATGATTATTACTGATTCAGTTTACTGTATTAAGTATTAAGTTTTAAGTATTAGATATTAAGTTTACTTTTGATTATTTGTTATAGGTTGCCACATGTGGACCCGGGGAAACGAACGATTCGTCCTCCAGGCTTGCTGTGCGTGGAAGTTGGAGGAGTGGGCAGGCTAGTAGACAACACGAGAGGGGCAGTAACCACTCCCCGCTCCCCAACACCACCATCATCGCAGGGATCCAAGAGCAATAGCCCACTACTAAATGGGCATGCAAATTCCATCACAGCTGGAGGCTTGGCAAACAAACCACTCACTTTTTCTGGTAGTTTCTTTGGAAAAAGTGAAGGCTTTACAAAACCAGTATCTTCTTTAAAAGAGAAATCACCACCAAGTTCAAAGAATAGTGGAGGATTGGTACCACCTATTCCACCACCACCTGTTACTGCCATACCTGCATCTGCTAGTGTGCCGTCTATCACTACAGGCGTAATTATCACAAGTGCTTCCAATGGACTTCCAAACAGTCCTTTAGTAACTGGGTGGCAAAATAAAACTACCAGTCAACCAGGTCAGATAGGAGTGGCAAGTATTGCAGCAAGTGAGGGGGCTGGAATTAAAATGAGTATCAGTGGCCCTAGTTTACAGGGCTCTACTAATCCAGCAATTGCATCCCATATACCGAAGTCTGTGTTACCAAATAGGGTGGCTCCACCACCACCACCAGGAGTAACTGCAACAGGAAACCCACAAAAAGCGACTACATGCTTACCCCCTGTTGCTATTATTACACCATATCGCAAGGTTCCTAGTCTGGTAACCAGGCCACTATCGGTACCAGATGCATCCATACTTATTTCACAGACATGTAAGCCGGTAGAAAATCAGGACGAAAATTGTGAAATAAAGCGGCAAGAAGGAGATAAGCAGTCAGCAGTTGCTAGAATTGCTTCTTTTCTTACTAAAAAGGATAAACAGGGAGTGGAAATTAATGAGACAGATTTTGAAGCAGGACGTTCAAATACTCTGCCAAGAAAAGCAGCCAAGATCAAACGTGAAAGTCTTGTGCAGTTAGAAATCTCTGCTCCAATGCAACTTCATGCCACAGAACTTCCTGCAAATTTAGTTCCTGTTAGATCAGCTCCTGACCCTCCAATGCCCAGTAATATAAAACCAAGCCAGGTAAAGGCAGCTCAAGAAGAAAGTAGCAAACCCAACAAAGTATCTTGGGCTCCATCCGTCCCAGAAGACAAAATCAAGACTCCTAATACAGATGCAAGATCAAACATTAGGGTAATGTGGATACCACCAGTTGCAGAGAAAAATGACACTAACAAAGAGCTTCAAAGAATAGGCAGCATGCGTGAAACTCCAGTGACAATTCGTCCAGCCATTCCAAAGTTTGGTTCCATGCGTGCACCCAGACCCAAAAGCTTACCTCCAACGAGGCCCTCGGAACCACCCCCTAGACCTCCCCTTCCTACAATCCCAGGAACACCAGAGTCAGAGTGTTTCTATGATGACTGTCTAAATATCCAAGAAGGAAGTGCTCCAATAGCTGACATTGATGAAGACACTTCTCCATCAGAAAACATTTATGCAACTATTGATGACAGAACTCCAGATAAAGAAATTCCTTTGCAAGAAGTTACATATGCACCTCCAGACACAGTTGATGGGAGGAAAGAGAAGAAATCTATATTCTCCTTTCTGTATAACAAACCAAAGAAGAAAGCAAATGATAAAAACTCACCAGATGAGAAGACAGCATCAGAGCCTCTCTACACAAATCTTGTAGAGTCACCACCTGATCTTGAAGTGGATGTAGTGAGTATTGAATCTCCACAAGCTAGTGACACATCACTATCAGTTAGTCCTCCTTCATCTGCTTTACTAGATAGCCATAGAACAAGTTGTGGTAGTTCAGAAGATGGTGGATTATTGTCAGAAATAGTTACAGAATTATCAACTAGAGATGCTGAATTTGTTAGTACATTAGCTAAGAAGAGAAATAAAAATAAAGGTGGAGACCAAGGACCCAAGACTAGCAAATCCACTAAAGTAGGGTCTCCTACTAGTCAAGATAGTAAGGTTAATGCATCACCAAACACTGAAGCAACATTACAGCCAAAGACAAGTAATACAAGTACAGGCTCTAACAAGACAAATAATAGTACTATGAGTAAGAGCTCATCATACCCATGGAGATCGAATAAAGTACCTGATGTGGTGAGAAAATCTAGTGCTTCTGCTGTAACATCTCCAAAAGATGATGGCTTAATTTTGAATAAATTGCCTAAAGCTAGCACAACAGATCCAAGTAGTAATAGTGCATCATTTAAACCTGTACCAAGAGGAGTATTTTCTTATTTAAATGCAGGAAATGCAAAGACTGCAACCACTATGCCATCCACAACTTCTCTTACCTCAACAGTAACGCCTGGTACTTTTAAATCATCTTCAAGCTTCCTTAATTCAAAGATAAGTCAAAATGTAGTTACATCAACTCCTACTGTCACCACAACCACACCAAGTACCACCAATAGCACCAATACACCATCAATGAATTTAGCTGCATCATTGGCAGCTGTTAGGGCAGCAGGGGCAGCAGCAGGGGAGGCAGCAGCAGCAGCAACATTAGCAGCTGGCAGTAACAAGTCAGTGAAAACTACTAATAATAGTAACAGTAATACAGCTGAACCCATAAAATCAAGTTTCAAGGAAAGAGGTGTACCAGCACAATCTATTAGCATTTCAAAAGTATCTGTAACTATCCCTACTTCTACAGTCACCACCTCGGCAAGCATCTCAGCTTCAGTGCCAGCTACTACAACAACTGCTGCAAGAACAGCAACTGTACATAAAATAACACCTTCAGCAGTTACAACTAACATATCATCAGTACCACAGCCTAGTAGACCAGTGTTTCCTCCAGACAAAGTGTTATTCCCACCAGATAAGGTCATTACACACTCAAATATCACCGAAAAAACAAGCAAAATGGAAGAGCCTGTTTCAACAGAAACATCAAGCAACAGTTCAAATTCTAAGGAGTCTATTGTAACGTCTTCTGGTGGAAATAATGTTGCACGTGGTAGAGGTACATCTCAAGCCTCTAAAGTAACATCACCAGTGTCTAAGCCTGGACGTTTATTGTCTCCTACTCGAGGTGCTACACCAACACGTGGTACAACACCTTCGAGGAATACTTCTAATACTGGCAGTGGTCGTGGAGAAAAGAGCCGCAGTACTACTCCACAGCCAGGGGTAAAGAAGACAACAACAGGAACAGTAAATAAAGTAGATCAAAAAGCAGGAAGCAAGCCAAATGAAAAGTCAGGAACTAAAGCTACTTCAAAAGCAGGGGATAAGACAGGCATAAAAGCTGCAGATAAACAAGTGGAAAAAGCAGGACCAAAAAAACCTGCTGTCAAATCTATACCATCAATTAGTAAACCTTCAACTGGACAGACAGCCAGACCAGGATCAGCTACAGGAATTTCAAACATAAATCGAAGTGGACGGATAAGCAATTCACATGTAGCATCTTTGCAACAGAAATTTGAGAAAAAAGAGTCTGATGTCCAGGAACCAAAGCCAGTAACAAAAGCACCGTCCAGAAAAAGTCAGGAGGTAAAGCCAGCAGTGGCCCCTAAGCCAAAGTAATTTCTCCTTGCCATGATTTTTTAGCTCTCAAAAAACTGTGTTTAGGCCACATAAAACATGTCAGATTTAAGTCCTTGCCAGAAAAAGGAGGCATTTGTGTCGGCTAAAGACTATGAATCCTGTCTTTCTGAGCAGCAGGGATCATATTGTATTTTGACCTGCAGGTCATTATTGGCCACTATATTGAGTGTAAACAACACCTAAAGTGAACACTTATCTTGCCACTAGCATAGCAAGTAACACTGTGATAACTTATTGGGACTAGAGTGTAAATCTTGTGACTGTGGATAAAATCCCTCGTGTCTCATGATAATGACTCGTGTGCTTGATATTGGCCGGAGTGACATGAATACCAACAAGTTTCTCGTGGAGTTTGAAAAAAATAGTTTACGAAATGGGGCTTGTTTGTAGGTCTTTTATTAATATACTCTCTGTAAACCAAAGATATTTTGTTATTATTTAACAGTACAGTATTAGTTTGTTTTTGTAACTGAGATTACATTTTTAATTATAAATATGTTGGTGCTGTCTGTGAGCTGCATATGTCCCTAGTCGGTTTGTGTTGCTTGTAATTAGGACACATTTATTATTTACAACTGTTTTGATAAAATTGCATTTCCTAGTACTTATGCATTCAAGCATTTCCATGTATCCCAGATGGTGCTCGCAGTTTTAATTAATGCTAGATTTAAAAATATATTGAAGTAATCTTAACAAGATTCTCTGACAAAAATTATATAGGGATCAATATTTGAAACAAAACATTCATCAGTGAAATGATGAAATTGTATAAAAGCTTAGGAAATATTGCTTTGCAGTATGCTCATTTGTTTTATTGTTAGGTTTTAGTTGTTTAAGTTTTGTCATTTTTTGGGTTTCTGGAGTGAAGTGTCTTGGTCTGCCTTAGGGAAGACCTGTGTCATAGCTTATCAGTGAAGTGTCTTGGTCTGCCCTAGGAAAGGCTGTGTCATAGCTTATCAGTGAAGTGTGTCTGCCCTAGGGAAGACCTGTGTCATGTCAACGTATCAATATAATACTGTTTAGATTTGTCATAAATAAATTGGAGTACATATCAACTTAAAATTCAAAGGTTTCATAAAATGAACTAATTACAAAGTTCTATGGAAGTTTGTTAAAGCTCCAAATAAGCCAAGGGTGTTATGCGTGTATAATATTTATGGTGCAACCCTGTGTTCTTCGGAAAAAAAATAATTACGGTAGTCATCAACATTTTATCATGTAGAGTTATAATTGGAAGACAGATCCATACATCACCTATATTGAAGTCTCACTATATGTGCAGGTCTGCAAGTGATACATATGATGCATATGTATCTTTCTATAGCCATGTAAAACACAAATAGCCAATCATATATTCTGTTGAGACAGGTGCATGCACATGTTCACACACACACACACGTACAGGACTTATAGATGAACACCATGTATTGCTTTCTTTTTTGGTTAAAGTTAGACTTTGAAAAGTTCTTGAATTTCAGTACATAAATTTACCGTGATAAATATTATACTGTAATTTGTTAATTCTGTAATTTCTCAAATTACTAAATGGTGTGGTGCTTCTTTTTTAATTATAATTGTTATCATGAGCATACAGGAGGCTTGCCCTAATATCAGATAGGCAATACAGTATTTATATTTAAACTAGGTGACACATTAAGTTTGTTGAATATGCTTCCATATGTTAATTTTTAAATTAGATATTCACTGAAAACATTTGTTTAAACAAATTCCATGATAAATATTTATATTGTAATACATTATATGGGATTACAGTATATATAGTACATACATATGTATGTGGTTTTGGGCCAGACCATTTATATGAAATTTATGGTTTAAGTTCAGTGCCTAATCTATTATCTTCAGTCACCAATCCGTTGAGTCGGTTATCAGTTGCAGCCGAGGCTTGGATGATGTTCCTGATGGAATGATGGAAAGACATTGCATAAAATTGCCAAATAACCATCATTATGGTTGTATATTTTATTGTAACACATTGGACACTGATGATTTGTCAGATAAACTACTAAAAATAGGAAATAAGTTCAGTATCCCTCATTTTAATATTTATTTCATTCATAGATGGTTAGCCAATATATTTTTTAAACTGGGACCCCAAAAATAATATAGTGCTTAGTTGATTTCTTGAATACAGTCAGGCCTATGGTGATTAGGCTAGGAGACTAGACTAGATACTGAGCATTACAAATAATTAAACTTATTATGACCAATTATCAGTATCCATAGTCTACAAAAAATATAGTATGGTGGTTTGAGTACAATGTTTATTCATCTGATTACCGAATATATATTTTTCCCCATTTTGCATTAGGGTAATAATTTCAGTAACACTGATGCCAAAACTAGAAGTGTTCGTATCATTATGCTCATGCGGGAATTTACCGTACATTCAGTTTGATAAACTGCACGTCATGAAACGGTTTCTATTGCCTTATTTGAATTTAAGTACAGTATATACCGGTAACTCAAACATTTGTTTGGAACTAGTGTGTCAACATATTATAATACAATGGCTTCAGATAGCCATTATCTTTTACAGTACAGTACTTAATTTCTGAGGTTATAGCTATTCTAAAACAAATGTAAGCAAACCATCAAGATTATCATATATATATAATATACAGTATACCTGTATATAAATACATAGACATACTGTATGTCTATGTGTGTATATGTATGTATGTATATATGTGCGTGTGTGTGTATGTATGCAGTATCATATCTACAATACATACATCTATCATATTTACGTTTGAAACTGTGTATGAAGTCTGCCTCCATCACATCACTTCCTAATGCATTCCATTGGTTAACTACCATGACACTAAAAAGTTTGTTCTAATGTCTCTGTGACTCACTTGGGTACTCAATTTCCACCTGTATCCCCCTAGTGCGTGTCCACCCCCCACATTAAATAAACTGTCTTTATCTATCCTATCAATTCTTCTGAGAATCTTTTGTGAGTGTGTGTGTGTATTTTACTATTTGTGCCTGCAGGCATCTCCAAGGGGAGATTCCATCTGGGCCTATAGTCTTTGGCACATCCATCTCTAGCAAGAGCTTCTTTACATTCCCACTGGTAATCCCAAACTATTCTAGTGGTGCCTGGTTAACTATTTCCTCTTATCTCTGGAACTTCTCCTAGTTCTAATGTGAAGACCTCCTGGAATTTCTTATTCAGTTCCTTGCACACTCCCTTGTCATTTGGTTCCTTTACTGTTGTTTTTCTCCTGATGTGGCTGTGCAGTAATTTAGGTCGAGTGTTTGCCTTGCTTGCAATGTCATTTTCGTATTGCCCTTCTGCCTCTCTTCTCAGCCTGACATATTCATTCCTGGCACTCTGGTATCTTTCTCTGCTCTCAAGTGTCCTGTTATTTCTATAGTTTCTCCACGCCCTTGTACTTTGTTGCTTAGCTAGCCTACATTTCTGATTAAACTATTGGTTTCTCATCTGTATTTATTTTTGTTTCCTTTTGGACCGAGAAAAACTTGTCTGCTGTCTCCTTACACTTCTCTGTGATGTTGTCCATCATGTCTTCGTTCTGTTTCCCATGTTATATATGTTTGGAATTTTCTTATCTCCTCATAGTTTCCCTTTCGGAATTCTAGCCTTTTGTTTTCAGTTCCCTTCCTTGAGTTCATTAACCCTTCTTCGACAAAATACTCAAATGTCAGTACACTGTGATCGCTCATTCTTACTGGGGCCTCGAAACCGATTTCCCTTATGTCGGAGTCGTTTAGAGTGAAGACTAGATCGAGTCTCGCTGGTTCATTGTTGCTTCTCATTCTTGTGGTTTCCTTGACATGCTGGCTTAAGTTTTCTGTTGCCACCTCCAATAATTTAGTTCTCCATGTATCCTCACCTCCATGCAGTTCCTTGTTCTCCCAGTCTATCCTTCCGTGATTGAAGTCCGTCATGATGAGCAGATGGGATCTATTTCTACAGGCAGCAGAGGTTTCCCTCTCAATTATAGTGTTAACTGCCATTTTGTTGTCATACTCTTGCCTGGAGTCTTCTGTCGTTTGGTGGAGGGTTATGTATCACTTCTACTACTACTCTTGGTCCTCCCATCGTCATCGTGCCTGTTATATAGTCTCTGAACCCTTCGCAATCCAGGATAACCATCTCCTTGAAACTACATTCTTTTCTCATTAGTAGGGCCACTCCACCACCTCCCCTCTTTCCTTATTACAGTGTAGTGTAGTGTAGTGTAGTGTAGTGTAGTGTAGTGTAGTGTGTGTGTGTGTGTGTGTGTGTGTGTGTGTGTGTGTGTGTGTGTGTGTGTAATTACCTAAGTGTAGGTAATTACACACGCACACACACACACACACGTGTGTGTGTGTGTGCGTGCGTGCGTGTGCATGTGCGTGTGCGTGTGTGTATAATTTTGTTTTTCTTGTTTACTGAACTTAAGTTTGAAGAGTATCTCACTTTGAAACTCTCATAAAACCTAGAAACTCTTAAATACAAAGATTCTCAATTGCTCTTTGTAGCCTTTATTTAAAATATAAACAGTAAATACTGTAGTTACAATCAATTTACCAGAATATTGACAAAGTGTTAAGGTAAAGTATATTATTGCAAACGAAATATTTATGCAGTGTTGAAGTTTTTATAAAAAACTTTATGGCATTTATTGTACTTTTATTTAAATTCTTGTTTCATTATGTTAATTTAAGTAGACCATGGATTCAATGTTTTGATAATTACTTAATCGATTCAATACTTCTATGTGCGAGTGCTGGTTGTATATTTAGGGATATACAGTATTTTGGAAATTAAATACAGTTAATAAACAATGATATTAGATTTTAAAAATCAGTACACATCTGTTTCTTGTTTAATTTTGCATAATAATTTTTGTAAGGCATAATATCTTGTATGGCATAATTCCTGCCTTGAAGACAAAAGTAATGGATCTCTCGTATATTAGCTGATTCTTTTTGTAACTGCTTTATTCTGCCAACATTTATTGAGCAAATTTAGTACTTGTTACTGAAATACGATCTCAATCTTATTGACTGATTATGTATGTATTTATACACACACATATACACATGCACACAATTATGTGAAACAATACTGAAGAACTCTGATAAAGAAAGATCTAGGAGGGGTTTTGGATAGTAAGCTCATCAGTGGCTCACATAAAGATTGTGCGAGAGGAACCTACACTACGCTACTTAAGTTCAGATTTGCCTTTCAAATTTATGAATGGAGAAATACTACAGAAACTGTTCATGACATTTATAAAACTGTGATTGGAATATACAGCAGTTATATAGTCATTCATTCATATTCATCCTTACCTCAAGAACCACATCACTAAATTAGAAAAGGTGCACATGAACAATTGTAGACAATTGGAACAGGTTAAGTTAGAAGGCAGTGGATGCCAAAACCATCGCTAGTTTCAAAACATGATATGACAGATTACTGGGAAGATGGGACACCACAAGTATAGCTCTCATGCTTTAACTACCCTGTATACTTGGTAATTATTGGATAGACATATGCACACACACAAAATGTATGCTGTATATAATCTGACTTCTGATAAAAAATATTTTCTTGTTAAAACTAAGAATTTGGCTCTCAGTTATTTTATTAACTACAGTATTGTCTAATGTACATTAATTAGTTTTACACTTATGCAAGCTCTGTCAAACTACAAAATTTTGATAAATTTTATATTACTGAGGTTTTTATTAATGGATTAATACTGCTGTATTACAAATTATTGATTTTAAAAATAAAAAATCATGGAAAGCTTTAAGAAACCGTGAGTGGTTGCTACAGATTATAAACACACAAAGGCAAATGTTGAATATGTGAAATATTACTTTCTGAAACTCAAGTCAGGTATTGATTAAATATCAGCCTACAAGAATGTCTAAATACGGGCATTTTGAATTTTAAGGGAAAAATGGTTGATCCTGGGCATTCATTCACATCAGATTAATTTTACCCAACTCACACAATACATTGATGTTTTCTCATATACAGGATAAAGTTATTGTAGGGAAAACAACTTAAATTTTTTGTTAACAGTGTCTTAAATGCAATAGGTGCATTTTTCTTAATTTGTGGTAGCGGCTGAACCACTAAGGCATAAAAGTATGTAATCTACAATATATTCTCTGACGGAAGTGGTGGTAGTGCTGCACTTGACAAGAAAAGTAGTTAATAAAATGAAATATTTGAATCATAAATAACATTGTATAAACATATGAATTTTTGTCAAATATATGATTGAGCTGCATTATAGTGTCTCAAAATTACCTGCAGCAGATGTATGCCTGTACTGGAGTGCTGGAAGGTAAGAATCAGAAACCATAAATACACAATCCTATGCATTGTATTAAAATGTATAACTTAGAGCTGGTCTTTCTAATCAAAAGTAGGCTGCACGTGCTAGGTTTTTGTTCTTGATGCAAAATATAACAGTTCTTGATGCAAAATATAACAGGAAATGCTAGATTTGCTGTAAAAAGGAAAAGGAAAAGATTTAAATGTTTGCTGTAAAAGAAAGGTGGTAATTGTCCTCCCCACAAGTTTGTAATAGATTGCTAGACATCCAAGTCCATGAAGTTAGCAAATGGCATCTCTAAAGACAAGCTGGTGAGCCTGGTTGTAAACAACCTTTTCAACAGTAAAAATAGTTAAAATGGAAGATAATGTGTATGCACTTGTATGTTTTGTTACTCGTTATATACATGATATAAATAGCTGTGCAAGTATTTGTAATTATACCCATCCCATCAACATTTTTTGTATACTATTTATTAAACTGAATGTATCATAATTATAGAATAAAAGAGCATTTTGTAAACTCTCTTTTTTTTCTGCCATGCAAAATGAAAGAAAAGTGTAAGATTATTTTAGAAACTATATCCAGCATACTGTAATGCAAAATACTTTTCTCTTATGACTTTGGTCTAATACAATGCCTCAATACTTTTTTTAAATTACACACACACAATATGAATAAGGACTGGAGACAGTATGCATATACAATATAAACGATCTGAAGTTACCTGAGGGCACCAACACTTTAGTGGCCTTGCCAAGGACAGGAAGCTGGTGGCTTGTCAAAGGTCCCCCATTTGCCCTGATGATCTTTTCCAGTTAGATACTAAAATTTAACAGGGTTTAGGCATTTATGGCTTCGGCGGGTAGCCAGTTCCATGGGTTTATAACCTTGTGGGTAAAAAAGCATAGGTACTTTTCAAGGTGCCTGTCTGTCATCAGTAGCACCGTCTCACGTGCATCTGCTTGACGTTATATTCCTTCGATCTCATTATCACTGTCATTGGTTTCTTCTGTCTGTTCTCTAAATATTTTCAATCGCCTTTCGGCACTGCTTGGTGTATTTGTTCCGAACCTTAATGGAATCTGACCCATATATCAATCAGGTCAACCCATGTGTTGCGTTTCCAAAAGGGTTGCCCATGTTAGAATCGGTGAACGCCCTAGTAATATTGTTGAAAACATCTTAATAACTTATTAAACCAAAGGTCTTTTTATGTCAGAAGAACGGCAGAAACTGGATCTATATATGAAAACTCTTTCAGGACAAAATTTAAAGTAAAACTAAAGATATTTGTAGTTGTATAAAAGTTGCATTTTTCATCGGTCGTAGAGCCGGAAATCCGCAATATTCATCTCGGAACAATGCTTATTTCACGCAGAATCGTTAATAAACGTAAGATTTTTATACGTCTCAAGAAAGATAGAAACATAATCTTCATTTTAAATGCCTTACCATGGGCATATTTGTATTTAAAGCAAAGATACGTGTATTTTTCTAATCGGCGAGCTCCGATTCCGCACAGATCGAGCAACGGAGTAACTCTCTCTCAGAACAATGCTTATTTCACGTAAATTCGTTAATAAACTCAAATGTTTTTATATGTGTTGAGAAAGATAGAAATATAAGCTTCATTTTAAATACTTTACCATAGATATATATAAAGTTCTAATGAAGATACATGTGTTTTAATAATCGCCGAGCTCCGACCCCGTACAGACTGATCGACAGAGCAACTCTCTCTCAGAACAATGCTTATTTCACGTAAATTCATTAATAAACACATATGTTTTATATGTCTCAAGAAAGATAGAAATATAAGCTTCATTTTAAATACTTTAACATAGACATATATAAAGCTCAAGTGAAGATACATACGTTTTTATAGTGGCATTCAGTAGCTTGTCAGTCATGGAATGCAGAAGCCTACGCACTTGCCAATATAGTGTGTAATTAACAAAGATACGCTTATAAAGCCTAAAATATTATATGCCTTCAGAAAGACAGAGATATGCTCGTTATTGTGAGTGCACCAAAGGAAATATATCTTGTTGGAGGACAAAGATATATCAATTCTAAAATAAGTTTCGACTCTCGCTCGGGCGAGAGATAGCGCGACTCTCGCCCCATCTATTGGAGATTCTGTTCACCTAATGACCCAAAGCTACTCAAAGCCTCCTAGCATTACTTAAATAATGAAGAAATATGGTATATTTATTCACTATAATGTTGGTGCTTAATGCAGAACACGAGAAAACATATATTTACTATAAAATAATATACTTCCATTATGAAATAAGTAAATATGTGGCCTCATAGGAAGTCAACGGTCCAGGTGTCAATGTTGTGGAGCGACTTATCCAAGATATATTGTTGTCTGGAAAGTGTTTGTTGGCATATCAACCTTCTGTACACAGTGATCCAGTCGTCGCACTTCTCTCCTTAAATGATCGCAAATTTTGTTTATTATATTAACAAGTAGAATACATATTTCTAATAATATCTAACATAACTAGCCAGAAAATATTTAAGACTTATTGAAAAATACATGTCTGGAAGTTAAATCGAGTTCATAGAACAATAGTGTTGGTCTATACTAATCGTTATTCGTTAGTATGCGTTCGCTACTTAAAACATTTACTGTACTGATGTAAAATCTCCCATGTCTCTTCGCACATGGAACACCGAACCTTACACACTCTCTGATATATTGTTTAATTAATAGAGATTCACTAATAAAGCTTATAATTGTATATGTTATCAAAAAGGCATAGATAAAGTCGTTCTTACGTTTTAGTCACAGAGATTAGATATTAGTAAAGTAAAGTTCATTTTATTCAGGAAAGTACATAAATAGTCGATTTACAAACATAATATTGGATTTATAGATAGAGCTAGTACATACAATACCTAAAGCCACTAGTACGCATAGCGTTTCGGGCATATTATTGAGAGAGGAAAGATATTTATATTTAAACAATTTTTTTTTTTTTACCGACGCTCTCCCTATTGATGAGAACTACAACCTAATGAAGATAAATGTTAATTTTATGTAGATACTGTAATAAACGAAAGTTTTTAATGTCATCAGAGAAGCAGAAATATAGGCAAATTTTAAATCCCTTGTCATAAATATAACTGAAGTGAAAGCAAAGATATATGCATTTTGATAGTTACAAAGACAGCTCTTTACTTTCTCCGTCCCTTTTTCCCACACATTGATCATAGGGGCTGCCGTTGGCTTCCAACTGTTTCCTCCATGTTCCTCTTGCACAATTTTTCCTTGCTGCGAGGATACATCTATCCTGCTTGTAGGACCCGTTCTAGTCTCTTTCAGATGAGGCTTCATGGGGCATAGAGAGGAACCAGCATTGTGGCTGCCTCGACAGTTGCAACAAAATGGGATGATTTTTTCACTTCTTTCAATTTTGACTCTACACTCTCGCGAGTCGTGATTTTTCCCACAATACCGACACCTGGGGTCAAACTGGCATTTCCATGTCATATGTCCCCAACGTGAACACTTCATGCACAGTATGGGCTCCTCAACGTATTTTGCAACGTTCCTATAGCCTAGTCCTTGCACAAAAATTTTCTCCGACGCCTCACCCTTTACCAAGGCAACAACCTGGCTTCGTTTGTCACCACGAACACTATTCCTCTTCGCCCAGACAACATTATCATTGTTAAGAAGAAGACAGTCAGGATCCAAGTAAGTTGGAAACTTGAAAACTATGATCTTTGTGTGCAACATACCTTCTTCTGGAGGAACCACCACTACATTCTCAAAACCAACCGTCGTGAGGCGTTCCACGGCCTGTTCAGTCCCAACTGTTATGTAGGGCCGGTGAAGACCCTCCTTGAAAAGTGGTTCGTATTCCAAACATTGTTTAGCCAGACGTACCGTCCACTCTAGCTTTTGATGGAAATTCAATTGGCATGTTGTAGGGAACAACAGCCTCTTCCTTCTTGTCTTGTCTTGCTTGTCTTGAGTCTTGCTGAGTAGGGTCTCATTCTTTGGTCTCTTTGCAATCTCATCGTCACTCTCACTGTCTCGCTGTCTGTTATTATTTCTCCGTTTCTTTTTGTTCACTACTAATTCAAACGGTCGATTATCATCTTGTCTGTCCTCCTCACTACCACTTAGGCATAACGCCTCAGCCATGTCTTCGACGCTGTCAATAATCGAGAACAAATGCACAATATCCTGTATCACCACGTGCAAAAACGAAGAGTGTGGGGCAATCCTCCACCTCCCACCAATCAGCGGACGCCAAGAGCGCCAACCTAGCGACCGCACACAACCGAGGTGTGGATACAACTGTCCACGAGTTTATACTCCTATGAGTGAAAAAGCATCTCCTGTCTTACATTATGTTTTGTTGTGATTGAAACCGTTGTTCATTGCATGTATGTATTCAGTTTCAAGTTCAAGTACGTTTGTTGAGAAAATAAAATACATCTCAAAAGGATAGAGTAGTATAGGCTATTTTTACCCTCCTCAAATTCAAAATGTTTATTCAGGTAAAGTACATACATAAGGGGTGATATAAATATTGATGAATTTATAGATAGAGCTAGTACATACAATGCCTAAAGCTACTATTATGCAAAGCGTTTCGGGCAGGAAAAACACTAAAGACTAAAACTTTATACTAATTGAGATTAAATTATAAAATGTATTGAGAAAATATAAAAATAAAAAAGAGGGGAACATGGAAGAAAAACAGCAAAAATACAATTTGGTCGACAAACAGCATTGTTTAAAAATAACAGACATGGGTTGACATTATAGGGGTAAGGTAGGTTACAGGGAGTTAATTAGGTAGTGCTTAGTTTTTATCTTAAACTGGTTGAGAGAGGTACAGTCTTTAACATGATTGGGAAGGTCATTCCACACTCTGGGTCCCTTGATTTGCAGAGCATTTCTAGTTTGATTGAGTCGTATTCTTGGAATATCAAAAAGGTATTTGTTTCTGGTGTGGTGCTCATGGGTTGTTACAACCTTCAATGAATCTTTAAAGGTCAGGATTGGCATTACAGTTCAGCATTTTATATATATATATATATATATATATATATATATATATATATATATATATATATATATATATGTATATATATATATATTATATATATATATATATATATATATATATATATATATATATATATATATATACTGTATATATATATATATATATATATATATATATATATATATATATATATATATATATATATATATATATATATATATATATATATATATATATATATATGTCGTACCTAGTAGCCAGAACTCACTTCTCAGCCTACTATGCAAGGCCCAATTTGCCTAATAAGCCAAGTTTTCATGAATTAATTGTTTTTCGACTACCTAACCTAACCTAACTTTTTCCGCCACCTAACCTAACCTAACCTATAAAGATAGGTTAGGTTAGGTTAGGTTGGGTTGGTTAGGTTTGGTCATATATCTACGTTAATTTAAACTCCAATAAAAAAAAATTGACCTCATACATAATGAAATGGTTAGATTTATCATTTCATAAGAAAAAAATTAGAGAAAATATATTAATTCAGGAAAACTTGGCTTATTAGGCAAATCGGGCCTTGCATAGTAGGCCGATAAGTGCGTTCTGGCTATTAGGTACGACATATATATATATATATATATATATATATATATATATATATATATATATATATATATATATATATATATATATTATATATATATATATATATATATATATATATATATATATATATTATATATATAGATATATATATGAGACATGAGAGGATGTGCAATGACTTAATATCTAACATATTCAGAGATTTGAGTAAGGGTACCGAGTGATGTCTGGGGCCAGAGTTGGATACTGTCCTAATAGCAGCTTTGTGTTGAGTAATTAGAGGACGTAAATGATTTTGGGTAGTGGAACCCCAAGCACAAATACCATAGTTGAGATAAGGATTGATGAGGGAGTAATAGAGCGTCACCAAGGCAGGGTGAGGTACATAATATCTGATCTTAGAAAGAATGCCAACAGTTTTTGAATTTTTTTTTATATATTTAGAATGTGTCCCTGGAAATTCAGTTTGTGGTCAATGAGAACACCAAGGAATTTGCCATCTATTTTGTAAACTATATATATATATATATATATATATATATATATATATATATATATATTATATATATATTATATATATATATAGTGTGTGTTGGTGGTATATTAATTTGAGGACTTATTATTATGCTGATGTCTGATTAAAATTTACATTAATATATGATCAGGGCGCCATAGAGTATTTTTCAGGTGGACAGGGAGTTGAAAATGTGGTCGTACGGCTGTACGATCTCCTAACGACCTGGGAATGACGTTGATACGAGGCTTTAAGCTTGTTGGGGGTCAATTAGCCGTAGTGTAGCCCTGACGAGGAGCTGGTCCCTGGGTGGCACTCAGCACAACCTCCTGTAAATTATAAACGCCCCAGAGCCAGCCACCCCGCGGGCTCCTGCGCTCCAGATCCTCCTTAGTGATCACTAAACCTCTCCAGATCCTTCTGTACACCGTTCTGACTCCCCTTCCTGATCCTCTCCTCACGTACGTCGCATTAAATTGCCAGTGGTTCATAATCGTAAACAAATATGGTCCCAGTGACAGTGGTGGGAGGTTATGAGAAAGAATTCTGCTCGCAGTCGAGGACATTGGCTGCGTCGACGTAATCAGACAGCTTCCGTTTGGGGGCGTGACAGATTGGGCAGGTAAAGCAGGAGGTGCACACCTGTATGAGGTGTTGCTTGGGGGTGTAGTGAGTGTATGTGGTGATGTGTGGTGGCTGTACTCGCGTTCTGATCTGCTTGTCATCTGGAACTGTATTGGACAGAACATTGATACATCGTCTCGTTGTCTTGGCCAGTGTGTATTTCATCGCCTCAAGTTCGTCATTATGTTCTTTTTTTAGTTTATATACCACATGCTGATATTTTCGTAATCCAAGTCCTGAAATTAGCCGTATTTTGCAGACGGGAAGTTTCACTTTCGGACAGAAGTATGTGACCTCACATAAAGATGACAGCGGTTTTAAATTTTATTCTGCTGATTATTTAGACAGGGAGGATGTTGTAAACTTCCTTGTGGCTTGACACATGAATTTTTTTCGTGATTGCTCTCAGTAGTATCCAAAATGGCCCAAAGAGTTATTTTGTTAGGTTAGTGTGGAATAGGTTTATTTAAAAAGAGTAGTGATGTCTAATGGCAACTCATTTGACCCCTTTTTTTAACCCTATAGATCCCCCTTGCTCATATAAGTAGTTATTCTTTCACTTTAATATATAAGAATGTGGTTTCACTCTTTTTGATGAATTAGCTATTGGGCTGGGCAGCAGTGTTATACATTTCTAGAGCAGGTATAGTCACTCTTGGTTATGGATTTAAATTTCATAGTGTATGCAAAAATCAATCATTGGAATAATTCGTTCATTACTAATATGCTTTTCGTTTCCACTGAGACTAATGCACTCTTGTGTTAAATTTGGAACTGTGTAATCTAACTTAAGAATTAAAGAGCTTCAGCAGAATGTCTTATTTTGGCTTGAAGGAAAAGTGAATTTGTTTACAGAGGCCAACCTACTTCGTAAGTCATTCAAAACCGAACTCTTCCAAAAAAGGGGGTATGTCTTGATAACTAGGTATACACTTTTGCCCACAAGAAATATTAGTTTTTATTAAAAAATTTGTAAATTCTTTATCAGCAGTCTACTAGAAGTTAAAACTGCTCGGCTTAGACTCGGTTATAAGTATCTCTGGGATTTTTCATTACAGCTGATATATACCTGACCAAATGTAAACTGTATCAACAAAATTATTCACACACCCTTCGTCACTGTGATGGAGTGCGAAAAGATATATGAATTCAGGGACAATTATATAACAAATGTTCCAGAGATGTATAAATATTTAATTTAAAATGATCAGCTACCAGAAATCTTAGCCTAATATCCCCAGTTTGCTAACTGTTTGCTAACCTCCATCACTGAGCTATCTAAGTGGGAGAGCTTTGTTAGCATTAGCCTAATTTTCTCTGATGCTTCCAGTCTCTTCACCAGGCTTCTTTGTCTGTAGTTATTTTTATGTCAGTGAAATTTCTCTCTAACTATATTTATTGAAGGAGGCTCCAACTAGACAGAATAGAACTTGTAATTTGTAGACTACCATATTCATAAAGCTACAGTACCTGTATGCAATTATCTTTTTTTTAATAGGGCTGGAACAGCATGGGAAGTCTACAGGCAGACATAGGAGAGTTGGCTCATCACTTGAAGCAGGAACGATTATTCCTAGAGGCAGAGAAGCATCAAATACAATTGTTAAATGAAAAGGTATGTTGATTGTATTTAGTATAATTAAAATCACATACTGTATAACAATTCTTTTCCAAGTTTACTCTTAAAGCACATCATAAATTTAGCTCGGCAATTATTTGTTGCAAGATGTTTTTATTTTTAGTACACCATGTACTGTATTAACATAGTCAATTGATATTGTAATACCTATAATGTATTGTTAGTTAGCACTATAAAATTTAAAATACAATTCTGTAATCACAAACACATTTTTAGTAATATTGTACTTAATTTGCTATTTTACCTTTGTCAACTGTTCTGAATTTAGTAAGTCCCTCAAATGAAACAGTGTGTTCTTAGGTAAGGAAAACAATAGAGCGAGCGTACCATGCTTCATGGGTGCGGGGAGAGCAGCAAAGAAACTACGATGACCTTGTACTTCGTCCTCACTCTTCGCCACCTGCGTGCTGCCAGAAGGCAAATCTCTTAAATCAGCTCAAGTTCATTGATGGATACAAAGTTCTGGGATTCAATGTAAGTTTTTCTCTGGTTAATGTTTGGAAATTGTATTTCATGAAACTGTACAGTATTCCATGTGTTGTGTATATAGATTGATATAGAGTCCCCATAGTGCAGTGGTAAAACACTCGCCCGGTGCTTCGCGAGCGCTTTGGCCTGAGTTTGTATCCTGGCTGAGGAGGATTGACTGGGTGCCAATTCCAAACTATAGCCTCTGTTCACTCAGCAGTGAACGGGTACCTGATTGTTAAACCGATTTGGTGGGTCGTATTCCGGGGAAATATTAGGATTAATGACCTGCCTGAAATGGTATGTGTGCTATTGGCTTTACAAAATGTAAGAACTCTTGTATATATATGAAAAAAAGTATTGTTGGTTAAGGTCAGCTACAGTGCAGGGCATTATATACTCCATCATTTCTATTTGAGGTGTTGAATTTTGGTGAGCTTAAGAATTAAATGGGTTGTTTCTTCTTGTTCGAGACATCACTGACTGGATAATTCAGATGCCCTAGGTGATGTCCAGATGCCCTGGGATGATGTGGAGATGGGCCACCAGTTTCATATGTTCAGTCTGTACAGCATAATGAAAGTGTACATGGAAACTGTTCCGATGTCTACAATTCATGAGGAGATAATAACACCAAGTAAGGTCAGACAAGTGGGTTGCAGCCACAGGGTTAGCATAGTAGCTACCTACTTACCCACTTGGGCTAAGTGTTTAGTTTAACCCTTAGACAGTGGCTATGGAGGTCATACCCACCTGTGCACAAAAAATTCAAAGATTCCAAAAAATAATTTTTCAATGTAGAACTATTAATTTGTGTTCAGAATATAAGAAAAACACGAAAATAAGGAAATATTCGTCGTTTTAGTGGGTAGAGGCGCTCTGTAAGTCTGCGTCTCGCACTAGTCAACGCCCAGTGTTCGACTTTGGTGATGCTTCCTGATTTATTCTCTAATGTTTCACTGATTGTTTTATCACTTGTTTTTCTTCATTTACATCCAGAGATTTTCTATCAATATTTGTATCATACATGTAAAACACAGACATTAATTGTTTAAATCATCATATGATAATGACTGCATTCCCAAAGTAACATTCATGATTACCACATTTGTACCATGAAATGGTAGTAAGAATTTTTCATGGGTCAAAGTAAACTCCATTACATCCACATACTTATTATATCCATATGTGCATCATACATGTAAAACCCAGACAATATTTTTTTTA
The DNA here is from genome assembly GCF_040958095.1 of Procambarus clarkii. Classification (NCBI taxonomy): domain Eukaryota; kingdom Metazoa; phylum Arthropoda; class Malacostraca; order Decapoda; family Cambaridae; genus Procambarus; species Procambarus clarkii. Next base: position 8,317,603 of record NC_091175.1, on the reverse strand, counting down.
AATCTTTATATGATAACTGCATTACCTTGTGAATCAACAATTCCCGATAATCACTGTCTAAGGATGAAAAACCCAGACTTGTTTAAAAAAAAAAGTCTTGTATGTGAGGCCAACTTAGATGTTTCTATTTAAAGATTTCATAATTTGTTTATTTTATGTGTTAATATCTAGAATCTCTTGGGCAATTATTATTTTACAGGAATCTCTCTACGGTGATTTGCTTTCAAGCCTGCGTGAAAACCCAAGACTTGTCGCAAGATGTCTGGCAATGGGAGAGAGTCAAAGCCAGGAAGCAATGCAAGTCACTGCCAGGACAGTATTTTCTTCCATTTATGCCAACTGTGTCCTCCCAGATGATGAAACTTACGTCCTCAACTTACTGAAGTAATAATTTTGTAGATGCTATTACGTATGTTGTCACTGTAGAATACTGAGAATAACATTTATTACCATCTGTATCTCTCTCTAGTTAGATGTTCCATGTACAGTTGATAGTGAGCTTGGAGCGACTATGAACAAATCAATCTTAGTGTTAAGTGGGATGTAAACGAGAAAAGTTTAATTAAAATGACAAGAAAGTGTGTGGCGTTAAACAAACTGGTAGAAGAATGAGAGGAAATGCTTGGTGGTATGAGGAGGTAGAAAGTGGCAAGAGCAAATAATGAGAGAAAGAAGTGGATTTTGTTGATATGAAGGTGGGAGGGAGAGGGTAGAAGAGGAGGAGGAGAACTGGAGTATGATAGTGAAGGTACAGTATGTGAAAAGATTAAAGAGAAAAGACATGGATATATGTAGCAAGAAATTATAAAGAAAACTGGACAACGTCTTGGTATGAACTTGGAAAGAGTTTCAGGAAGACTAATGTATAGGTAAATTGGAATTTCAATGATAAATATGGTAGACTTAAATGGTGAAGAGGAGATTAGAAATAGTTGGAGAGAATACTTTGAAATTCTAATGGGTGGAAATTATAAGAGGTGAACATGATTGGATTGGTGGCATGAGAAAAGTGCAAGATTGAATAACAGCTGATAAATCTATGGAAGAGGTGATTCCATTAGTAAAATAAACTGAAATATAGTAAATTTGTAGGTGTTCGTGAGGTAAACTGTACGAAGAAATGATTAAAACAACTGCCCAAAATGCTACGTGTGTTAGTGGTTTTGCAAGAATGTAACAACCACCAATGTATATACAATGTGTATGTACTCTAACAACCCAATGTATTTTCTTGTATATAAATAAAATAAAATAAAATATATAAATAAAATGATGGCCTGATGGGACCTGATGGCTGAGTGTACAGTGCTCGGGGTTCATAGTCCTAAGGGATCGTAGTTTGATTTCCGGCGGAGGCGGAAACAAATGGGCCGAGTTTCTTTCACCCTGATGGCCTATTCACCTAGCAGGAAATGGGTACCTAGGAGTTAAGACAGCTGCTATGGGCTGCTTCCTGGAATTGTGTGTGTGTGTGTGTGTAAAAAATTAGGATTAAGGACTTGCTTGAATCGCTATGAGTGCTAGTGGTTGTATAAGAATGTAAGCACTCTTGTATACATAAATAAATAAATATATAAAATAATTGAATGGGGAGAGAAAGAAATGGCAGTAGTTCAGGAAGACTAATGTATAGGTAAATTGGAATGTCAGTGATAAATGTGGTAGACTTAAATGGTGAAGGGGAGATTAGAAATAGTTGGAGACTAGAGCAGTAGTGTGGGAAATTTACCAGAAGGCATGGCATGGTGATGTGCCAGAGAATTGGAGAAGAGTAGTGATTGTAAAAAAAAATATAGGAAAATCAAGCAGGTGTAGGAACTGAGACATTTGTGTAGTTGTCAAAATGTATTACAGTATAGTGATTGGAAGTCCAATAATTATTGATAAATTTATCAGTGATAAACAAGGTGCGTTCTGTGGTGGAAGAGGGTGTGTAGTCCTTATATTTGCATCGAGACAATTTATGGAGAAGGCATGAGAGGAAGATTGTGAAATGTATATGGCATTTCTGAGCTTGGGGAAAAAATACATTATATAGTTAATTGAGTAGGACTTTGGAGAATGATGAGTTGTGGCATGGAGTTAATGATGCTGTTAAATTGTGACAGTTTTGTAGATAGCAGTGCATATGTAAGAGTTGATGGTGTAATGAGTGTTTGGTGTGATATTAATGTAGGTGTTCATCAGGGTTGTGTGATGACTCCCTAGTTATTTAATTTATACCTGGTATATTTAGATGAGGTCATGAGGGAGGTCAAGATAAACAATGCTAGAGGTGTAAACCTAGTGTGTGTGGGCCAATTACGAGTAATTAAAGTACTGTACAATAAGATAAATTTCATGTATGCATAGGATTCAGTTCTTTTATCAGTGTGCGAGGGATCTATGTAGACTGGTTGAATATTGTATTGGAGTGTGAAAAAAGATACTTATAAGTGAGTGTAAGTAAAGGAAATGTTGCAGAAAGAAGAAAATTTGTGTGTGAAATAAATTTGAATGATGAAATATTGGAAGTTGACAATCAGTTTAAATACTAGGCATGTGTGCTTGCTAAAAATAAATATTTCTGCTATCGAAATTCAGAGTAGGATCAGCCATAGAAAGAAAGTGGGTGGAGCCATGAAAGACATGCTAAGGAAATACAAGATAAGAATAGATTAAGTAGTGGTATGTATAATTGCGATATGATGTGGCGTGAACGTGAGAACTCAAGAGTTAAGAGCGCTAAATGGAATATCTGAGAAGTGTGGTGATAGGTGAATAGTTATAGTAAAGAGTGAAAATGTCATGGAGAGCGGAGGACTACAAAAAAAAAAAAAAATAGCCAGATTGATACGGTCTTAGTAAGGTGTTGAAAAATGGATGGATAGTCATCTGGTGAACAGAGAAAGTATTCAAGTGAATTTGTAGGTAGTAGAGGGAGAGGAAGGCTGGGAAGGTGAGCATATTTGGTGTATTTTGTGAGGAAGTGGGTACTGTGTGTTGATAACACAAATATGAAAAGGAAAGAGGCTGGGGGAAAGCGACTTGTTAGAAGCAAGTACATGTAATGTAATGTAAGAAATGTATGTGAAAATTCTCCCTGTCCTCTGAAGTGTTGGGGTGCTGCTTAAGTGTGACAGTGCTTATTTTGTGTGTTGTATATTGTATAGTACTGTATTGAGTAATATAGTGAATAAACATATCATATTTTTAATCTTTACTGTTTAATGTTTATAACCTTCTGCCTAACCTTTTGTAAGTTGACCCCTGGTAGTTTCTCTTGAGTTCTTGACAGTGGCACACTATGGAAATAATGGGTCTCCATGGTTCCAATGACTTCTCTCTACTTACTGAAGATGAGGAGCTTTTCAAATCATCTTGCTTGTTCCATGGAGCTGGGCAGGCACACGAGGGATCAAAGATATACCCATTAGCAAGGTGAATCACCCATTAAAGGTTAAAGGATGTAAACCACAATAAATCTTCCTCCAATAAATGTTTGACATTACCAGAATTGCAGATAAACATTCTGAACAGCCTAATTAGGTACTTACTCTATCACATTTTCACCATCTCACGGTGGTCTCTGTGAAGTGGACATCTTGTGTGCACTTCTGAGTGGTGGTGGTTCCTTGGTTCCTCTTGAAAACAATTGGCTAAGCTTTTGAACTTTTGGACTTGTTTGGATTTTTCTATGTGATAGTTATTTTATGTCTCTTGCTACCTCAGTCTGCTATGGTGTTTGTTTCGTGGTTAACTTTTCACCACTTTTGAGGACCAAAAACCAGCAGCAGTTATCTTCTCTGAGATTTTTGAACCAGTACCAGGCAATGCTTCAATACTTTATCACTAATGCAAGGCTGCATTTATATTCATAGTGAATATATGGTGATTCTTTTGTTATAGCTCTGTGAGGGAGGTAAAAGGCTGTACCCTTTCCAGTATTTGTGCCGAGAGGAACATTATGCTTTCTTTTACTATGTTTTAATTTCTGTGGCTTCTTAAGCCTTTCAAGTCTATAGTCATCAGGATTCAGTGTTTTGTTAGCTATATACAGTATGTGCACTTGTACACTCTCACAACTGGCAGTTTCACCTGAAGCTTTATATGGTGTGTTTGGAGCAGTTCCCATGTTGTAGAGTTTATCTGGTTTTCTTGGCTTGCAGCTTTCTGTGATGTCTCACAGACTATACGAGTATATTGTGTCCTGTCATTCCTCCTTTTAGGTTCAAGGGGGCAGGGGGATTCTCACCCCTCAAGTGTGCAAAATGTTTTCCCATTGGATTTCTGTTTTAACTGAATCGCTTGAAAGTTGGCCTACCATGCAGCAACTTGTCCTCGAATTCATACTCTGAGTTTCAAACTGTTGCATCCTTGAACTATTATTAATATATGTGTTTCCCTTCTTACCCATCTGTTATTGCTCTTGGGGTTGAGAGCGAGTTGCTTACTTTAGAGTGAATCAGGGTGCCACTTGATGGTTGTAGGTAAAATGATTAAGTGCCTGGTTAGATTATGCAGAATTTTGTTTAGTGATTTGCATGTTGACAAATATTTCTTGAAAAGAGGGGAATTGCTTTTTTACTTTAATTTTGGGGGTGGCTCACCTCGGTAGCGAGTGATCTTTGAATTGAATGTGCTCTCCCCATTTCATGGAGGGACAAGATGTTTTGAAACGGTTCTTGTCCTCAGTAAGCAGACAGAAGTCATAGGAGTCTGGCATACCCAATATCTTAGTGTGCCAGTACCATACCCTCGGGAAAGCTACCGTGGTGCTATCTAGAAAGAGGCGTTTCATTACACTCATTGCTTTTTCTTTACTTACTCAGACACTTAATGGAGTTACAGCTGGCAACTTCAGAGACCCCACGTCGATTGTTACGTCATGGCTCTTGTGCTTTCAGCCAGATATACCGAGCCTATGTGGACACGCTTCCCCAAGCCAAGGTACAAACAAATTTAATGATTTTTAATTCATGTGAATATTCATTTGCGTGTACAGCAATGTAGTACAGTACTTTGTATGTTGGTGATTTTACCAAGGCATTACAATGTTAAAGTCCTGTAAAGGACAGTAATAATAACCATATTGGAGTTGCAAACCAGAAGATACTGGATAAATTGAACCTATTAAACATTGTGTAACTATGAGTATAATCCCATTCCCAGAGATATATGATCAAACTGTGCTATCATAAGTTCACTTGGATTTCTTCTTTATAAAGCTTTTCTTCCTCTATCTTAGTCCTGTGGGCTGTGTTTGGTGTTCACTAACTTATTGAATGTTTGCTTACCTTATTATCTAGGTAAATGACTATTGCCTTGTGTCAGGTGTTTCTTCAGAATGATTGTTTAGGTGGTCAGAGTCAAATTTATGCTGCCACCTAGTTGCGGCTGGATTAAGGCAGGCTTATGCTTATGTTTGGTAAGAAGCAGTGAGTGTTGCAGTTTGTGATGTCTGTAGGGCTCCAAGAGTTTTGTGCTTTTGAACATATGTTTGGGAGTAAGGCAAATCTGGCTGGATTGACTCGGTCTACAATGACTCCCAAGGCCCCTAAATGGTCCAGCAGGGATGCCATAGTCGTGCTGGCATCAGTGTCTTAAAACTGCTGACTGTGCAGTGAACCTGTGATTGCATGTTTGGATCACATACTGTACCTCTGGCAACAGCATTATAGCTTTCTCAGTAAGGAGATTTTTTCACAAGCTTAATAATTGTTATAATTTTTATTTATTTGGTCTCGGATCAGAACCAACAAGGTTAACTAATTTATTCACTGTCTTACATGCATTGATTGATTACTGAATACTTGAACAACAAATTACTTTATTTTATTTTTAAAGTACTGTATGTTCACGTGTGTTTGATGTTTACATTGTTGCAGGTGTTCTTGACAGCTGCATTGCACCAGCCAATAGTACAGCTACTTATGGAAGATGAATTGTTCCTTGATATAGACCCTTCAAAAGCTGCTGTTCGCTTTCCTGCCGAGGAACGTCTCAGAAGGTTTGGTAAAGAAGGAACTCCAGAATACAATGCTGCCTTGGCAAAGTATCGAGCATGGACTATTGCCAAGCTTGTCAAAATTGCTGACAGGTAAGGTTTGTAATTTTAGTATGACCTTGCTTATGTGAGCAAGTGTACATTTTGGTAGAGATTTGTGAAGTTTTATAAATAATTAAGGCACTTTATTAGATGTATTAGCACTTTAAACTGTGAATAGACTGTTGATGTATGTTACCAAACTATTTAACTAGCTCATCCTAGAATGAGTACTACTCGTAAGTACTGTAACTTGTTGGTGTTTGGAATTGTAAAAAATTTTGGACTTTGGTTCTTAAACCCATTATGTACATTTAACCTTTTCCACAACAACTCATGGATATGTGGTTTTATTGTAAATGAAACTGAACTAACCTTATAACTAAATGATTAAAAGTGGAATTATGCTTTATATGTTTGATCTACAGTTCCAAACTAAAGAAAAATATTTTTGTTTAATGGAAGGTGTGCCATTTATTATTTTGTAATAGATTAGCAATTAGCAATCAAGTATGTGATTGCATAAAACTTTGCTATTCATTATTATAAAATTTCTTCCAGGTTCATGGAGAGTATTAAGGAGGCAATGAATTGCTTTCCACCTCAGTTGTCTTGGCTTGTCAGAATTCTTTATGATGTGCTATTAACAGCAAAGCGAGCAGACACCAGAGAAGTTAGCGCCATCTGTGTAGATCTGGTGTTTGCATTTTTCCTCTGCCCAGCTCTTGTCACACCAGAACCTCATGGAATCTGTGATGCACCAATCTCCCACATCTCAAGGTTTAATCTTATACAGGTAAAGTATGATCATCTTGACATTGATTTCAGATTTTTGACTGCATGAAATAGCTGAGACAAACTCATTCTGCCACTGAACAGAACACTTTGGACCTTAGTGGTGGTGTAAGCTGCTAATATTCTCATGCATTTTTAAATGCTGAGAATAAGTTTAAAGATGTTTAGACAACTTATTCCCAACCTTCAGAATTAGCTGGGTAAGGAAATCTGGAGTCTGTTGCAGTGTGTTTGTCGATAACTGCCAGATGGTTTTGATATAATATCCATTGTCAGGGACAGGGAGCCTGGACTAAGGCTTATCGAGATCGCCCCAGGCCAACTACTGACCCCCCCCAGGATGCAACCCACAACATTTATCAGACTCCTAGGTACTTATTTCCAGCTAGGTGAGCAGAGGGAGCAGGTGAATGGAAACATGCTTATCCATTTGTGCTGCCTGGGGACTGAACCCAGGTGCCTTGATTTTGAGTTGAAGCCATAGACTCTATAGGTCTATTGTACCATTTATGCTCAATAATTCGAATTATTTGTATATGGGGCTCACCCCCATTCACATTTATGGACATTAAAGTTAGTCGAATTTTTACCTAGAAAGTTAAAAAATGGAAAAAAATTTGAACTTAGGTTTTCGTCAGCCAGAAATCTCAACCCCAATATTTATTTGAGTTGCATTCAAAAACTCAAACTCGAATTTATTCTTACTGCCCTTAAATTTGGATTACCAAGCTTTTACAATATTTTACTTGCATAGTCTGGCCCAACGCGATGTTTTCCGAGACCAGGTTTTCTTGCATTATTGTTTGCAGTGGGGAGATCAACTTAATCATCACAACTTAGATGATCATACAGCTGATTAAGACAGATATAACTTTTCTATTTTTCATTGTATTTATTTCAAACATTTTTTTCTTTGTGCTTGTATCCTATACTGGCTCCAAACATGGTAAAAATGTTGGCATCACTTTTAACATCTTACAGAGATGTCTCGCATCTTGGTTCAGATTCTCAATAATATAAATGGATTATTATACCATGTTATTGGTTGTAAATTGAAGTTAAACATCTAAAATACTTATTAGTGTGCATTACAGCAGCCCATCCTCCAAAAATGGGGAGGTAAATGTAACAGCACAAGTAAGTGCAATTATGTACTACTAAAGTATTCATAGCAGTAAGGAATTGTACTTATTTTCACTTAGTATTAAACCGTACTGTCAAATATATTGTGAATACAGGTATTTGAGTTTACCTGAAAAGCTGAATAGAAAACCATGACCTAACCTAACCTTCTTAATGTTTGAAGATAAGCATTTTATTGCTTCTTAATTACAATTAGTACTTAATCTATAGCTATATTGATATTACAGTTTTATAAAACTAATGACTAATAAAACAAAACTAAAATATATCAATAAATTGTAAAGTAACTCAGGATATTTTCAAATTTTGTATAAAATTTCTATTGTTTAATAAAACTCAAAAAGAAATTCCTAATATTTAAAACTTGTGTATAGCGAATTGAATTTGAAAACTTCATCCTAAAATTCTGAGTGTCTTAACAGAAAACGAGGAGAATAAATGGGGATGTAAATGTAACCGCCCCATAAGTGCAATTATGTACTATGTATGACAGTAAGTAAATGTACTTATTACACTTAGTATTAAACTGTACTGTCAATTTAGAGGATGGGTTGCATTATACATTATAACTTACAGTATTTATTTGTAATGAATCTACTTAATGCCTCGTTAATCAACTTGCTCTTAAAAATTCTCACAGGTAGCTCAGATCCTCCAAGTGTTGGCAATGAGTCGCTGGGAAACTCCTGATCACAGACTCTCTGATCTCTACTCGCACTTTGAGAAGGAGGTAAAGTTATTTGTACTTTCTCTCCCCCCTCTTTCTCTGTCTCTTGTGCTTAATGTATCTATGGTAGTGTAAGTCATTTTAAAGTTATAGGAAGCTAGTTAATAGCTCCCCAGTCATGTGCATTACGTATGTTTATTCTTTGAATACTGGGTGTCAGCCATATTCCATTTTTCAACTTAATATAATGTAAATTGGAAATGAAGTTTCACATCCAAACTAGAAGGTGAAATTATAACAAAGTATGCCATAAAAGAGGAAACGTGAAGCAAATAAGGAATACTTTAGGTTTAAGGTAATATAATGAATACAAATATTGGCATAGGGCTAAAATGTTTTTAAACAGCCAGATTAGTTTATTGTCATTTAGTCAGAGAGAGCACGGAGCACTCACAAAAATACGCACTCTAAAAACATTGACAAACATGCATGGGGATATGTTTTTGTGTAGTATTACGTTTGATAAATTACCGATTATAATTCAGAAGTGTTGTTATCGGCAGGTAATATGTGGCGTCGTGGATGGAATTCTAGAGAGCGGAGGGTCTGAGGCGCCACCCCCAGGAGTCTCCTGCCTTAACAGCCCACTGAGTACTCTAGTCCGTTCGTCTTGCCTCATTCCAGAGCCTCGTCTACATGCACTTGTTGCTTTCATGTATACTGTAAGTGTATAGGAAGCTTCAGTTAAAATATAGGGAGTCCTTGCTATTCATTGGCACACTATCCATAGTTCATGTGCAAGTGGATTGTAACTGTTGTATTTTTTTAGGATTACATAATTTCATTATTAAAACATTTCCAGAACCCTATAATGAAGAGTGAAAAGTGTTCAGTAACTTTTGGTAGTTCCTCTAGTAAGGAAAATTAGGAAATGTATCAGTCTGAAAAAATAAAATTGTGAAATCATTTGGGTGATGGAGAATGGGTTGTTTGCTATACAGTTCAGTACAGTACAATATGTTGTTTGACTTAATAATACATTTTTAGAATGTATATTTGACAGTGAGAATTACTCATTATGATTTCACATTTACAGTATACTGTATATTAAAATTAAATAATAGTAACAACACAACTTGTCATGTCCTATATTGGGGTGGAGGATCATTATAAGATTTCATTATCAATATTTTAGATACTGAGTGAACTACCAGAAGATGATGAAATGCGCAAGGATCTTGAAACATCCATTGGCCGCCTCAAGCCGTCACATCTCTCACCTGCTCCACCAGCCACTTCGGCCTTATCTACCCCAAACACAGCTAAAAAAAATTTGTTAGGACGAGTGAAAAGTAACAGGTAACATTACATTTAATAGATTTGGTTCTATGATGATAGCTCTTTTTGCAATCTGGGAGTGTTGCTCATTTTCTTGTCCAGCGTGAATCACCCTTCTTTGCCCACTCACTGTGTGATATGTAAAGCATTTATATTCTCTTTACGTTAGAAAAATTGTTTTATAGGAAATTGGTCCCTCAGTGGCAGCTTGAATTAGTCATGCCACTGGCCTCCTTCTCTCCTTTTTATTAATAAAGTCATCTGAAAAAATACTTGTCACAGAAAGGGAAGGGGAACTATCAGGAGGAAAGCGCCAAGCCATTACGACTATATAGCATCTGGAAGGGGTCAGGATAAGGATTAGGGATGGGATGGGGAAAAGGAATGGTGCCCAGCCACTTGTGGACGGTCGGGGATTAACGCCGACCTGTATTATTTTATCATAAAATTACAGGGGTGGGTAAACAGAATATTTTACTGCGTACATTTATTCCTTATATCAAAGGATGCCTGCAAGGTACTAGGCTGCAGTTAGGGTGGTAAGTGGAATGCTTACACAAGCATTCCACAACAATTAAGCAAGGTGTATAACCCAACCCCCACACACGACATAAGGGTCCAGGATAGACCAAAATTTTTATGCCAGTCTTTTCTTTTATTTCATGTGTGGAGGGTTGAGAGATTTGTTTTCAGGCATGGTATTGTGACTTACTATCTGTAGAATATGTCGGTCTTGTCTACCAACTAGCCAGCTAAGCTGGTGGTTTGGTTGGTCTTTGAGGTACATATATTTAGCTCTATTGTACATGCTCATACTCTGGATGCTGTTGCAGGGTCAAGGCTAACAAGAGTCAGAGTGAGGGAAGTGGTGACTCTGATTCTCTTGGATCATTGCAAGAGTCCACAGTTAGCAGTTCCAGCCATCTACCAGGCCAGAGCAGCATAGATGAAGGGGATGTAATGCCGCCGCCATTAGACTATGACACAGTTTTGGTTATCTCGCTCAATACCTCTAGTCCTCCCGAGTGCCCTGGGCTGATGTCAGAAGAAAAAGTTCTTTCAACAGTGCAGGTAATTCATATTTCAAGCATTTAGGAGGCCTTTCTAATATTTAAAGTTGTATTAAACAGTGTTATCAATAATAATTAAAATTATGACAATTTTGAGTGACCATCAATGTCATCATGTACCAAGCCTTCCTACTCATTGTATTCGATGGAATTTGGTTTCAATTAATTGATGTAACATGTATGGTAGGGTACCCAAGCTATGTCTTCCATGTTAAAGGGCCCCCCCTGAGTCATTTTTTGAAGGTGGAACTATGACAGTGGTAAATTATTCATAATGATACGAGTTATGTAGGATGCTGGAGTCAACACCAGTTTAGGAATGGCAGCTCCGCTAGCTGATACAGTTGAAGGATGATGGCAGTGGCAAGATATTCCATAGTAAGACTTGGTGTTGACATTGATGTTTCAAGTAGAGATGGTTGTGGGAGAGTGACTGCTGTAACTTGGTCCTGATCCTACTGGCATTATATTTGTATGGCGTAGTATATACGGTACTACAAAACTACAGCAGCATATATCTCAAGAGAGTTGTGGTTAAGTTTATTAGGACACACCGATTGAAAAATAAATACTGTATTGGAATTAATAAATAATAAAACTGTGAACAATATTTTGGGAGCATAGTCCTTAGAAATGTATTTATATGAAAGTACAGTACATTAAGATGATATGAACATGTCATTAATGGTTAATGCTAATTAAGATTTAGTGATAATAAATAACTGCCAGTTTTAATATCAAATACACTCTTAGGATTCTCAATTTGTTTTTTCTTTCCACAGACAAAATCAACATCACGTGTGAGAATGAACGTAGAAGACGAAGGTGATGGTGGTGGAGGGGAGGCCACTATAGAAAAAAGGACACGATTTTCACTTTCCCATGATGAAGGCTCAATTGGCAACACCTCTGATAATTTAGAAGCGATTAGTGAGGCTGCAAGCAATCACAGTGTTGCGTCAAGCCTAGATGATGTTGAGCAGGTAGTGGTACATCACTAATAAATAACTTTTTTGCACGATTTTTCTAATAATTATGTTCCATACCATGCTTTTAATTTAAGGATTTTTACTGTAAAATATTGAACTTACCATGTTCAAAAAACTTGGTTTAGAACCAAGCTCAAATAACATGTTTATACTACAGTATTACTGTACTTGAGCAGCATGGTTGAGATTGAGAGCTACTGAATAGCATTTAAGAAAAAGAAATAAGATGGGAAACGTGATGACTTCTCCAGTCACCTCTTATTTCACACAACCAAACTTCCAACTAATATACGTAAACAGTACCTTTTGCATTCTTCTGCAAGAAGACCTGTATCTTCTTCATGCATCAAATTAGATAAGCTATTAATTCTTATCATACACTAATTTAAAACTCTTTTTCTAGTACAGCATTCCCACCTTGACTGCCCTCTTGACTCAATTCATATACTGTATACATTGAACAACCATATGGACTTTGCATAACCCTGTCATAGTCCTATATTAACATAGAACCATTCACTTTATTATAACATTAGCTCTTTGCATGATTTACTTCTATGTAAAGCTCTTTGCAGCAAGTTATATCATTCTACCAACTCCCTCTATTCACTTTTTCTTGTGTACTGCTTAATCAATGGGCCTAGTACCTGACCAAGTGCCTAAATACTTGCCACAATAAGAGCATTTTAATTTTCATTCTTGCAAGTCCTTAACTGCTCTCTCCACTTGCTGTTCCAGTTGTAGCCTACTCCACTACAGAATCTACCTTGGCCATCACCGACTAATTTCTCATCTCCTCCTACTTTGAATTCATTCACTGGTTAATATTTTCCTATGGTTATCTCTAATATTTCCATTGCATTTCCCTCTAGTCTCCGTTATAGAATATGTACTGGAACTTCTTTCCCAAATAGCGTTTAGGTTATCCTATAAATGTTGATGAATTGGACTTCCAAACATCTCATTTAGTTACCTTTCCTTCTGCGTGTTTGAGCTTATTGCATCAGTGTTGGGATAAAGATCAGTGATATGACAAGATGAGGAATGTGAAGAACTTCCTCAGCTTACATTTGAGTATTGAGTGTACTCTTGTGGTGTAGTCATGTAGAGCAAATGGATGAGGATAAAGCAATGAATAATTTGTATTTGAATTTGAGAGTAATAGAAAAAGGCAGATATGGTGAGTAAGAGACAATTTGGTGTACTCGTGTACAATGCATTGGTAGTGGTAATTAACACAAACAGAAGTAGTTTGTTGGGAGGGAATGATGCACATTTTGTTTGTGGCAATTTAAGTTGAATATATTCAACATGGCCAATAATGAAATAACATACTGCTGTGGACAGACTGTATTGTTATGGTGTTAGCAGTAGCAGCTGAGTATTGTTCCGTAGCTACTGCTAGCTACAGAACAATACTTTACGAAAAGAAGTACAGTGCGTTACTGTTATTTGCCATTTTTAATAACTATTTGATTTGTCTTAACATATTCCCTTGTGTTATGCTTTTATAGATTATTGCTTTGATTCTAATTATTTTATCCCTTATCTTTCTTGTAATAATTTTCCGTCCTTTTGAGTTATGAGCCATTGCCCTCTATCCAGGTGGTATATGAAGTATTGTTCCTAATTATAATGTGATTATGAGTTTTGGTATTTTATTTGATACAATGTAGGTCAGGATTTTCATATGCCTATTTTGTTTTCTTCCTTTTCTTAGGAGGATCAACCTGATAACTTGTCAGACATGGTGTCGGCAAATGTGTCAGGCCGGGGAACTCCCAATGTGTCAGGCCGTGACACTCCCTCATCACAGGTAACAGAGGGTGAAGAAGCAGGCCTGAGAAGTGGAGAAGAAAACCAGCCCCCTCCACCTAATGTCCCCGTTACAGTTCCCAAACCAGCAAGAGCAGATATTGAGGAAAAATTTGGACGTTTTGAAATCAAACCTCTAATAGGTGGTGATGAAACTATATCTTTAGTGTCTGACACTTGGAGCACTGATGTCCTAGCTAGTGACTCTGAAACTATTGAAGCTGCAGACAGAGCAGACCGTGGGGACCAGTTTCATGATCAGCTATTAAATCGACATTTAGCAGAATTAGATAGAATGCAAGGAGATTACCTGAGTGGAGATGCAACTGGAGAAACTTTTGAAACTGCCTCGGAAGCTTGGAGCACAGATGTTTTAGCCTCAGACTCTGAGAGAATGACAGAATTTGACACCGATGATGCACAGAGTGTTGCCCGGTCAGATGACACGGGCCGATCAGAAGTTGAAGTGGAGCTGGGTGGAAGCGACTTGCTGAGACGTGAGACTCTACACCAGGAAGATATTGTTACACCTCGTGCACATGGGTCTCGTTCTCCAGTTGATGCAACATTGAGTGGGGCCATGGGAGGAAGCAGCAGTGGAGGAATACTGAAGCCAATGCCTGTTTTGCCTTCTTCATTAACTACAGATTCTGGTAACAGCATTCCTAGTGGTATTCTAAAACCCATTCCAGTATTGCAACATAGAAGTGGCAGACCAGCAACTCCCCCTCGAGTAGAATTTCAACCTATCCATCCTGCTGAAGAAGACCAGTGTCTTATGGACAGATTGCCATCTGACAGAGAAGAGGAAGAGTTGCCACAAGAAGAACAAGAAATTGCATCTGCCACACAATCTTTAGGGCGTTTAAGCCTGAATCTTTCGACACTCCCCAATAATGGCATTGTATCAGGTGACCAACATCTTTTGCTTAATACTTTTATTGGTGATGGTAGTAGGGGAAGATCCAATGCTCCTCTTATGGATTTGGGTAATAATAGTGAAGGGGGACACATTGTTGTGCATCCTCATCATAAACTTGTGTCCAGTGATCGTGGCTCAGGAGAGGACAGCAGCTTACATTTGAGTACAACTAGCTTAGCATCTTCCAGCAGTTCTGGATCTGACGTAGTCGGAGGCTCTGGCAAGCTTCGCTCTACCTCTAATGCTAGTTCTGGACCCACAACAGACTCAATTGATACCCCAGAGCCAAGTGCACCAGCTATCAGTATGGCAGCCACTGGAGCAATACCAAAAAGTATTAGTTTTGATAAAACGGCTGAAAGAGGGGATCGTGATGCTATTGATGGTGACGCAAAACATAAGCGAGGATTTTTCAAAAATTTTAAGCTCCCTGGTTTTAAGGGCCGCCGTAAACCTGGAAGTAGGCCTGGTGATGATACAGCATATATACGTTCAGGACTTAATAGCCAAGATTTGAATATAAGACGAGCTTTGTCTGAAGAAAATCGGCCTCCTACAATTGAAGAAACAAGCGATGATATTCTGGCAAAATACAGAAATAAGAAACCAGAAATGGATACTTCAGAAACAGATGGCATGGTCTCTACGCAACATAATATGTAAGTAAATAAAAACTAAATCGGAACATAATTTAATAATTACATGCTGCACGTTGTAGTAAGAAAAATATGCAAATTCTATTCAGTATTTATGTAAAATTTTCAAGCTAAGAGGCCTTTTATGTATAATCATATAACACTGGAGTATGTACTATACTGCATGTATTTCTTGGCTTTTTCTGAGGTAAGGCCCCCCTCGGATGTTCCTGTGGTCCATCTAAGACTCTCATCACCTGCAGAGCTCTCAAGATTTTTATCCCCATCACAACAAGAATCTTTGCAAGTGCTTCTGTCACATAACTTGCTTACACATAAGCTCTACTTGCTTATTATGATGTTGCTTTGTAGTTGAGAGCACATGTACTGTGTATTTTATGCTTATGGACCTATATTAATTGGCAAGGGCTTTAAGCCTCCAATCTTTTGGGAGAGTGACATTGGGGCCCTAGTCCTTAATATTTGTGAGTTTGCTCCAGAGGCTTACACTTCTCTACTTGTCAGTGGCCTCTACCTCTATCATTTTAGCGTCCATCTTCTTACCATTCTACACTAGATGTAGCCCCAAAACCATCTTGACTTCAGACTGTGCAAGTGCCAGTGGAGTCTGGTTTTGTAGCTGATACTATGGTATCCACTTTCCCTGAAGTTTTGCCCAGAGCTTTCCACATGTATATTTCTGGTTGGAGGAAGGAACCTGTTTTTTCCTTCACATGAAGCATAACGTTCTCATTGATGGGTCCTCCAACTTATCACAGATTTGGGTTGGATGCAACTCCAGGTATGGTTTCCTTGGTTGGTCAGAGGCTGTCCTTGAGTAGGCTTTACACGGGGCCCATTTAACCCTTCATGGGCACTAGTGTCCAGTCTGGATGGCATATCTCTCAAAATGGGATGTTTCTATCCCCTTGCTTAAAGTTCAGTCCAAGTAGGGCTTTGAAAGGATATTGAGTGTGGGTTTACCTTGTGGTCACTCCAGGATGCATTACATTTTCCTTCAGTGTATCTTTAACACCAGTGCGGCCGAGTAATGATGTTTGAAAAAGATCTGGGCCGTGTTTGTTTGCAATGTCATCTGTCCTGACTAGCATGAACACTGAAAGGGACATTTAGGGAGCATCTGGGTGTCATGCTCAGAAAAAATCTTGCCCTATTTATTTAAAGCCAGATTTTTCTAATGTGCTAGTTCACCAATTAAAACAACTATGAATTCACTTTGTTTATTACAGTAAGAAGCAATTAGTTTGCAAATTTTTTCTACAGATGCTGAAGTATTTAATATGTAGATATTGCATTACTGTACCAACCATCTTAACTAATAATTAACTCCACAGACAAGTTAATGAAATAGCAAAGACTGAGGAGGACGAAAGACTGTTCATAGACCCAAGCAGTATTGAAACGAGTTACGCCTTTGCTGATGCCAAAAGAAAGTTGCGACTAGTATTGAGCATTGCAGACTTCTCCATGTCTCCATACTTACCAGAGTTTGGGGCTCCAACAGGAACAGAGTATGTATGAGCTTTAATACCATTCTAATGTATATGTGGGATTACTGGAATCATAGTAAATTTTGCACTATGATTATTGGAATCATAGCAGTGATATTTCAAGGTATGTTTTGTTTTTTGTCCATGTTTAATTTTGTTTAAATAATTTTGTTGGGATCAGGAAGTCTGTTTTTTCTCAATATACACAAGTATATTGAGAAGAATATTCATGGGGTCAGATTAATAAGCAGTGCTGTGCAAAATTAGGATAAGCCAGGGACTTTGTTGACAAATGTGCATGATATTGCCAGTAGATGGAGACAATTTTTATAGGTAAACAGTGTGTGATTTGTTAATTTGATAAATCTTTGTAGTAAACTAGAGTACTGTACATTTATTACTAATTTTTTAAGGTTTTAAAAATATTTATGAAAGGCCTCTAAACATTTGCTCATTTAGTTCCAGCTTAGATAATGATGTGGTGACATGGTTACGGTGTCAGTTGGCTGAAGCAACTAACCTTCACGACCGTTCCCTCGTGGCTCAGTTACATGAAACCTTGCGCTGTGTTCAACTCTTTGATTCTCAGGTAATTGAGAGCTGATACTGTGTAACATGTGGAGGAAATAGGTACTTATACTATGTAGTATTGAGAGAATGGGCGCTGATAATATGGAGAGAATGTGCTCTGATATTAACATAATGATTACCTGTAGTTTATCTGCAGTTGGTTTCAAGAGTTCTTTGCTCCTCCAAGCCTGGCCAGGGGCTAGGCCTGCCTGATAACTTGATCTGTAAGGATATTATAAGGTTGACAGAGATCATCATGTCCCCTTTCACCCGAGGCCGGCTTCCTTCAAGACCAAGCAGAAGGAAGAGTGATAATTATTAAATACAACAATTATTATAATAATAATATAATTAATTAATTATCACTATTCCTTCTGCTTGGTCTTGAAGGAAGCCGGCCTCGGGTGAAAGGGGGCTGTGACGATCTCTGTCTGGAACCCGTGGATGTGGCTTGGGATGTCCGCTTCCTGGGGCTTGTGTGGCCCAGGCTCTGCTTCAGGAAGCTGGGGTTTGTTCTTGCCCTTGATGGGGGTGGTTCTTCTCCGGCCCCGGCCACGGCAGTCTCCAGGTTTGGAGTCCCTGTGCCTTCTTTCACCAACTTTGAGGTCAACTCCAGAGCTCACAGTTCACAGTTTCTGCGATGGCGCTGGAACCAATCCTATTGGCATTTGCCTTTCCATTGGAGACTTGGGGCACCGTGGAGAGGGGAGACCTGCTGCTTGGGTAACAGCTTCTCCTCCATATCAACCTACCTTGGCTTTGTGCCCTGGAGAAGCCACTACAGACCAACAACCAGAGTGCAACTCCATAGTCTCCTGAGACCGATACATGCCTACTACTTAAGGTTGTTGCTTACAGCATCTATCAGGTCTACGTTTCTATTAAATCCAACTGATTTGATATTTCCTGCAGGAACTTGTCCAATTGCCTCTTGTACCTTATCTCCTCACTGGGTCTGTTCTGTATTCCCTATCTTATCTTCTGCTCCCAGTTATGTTATTGTGCATACATGAGATCTGATCTTTGAGTATCTTTATATTATGTGATCTCTTGTCTCATTTCCAGAGAGTACATTTAAAATGTTTTTAGAAAGTCCCAGTAGTTCAGGCATTTTACTGTGTATGAGTGCTTCATATTTATTTTGTATTTTTATGTATACACAAAAAGGTACATTGGGTTGTGAGAGTACATAACATTGGTGTTTGAGAGTTACATTCTTGCAAAGCCACTAACACACATTGCATTCTATTTATTGAATTTCTTTCAGATATCTCTTCTGGTAGAAGGTAAAGTGAGTACCGAGCAGTACTCAAGGTGAGAAAGCACAAATGGTTAGGAAAAGGAGAAGCATGGTAATGGTTTCTCTTGATTTTAAAGGATTTCAAGGTATTTCTATTTGGGTGGCTTGTGAGGTTGTGTGAGGAGTGAGGAGTGGCCGGCGAGGGCACCCAGGGTAGTCTAGGCTACCACTTGGTGGTGAGCATGTGACTGCAACCACCACTGTAGTCACAACCATTGCTGCATCTACAACTACATCACCACTACAACCTCAACGAGTACTACAGACATGAGCACAAATACCATTACAATCACTAAAAACTGCAAGCACTGCTACAACCAGTACCATAATCACAATCACCAGACACAGCCATTATCATAACTATAGCTGCATCTTTATAAGCCTCCAATCTAACCACAACTATAATTAAAACAATATACTATACTACAAAAGCCACTACAACCACCACAATGCTAGACAATCACAACCACCTACAACTAGACATAACTACAATAGCTGATGCAACCACCGTTATAATAAAAACTGAAACTATAACCCCCAGTATGTTCTGTGACCTCATTATTTTTCATATTTTTTAATTGATACTGTATCCTGTAATCATTGAACCCAATACACATTACTGTATACAAATTATTCTTTATAATGGAAGAAATTTCCAACAGGATATCCCATTAACTTTTTCGATTGCTTCTATGCAATTACTACATGTCTAGTTATATTTGTAGATAGTGGCTACGTGATAGTAAATCACAGTAATATAGGTGAAAAACTAGACACCCAACTCCCACATACAAGAAGACTGGAAATGACAACGTTTCGGTCCATTCTGGACAAGTTGTGTGACGAGCCAGAACAGACTGAAACGTTGTCACTTCCATTCTGTTTGTATGTGTGGATTAGATGTCTAATAATTTTTAATGGCTATCTTCCTGTATCACTAATTTATAATTTGTGCTGTCAATTTCAGGGTCGTGAACATCTCGTTAGAAGTTTGGTTGAGGACTATAGGAGCAGATCTCCTTATGTTGCTTATCTTGTCCGTAGTAGACAAGGCTTACTTACAACTATTGCACACCTAGAAAAGTGAGTTGAATTAGATTAAATTTCAATGTTTCCAAATTTATTCAGATTAATTGTGACATCCTTTATCCAATCCAAATGAATAATCCAAATTTTATCCTTTTATATATTTGATTAATATTGTATTTTTTGTGCAATTGATAGAAATGTTTATTTTTTTGCCTATAAGAAAGTCAAGCTTATCTGTCAAATTAAAACTTTACTAAACTAAATAAATTTCAGACTTTTATCAAGAATAAATGCTGATGGGGCCGTTGTGATGTCATCCATTGTTGGGGTTTGTGTTCGAATGTTCCTTGAGCGGCGAGAACAGAACCTCAGTCGCTTCACTCATGACTTCACTGTGCTCACTGTTCCCGATGAGAAAGTACAACTTGTGGAAAATTTCTTGACTCAACTTTTTTCCGAGCTTGAACGGGATCCAATGTGGATAAGTAAGTTTGTTGTTAATGTATTTAAGAATATGGTTTAATCAATTATGATCCATTGGTTAAATTCACATTACATTTACTTGCTAAACAACATGTTTGTTAGTTGCATAATTTTAAATGAAAATTGAAAATTTGTTTTTTAATTAACAAGTGTAATTTACTACATGAAATATATATAAGTGAGGGAAATTAACTCATAGTAACTAAGATTTGATAAACAAACAGTACATATTCAAGAACTTTGGCAACAATTGGAGGAATTGTATAATTCAACCCTCTTATTTGACTTTCTAAAATCTGACAGAACATTGCAGTCAAATCAGACTTTTCGAACAATACACAACCTAGGCACATACCCAGTGCACATTTTGATACTAAGCAACATTAATAACAAATATATAATTGGCTCTAAACAAGATTTATCATAGCAGTAATTCAGAATTTCAGCTGCCAGGGCTGACTAATAACTTGTATTCACTTGCAAGAATTTATTTATCTCATAGCTGACTGATGTTGCATTGAATGTTGTTCACAATGCTCTCCCAGTTTTATTATGAAAATTCAGCACATTTGTAACTGATAACACAGTCCATTTAACTGAATGCTGGTCACTGCCTGCACTCAGTTGAACTGGAACTAGTAACCTGATATGTGACTAGGCTTGAGGTAGGGACCCTTGTGTTTTTGTCTGTGCTTCTGTCTGGTGGCGAATGGGAAGAACAGCAAGATGATACATTTGTTAGTTTGTAAATGTGCTCTTTGGAATTCCTTGCGATAACAAATAGCACATGGAAAGATTTACTTCTTTTTCAGAAAATGAACTTTCTAGGTTCATCTCATTCTTGGCAGGATGAGAATTCTCCATTGTCTACTAAACAATATATGCCCTTTTAGAGACATTTGAAAGATGCTGTCTGTTCTGATGTGTGTTGAAGTGCCCTTATTTATTTATTATTAACATCTTTATTGACAAAAATTACAGTTTTGCCTGGTCTGTGGAATTGAATTAGGTCTTATTAGAGTGAGGAGAATGCTGGTATTCACTGTCACTCAGGACAGAAGATCATACACATGACAATAGGTCTAAACTGTAGGCTGAAGTACATATATATCATTGTTATTATCAACTACATTAGACTGTGTATACGTTTCAATGTACGAATATGTAAATACAATTGTCTATTGTACGCTGCCACACACGGGCAGGGATAAGTTCATAAGAGATGCAGCTTAAAAATAATATAAAATTGTTCTTCATTCTTTAAAATGGACAAGCAAATTTTGGATAAATTGTTAGGATGCCATCCAGAACACCTGAGTCAATGAAATAGTTACACAGTTGGTGGTGCAATAGGCCAGGAGGTCTAAAATCTTTTATGGTTTCACATTCAACAATATAGTGTTCCAGTGAATGCATTAAAGGTTTGCCCTTACTGTTCCAGATCCAACCTGGAAGGACCAATAGAATCTTTCCTTAGGAAGCAGCCAAGTGCTTGGGCTCAGACATAGTCTCAACTTTAACAACAAGTATATTTGATCCGAGTAAAAGATGACCTAGTGAACTAGGAGTCAACTGTATTACTAATCATGTTCTTATTTACCAAAGGTTGTTCATTCTTTTGTGGTCACTATCTTCGGTACACTTACACCACGTATGCCTATTATAAACATCAAGCATCCCTAGATTACTCATTAATTATCGTTTTGTAATTTACTGATGTCACTTTTGTATTGATGGATCGTCAGCCTTGTCAAAATGCACCGTTCCATGTTAAAATGACCAGTTCATTGCTAAAATATTAAACTTTTAAGTAATCAAAATATCATATAGTTTACAAATATGAAACATTTTGTTATGTAGAGTGAAAGTTTTAAGAATCTATTAAATTTAGCCTTTTAAATTTTCTCATTCTACTATACCAGCTTTTGTGAACCCAGCAGTAAGCTTTAGACCTTACATTGTAGAGCATTCATATTAGCTTGGAATGGGAAATTTGGCACTGGCAATATAATCTTTCTTGAAGTAATACAACAAATATTTTATCTCCACAAGGTAGCACAAATGAACAGTTGCATGCAGCTCAGTTAGCACTGGAGCGGGTAGTAATGTCCCACATCTACATCCATGCTCTCTATCCCAATGGTGATGGAGATGTATCTAGGGACCAGTAAGTTTGTCTTGTCTTAATGACATGTTTTTTTATTGTATTCACAAACAGCTGAACAGCTGTAGTATCACCTTTTCCTCAGCAATTTCCACCGGTCTCAATTGTCTGAGCCTTATCTTTCTCAGTTTAATTAAATTAATAATGTATCCCAGTCTTCAGCAGTTTGTTGATGCGCCTCTGTGCATTTAATGTCAAAATATTGAAATATTACTTGTTAATATGTGCTTAAACTTGGGTACACCACCTTGTAGTGTATTGTAATGGTTGTACTTACCTTACCCAATAAGTAGATATAAGTATAATCCTACATTGTGGTGCTCATGACAAAATATAGTTCACAAAATTTATGGAAAAAATTGCATTTGGCAATTTGAGCACAGGAGGTAATTGCAGGTAGTGATTGGAGATCTTTAAGGGTTATGAACTGGTTAGTTTGTATTATACAGCATCAAATAGGTCATAAAATAAGTGTTTATCCATTTTTTTTAGTCAAGGTAATACACAAATTATAGTAGATGGCACTCTTGACATTGGTCAAATATTAATATGCATAGCCTATCTATCAGTCTGTGGCGAGCAAGATCTGGCTCCTGTGCCCTGCCTCCTAGCTATTAGTACTTGGTTTAAATTTCCAACACTCAAGTTCACTGTCACACTTGTTCTTGAAACAGTAGATGGAAATAGGTTTGAGCAGTCATTGTTCATTATGAACAAAAGTTCATATAACAATACATACTCCATTAGATACTTATGCTAGTACAGTACCTGAAGACTATTGAAATTATACGCCATTGATCTACAGGGTGTTACACGAGCACATGAAGAAACTAGCAGCTGTGATCACTCCAACCCATAAGGATCTCAGGATACCTAAGGTCAGTTTATTGAAAACTATTTTGTCTTTCTGGGTTGGCAACACTGGGTAGTTTCCCTCAGTTTACCACACTGTAGTGTACACTACATGCCAGCAGTTAAGACACAAAGCTCCCAGTAGCAAACACAAGCATGCCAGAGACAAACTCCAATTTTGTATGCCCCCTCATTGTGGCTGGGAAGCTTTTGGGGATCGGAGAATAATCCACTACTGAGGTTAATCACTGAGAAAGGAAACTCTTTAAACACTCGACTACTATGAGAGTAGTTAGGGTATCTCCAATTGCCAAACAATTTTCTGAACTAGTTACAATAATCCCAACCAAAAATTTCAAAATGCCCAACAAAAAATGGCATACGAAAATAATAACAATAAATAACTAGAGCATAAAAAACATGTTAAGAGAGTTACCATTCATACCTAACATTTTCTATGGGCTGATTTCACTGAGCAAAATTATAATTTCAGCATGTTATATGAAGGGCAACAACCAAGAGATTAGGTATGAAGAGAGATTAAAACACATCTATCACATTTCTCATACCCAAACCTCAAAATCTCATTTTGAAAGGAAAAAAAAAGAGAGCCCATATTTTACTGAACGTAAACCTCTACAACTGGAAATATGACCCATAGAATTTGGTGTTAAATATGCTCAGTGGCTTCTTAAGGCTCCAACTACTGTATTTCTTGTAATATTGCCTCCATCTGTGAACTCAATCTCAACATCTTAAGCAAATCCACACATCCCCCATTTCTTGTTCATCGAATTGGGTGAGTAAATCCCACATGGAAAGTGTGTGTTTCAACCAAAGATTTACCGAATCAAGGTTTGTTGGACCTAGTTCCACTGTACAGTACTGTATTGTGAAGTGTTCTTACCAACACTGCATGTCACTTTGCTTTGATGCTATTCAATTTGTAAAACCCATTACTCTTTAGCTTTAGAGAAGATGACTTTGAATAAGCAGGTTTATAAAGCTGCTTGTTAAAAATAGTTTGCCTTCATTAAAAGTAGCAATCTGTTGCTACAAAATAACGATGCAATTTATAGCTTTTCATTTTGTGTCGATTCTCTAACAGCTGTACCAGTATGAGTGTCCTTGGCCAAGTGCTCAGGCTGAGATTGTGTGCATCAGTGCATACAAGACACCGGGTGATAAATTGCAGTGTGTTGTGAGAGCCTCTCAAACCATTATGAATCTGCTTTCCCTTGCACATGACCAATCAGTTCCTGCAGCAGATGACTTCATGCCTGTCCTAGTCTATGTGCTCATTAAGGTAAGTTTAAGTTTCTTGCATTAATATAATTATAAAAAATGTTTTTCATAAGTTGGTTAGCATTACATAGGCATTATGCACTTTGTCATTTATATAATCCTGTGGTAACATTGCTTGTAACAGTCACTCTGGTGACATTGCTTGTAACAGTCACATCATGGTTCCTTGCATGATTGAGGTATAAGTCAAATGCAGCCAGGGAATAAATAATGAAGGCACGTTACTACTTGTCTAGAAGCCTCTTAATATTTTGATGGGGAAATGAGTTCCTATCACATCAGGAGCCATAGATAGGAAGCTCGCTTACTGACCATGCCTCATACATCAGGCTGATGGTAGCCGAGGTGTCAAATAGCAGTTCCAACTAATTCAGGCTATGCAAGAGCAGGAGCTGGGACTTCAGCAGTTTGATAAGAGAGACAAATTCTCATAGTATTTCCTATACTGTACTTGATTTAAGGCTAGCCAACAAAGCTGGATAGCAAGGCTAGAACAAGCCACTTGTCTAGATATGCCAAGACTGGAATGTCAGTTAACAGAAGCCCACATACACCACCCTGGTAGTGAGCATGATGAAGCTCGTACAACATTCCCTTGTACAACATAAAGAAAATCTGAACACAGTAGAGCAAGGAAGGAACTACTTTCCGTGCCTGACCGAGGCTCTGGGAAGATGAGGAGGCCAAACACTAAGCCAGACACATGGATTTCACTCTCCTTATGAATTGGCTTTTATAACAGGCCAAAGGCAGACATGAAGATAGCAAGTAACGCCCAACCTCCTCCTATGGCTCCCCGACCTTCCCTAGAAAGGACAGCTTCTGCCCATCTAAAGAATGGTGTATGGCAAGAACAATATTACAGTCCAGATAATACAGGGCTAGTGTAAATAATTAAGTGGCAAATGAAGTCCTTCACAGAAAACTTTCAGCCATCCACTGCGAGCAAAACATGTTCTCAGGGAAGATAAAGGAAATCCATTCTTTTTTAATTTGTATTTTTATGCACAATATTAAATGTATATTTCTTCCATAAGGTTTTGATGTCTCAATTATGTCGTTTAATTAATTATGATGCCACCTGCTGGTGCACTGAGACTTCCATTATAGCAGGACTTTTAATGATCTTTTAATCTTTCTGTATTTGTGCACCGAGGTAATGTACTGTTTGTGTGTAATTACCTAAGTGTAGTTACAGGATGAGAGCTATGCTCATAATATTTTATTTATTTTATATAAACCTAAAAGGGGTACCACCTCTGGTGCAAGTGTAGGAACCCATAGCCTCGGAGAAGAAAATAAAGAGTACTCAGGGAAGACCTTGTAGATCCTCACTGAACACTTGACATTTTCTTCTCCTGCCACCCCTATTCTTTTAGAGTGTGTGTGTATATATATATCTAACTTTATTTTAAAATTTTACTACACAAAAAGGGTTACAACATTGGTTACATGCAAGGTACAAGACTACTTGTCACAAGTTGTATAGCTCTTCCAGCTCCTCAGATGGCGGGCAGGAACCATGGATGCAGTGAGCATTTCCTCTCTACATCGCCTATACAGTATATAATAAATAAAATATTAGCAAAAATAGCCGAACACAGATTTGTGCAATTTTTCTAAATAAACTTTGAGAAAATACTCTTTTATTATAGTAATTTTTTCTTTTTACACACATTAGCTACAAAAGTTGGTTAAGCAGAATTGACTTGTATATTTGGATATACAAATAGCTAATCCAGGTAATTCAATAACAAATCTTGTTCAACACATATAGGTCGAATTCCAGACTTATGTTGAACCAAATGAGTTTTACTGTTTTAACTAATAAAAATCTAATTCTTTTGACCAAAAGTTTCTAAAGTCATTAAGGTCTATTGATAATTCAGAGGTTTGGATGCAGCAGGCAGGGTTTGGTCAAAATTAATCCAGGAAATGAGGACTCTGGAGTATAGTTATGTATCTTCGTATGTTACAGTATGACATATGCACTTGTATTCATTGCATCATGTATATCATCACCTCAATGATACTGAATGAAGGATTGTCTTGTTTAGATTGTGGTCTTGTGTGTGTAATTTCATGAGCACTGAATTGACTTTCATAACAGGCCAACCCGCCAGCACTTCTCTCCACGGTGCAATACGTGAATCTCTTCTTTGAGAAGAGGCTCAAGGGAGAGGACCAGTACTGGTGGACTCAGTTTTGTGCAGCTATCGAATTCATCAAGACTATGGACTATATGCTATGACAAGCTGATTATATGTCCGTGCTGGGACATTGTATGTGCCATTATTGACATCAATTTTGGGCTAAAGTCTATATACAATGGGGGTCAGGTGATGTGCATAAATTATTTTTTATTTAAACCATGATAGCTCATTTTTAAAGGCTGTGTGAGGATAGCCGATGAGATGCTGCACAAATCTCGGTAGTTCTCAAAAAATTGAATGAGAATTTGGTTGTGTCAAATAATAAATAATTCAACATTGATCAATATCTTTCTCATCATGCAACATGTGTGAATGTGAATGAGTGCATGTCTGTAAAGCAAACCAAACATTTGAATGTGTTCTCTTTTCTAAGAGAGTTAATTTATGTTGCATTTGTTGGATGTCTTTGGCAAATTGATTTGATAATAATTTGAAGAATATTGTTACCATAAAAAATTGCACATTAGTCGATCAAGTCTGTATGCTATGAATGGGGCAAGATTTGATGATGATAATGATGTTGAATTAGAGCAGTTTTCTATATATATTTATACTGTATTATAGTTTTGAATCATATTTAAATAGTTTTGCTATAGACATGATGTCCTTCACTTACAGAACTCTTATAAAATCATTCATATATATCTGGTAATGTTCTCTCTCCTACTGTACATCAAGACAGCTTTTACTGAATCTCTTCCTGACTTAATGGTTCTGCAGTTCATGTTAGCTTCTATCTTCCTTGCTGGTCCATATTACTGGTTAATACAGTATAGGGGCAGTAGTAGAATACTGTTAAAGCTTTCGACTCCCAGCCCAAGAGGTGTAGGTGCAACTAGGCAGGGAGCACTATTGCTGGGACATGTCATGAACTAGCAACTCCATGGGGTTGAGGAACCATGCTAAATTATCCTTTTGTCCCGGGTGGTTTGCCACGTTGTAAACATTTGAGAGACGGCATATGCGTAAGTGAACGTTAATATTTTAAAGGTAGTAATAACTAAGTCATCTACAAGTTGAAATGGTTGTGCACTGCTGATGGTTGTAGAAATAATGTGTAGAGATTTCTTTAAGGTCTATCTGACTTGTAGAGGATTTATATAATATCACTAACCTTATATTTGTCTGTGTTTTAAGTAGCTTGATCAGGAATCTGATCATGTAGGAATCTGCAAATATTTTTAGAGGAATTGTACTTGTGCTGTATAATTTGAATGTACGAGAGTCGTGTCCTATCCTTTGTGCATGGCTTAATGGTAATTACCGACACTGACAGTTTAACTAAATAAGGGTGTTCATGTTTTAACCCCTAAAATATTGAGAGCTCTTGTGCACATGGTTATTGTACAATGTTATTTTTTTATCACTTCTATAATATGACAAAAATGCTCATAAGAGGACCAGTGTACTATTTCTGTGGCTGTCAAGCATTTATTTTTGTAGTGCTGATCACCAAAGATGAAAACTTTTAACAGCTCATCAAAAAAAAAAAAGTTTCCTCATGGCCATTTTCTATGTGGTACACTTAGCTCGGACATTATTATTCAATATAATGACACTAATTTTGTTAATAATTCACATCATTTATATTTTCAGTTAGTATATATTTCTTTTTCATTTTGGGGTGAATTTAGTTTTGTAATCTGAAATGATATACAGTACTGTATGGTAGAATAATACTGGTCTCTTGTGAAGTTAATTCAAAATTATCAGACAAGATTGTCTGTTGTTTTCATGTAACGCATAGTGACCTTGCAGGTGCTGATGCCTTCATTGTGCATGCTCGTCTATTATCTGAAAACTGTTCTTCCAAAGAAGCTTGAGTTGCATCTACTCATTAACTGTATAATAATATCCATATCAAACCAAAAAATTTCAATACTTTCTGTGCCTCGTCTTTATCAAATATATTGATCACCACTGTAGACATTTTGAATGTGATAATGATTCTCACAGTACAGAAAATTTAGTATTAGGAGCTATATTCTATAATGATTCCCACACAATAGTACTGTAATTATAGAGTTCTATAGTAGTATGATTCTAACAAAGCTATAATTATAGTGTGTTAGGAGTGTCATTGTAGAAGCTGCATGTGTTGCAAATAATGCCTGATGTAAGAATTTGGTAATTGTTCTTGCATCGTTAGATTTGTTCATTTCATAATAACCTCATATATTAACACAAATATTTCCGAGGGCATCCAAGATGTACCTTTTCAAATGTTCAATATGTAGCAGAGCTATTACTTCACTTTTTAACATAAAAATGTTAAGTATGCTGTACTAAAATGAATGAAGAAAACCAAAGCGCAGTTTGGGTGTTGGTGGAAGGGCTTGCTATAATCTTCCTTTAGGAATGGTCTATGTATTGTTTGTGATGCTGCTCAAGTCTCATTCACACTTTCCTTAACAATTTGGGGCCATAATTTGGAAGGCCTTAAGAATTTTATTTTGTGTATATTTTAGGTAAATCTAAACCTAAATGAAATCAGTATTGCCTTAGAGTAAATATTTTATCAAGGCTCGTAATCCAAAGAAACTGCAATGTATGTAGGTTATAGTAAGGCAGGATGTAGCTGTGCAGTTTCATAAGGTAGACTTAAGTTTTCGTATTTATTTATAACTAAACGTAGCCAAGCATGCAAGATTTCTTGTGGGTAATTTGAAAAAATAAAAAATAAAAAATCTCAAATATTACTTAAGTAGCATGAATTAGGCATTTTGTTTTATATATGTATTGTGGAACATTTTAGTTATTTACTTCCCTTCGTGTTAAGATAAATTACTTGGAGCAGGGTTATAATTAGGTAGAACATAAGTATAGGACCTCAGATAATTGCTTTATTTTATGTTGTAATTATTGTAATTACCTAAACAGTTCACAGCTCTTTTCGGTGTGAACTAGAAATATTTAAAACTGCAGCCCTAAGTTAACTAGAGTAATTAAAAAAGTATTATAAAATACTTTTATCTGGTTGCCACTTACACAAAAATATTGTCAAGTTATTATTGCCTGGAACATTTCTCTGGTGGCTACTTAAATGTTGTAATTTATTGTTAAATTAAATAATATTTTCATTCCATTCTGGGTGCTATTATTGATTGTTTTTATTGAGTGACCCTATCTTAGGTGCCATAAAATGAAATATTAAGATCATTAATGTATTTCCAAGATGGTTTACCAGTACAGTTAGAAGGAAAATATTTTTAAGTAAAGGTATATTACATACATTATTACCCCATGAGAATGTCCTGGGGAATTTTACCTTATTTGCACAGTTGTAAGCTGCCCCTAATTCTAAGTCACAGTAAATTTTGCACATAAGGCACTGTACTTTTACATTCCAAGGTGAACCACCACTTTCAGATCCCACATCAGAATTATATTCCCCTTGAAAAGTACGCTTAATATAAAAGATCTATATTATGCTGCGAATAGTGTTTGCAATCTTCCTTAAACCTTGATTGTCATAGTCTTTCATGACTCTCAAACATATTTACCGGCACTGCCAGACTGTCACGTTATAATATCATTAGGCATAAAAGTTTGTCATCACCAGTATAAGATTGCCTGGTTGTTGTACCAGTATAAGATTGCAGACGATGAGTCACAATAACATGGCTGAAGATATGATGACCAAACCACACATCAGAAAATGGAGAAATGGAGATGTTTTCATCGTCATTATCATACTTGATTATGCTCCAGGACGGACAAAAATGTTGTCGTTTCTTCGTTTTCTGATGTGTGGTTTGGTCATCATAGTATAAGATTGTCAAACACTCATATAATGGTGTGTGGCCTGCGTTCATCACGTCGGCGGGTGGAGCACGCTGCGTTTTTTTACATTATATGCATATACTCCTGTTGGGAATTCTATTGCGAACACATTGATACCAAAATGAAAGACCTAGGACGAGAATTGAGGTGACCAAAGTGAAAGAGCGTACACATTTTATTGCTCTTGCGCGCTCCCAGGAAACTCGCTCTCAATTTCTGTGTTTGCTGCGGGTGGTAAGCTGGGCTTTTGGAGTTTATATGCATTTAGTGCTGTAGAGAATTCTATTGCAAACACATTGATACCAAATTGAAAAACCTAGGACGAGAATTGAGGTGACAAAGTTGAAAAGACTATACAGTACACTTTTCAGAATTACCGCACACTCCCGTGGAATGCCTGGACACACCTGGGGTAGTGCGGCGCTCGCTCCCGCAGAATGCAAAAGTGCTAATGAGGATAACTTTCTATAATTGTTAAATCTCTTGCCCTCAATACAAGTAGTGTAATGTACTACAGTTGTTTGTCATGTACTTTAGAAGAATTTATACATATCCTCCTAAATCTACTATATGAGACAACTCTCTAAATTATGAAAATAAAAATTACACAATTACAGTAAAGTTATTATTGGTAAATGATTTAATGCTTTGCCGTATTAGATTCTATAAAGGGTTTTGAAAATGTGCAAAAGCAACACTATCGGAAGACAGGGTTATCTCGAGATGATTTCGGGGCTTTTTAGTGTCCCCGCGGCCCAGTCCTCGACCAGGCCTCCACCCCCAGGAAGCAGCCCGTGACAGCTGACTAACACCCAGGTACCTATTTTACTGCTAGGTAACAGGGGCATAGGGTGAAAGAAACTCTGCCCTTGTTTCATTCCGGCGCCCGGGATTGAACCTGGGACCACAGGATCACAAGTCCAGTGTGCTGTCCGCTCAGCTGACCAGCTCCCCAACTGCAACAAGGGTTGATACAACTGCAGTACTTGTTGTAATCTTGAACTTCAGCATTGACCAACCTAGCAGCAGAATTGCAGTGATGGTTGTCTAGGTAGTGGTAATGGTGGTGGTTACAGTTTGGGTAAAGGTGACTTGCACCTTTTAGCACAAAACTTTGTTGCTTAGAATTGGGTAAATACCACAATTTTGCCCCCGCTTTGTGTTTTATGTTAACTCAGTATTTGTCAGTGCAGTAATCTAGCAGTTTTGTATGACCTGATTATAAACTCTGAAGACAAGGTCTTTACCATTCTTAGAAATGCACAGGATTTTTGGAACCATTGGATCAAGAGACAAGCTTGGTTGCATAATGTTCAATTTTGGTCTGGCTGAAAGGTTTTCATTTTGAGTGGCTGTTTTTAATTTTGATCTGCGCCAACAGTATTTTCTTGCTTCAACACCTCCATTTCATATTATTACAAGCTATATACAGTATACTGTATCCCTGAACATTTTGATTAAATCATATTTAATGACTATTCCAAATTGAAGAAACTTCTCAACATTTCTCAAGCACTAAAATGCGTCGCCTGCCAGAATGCTCAGGTGTGTGCAAAAGAAGAAAGTTAAAGGTTTAAATAAGGTTTTGGTGTTTGAGTGAATGGAATAGGATGTTATGGATCTCTCTAGATTGGCAAAGCACAGTTATCTGAATCCTATAGGGGTTGTGTTGGATAATGATGAGTGTGTTGGATAATTGAAGGTGTTGTTTCAACACAAGGGAATGAAGAAGTTGCTCCATTGTTTATTACAAAGGTGCCGCTATCAGAAGCTTGTAGTGTATCGTGCTTGTGCCAGAATTTATCAAATGCTCAACAAAGTTCCTGAAGTGAAGAATTTCTGGCACAAAGTCAGGTTCGATGTCATCCAAGTAAATCTTGTGAAACCTGGATGCTGCTGATGAATACAATACAGTTTTATTCAAAAGAATGTGTGTACAAAGAACAAAGGAGTAATGTATAAATTGTAGGGACAGGAGTTTCACAATCTATGAAGCCACTATTACACAAAGTGTTTCGGGCAAAATCATAAAATAGACAAATTTTTTTTTACAAAGGTGTGAGGGGGGAAATAACAAAAGAATACAAAAAAGTGACACTTAAGGATGACAGGCATAGACTATTACAATGTGAAGTCAGTAGTTGCAGCAATAGTACAGTAGTTTATTTACATTGATAACAAAATGGAAACACAGGGTGTAGTTTGAAATGTCATCATCATTCAATATTGGAAACTGGACCAGGAAACCAAATAAAGAAGGAACGTTTTATATGCTACAATGCGACGAGAAAGAGCTGAGCATAACTTGATTCTGATGGATAGATATGTTTACACCTTAAAATTAAACCTATGATCAGCAAATTATATTGGGTCTACTGGCAGAGACCCCTGGGCTGTAGCTCCCTGAAACCCAACTTAATCCAACACTGCTTGTGGTGGGGGAGGGTGTGTGTGTGTGTGAGAGAAAGTTATGTGAATGTACATAGGGCAAGATACTGTACGCAGATAAACAAATGACCATATTGCAGCAGTAATAAGTTATGTAGTTCTCACTGGGTTCCATGATAGGAGATGCAGCTGGAATTTTATAATGTGTCTAATAAAAAGGTTTATATGTATATTTTTAATACTGTTCATTTTACTAATTTATTAAATAATAAATAATATGTTTAAAATATTTTCATCAATTGAAAAAAGTATACGTACTCCTGCTAGCTCTGAATTGCCAAAACCATGAAAAAAATCCACAAATAGCATGTTATGCCTATAAAGCCAAAATTGAAGATCTCCCAAAATCAGAAAGGATTTCAAAATATTACATACCTATTCATACTTGATGGTTCCAGTAATCTATGTTCCCTATGGCCCAGTGTCTGACCAGGCTTCCTGGTTGGTTGTCTGGTCAACCAGGCTGATGGACACAGGTGTTAACAGCCTAACATACGAATCACAACCTGGTTGATTAGGTATCCTTTGAAGGTATTTATCAAGCTCTCTTTCTTGAACACTGTGAGAGGTCAGTTAGTTAAGCCCCTTATGTGTAGAGGGAGTGTGTTCAAAAGTCTAGGGTCATTGATGTTGATAGAATTTTCTGTATATCTATTGCACCTCTGCTTTTCAATGGGGATATTTTACACATCCTGCCATGCCTCTGGGTCTCATGGTTTTATTTCCATGTACAGATTTAGAACCAGTCCCTCTAATGTTTTCCAGTTATAAATTATTACGTATTCTTCTCACCAACACTCTAAACTCTAAAGAATACAGATTTAAATTTTTTAGGTAATCCCAATAATTTAGATGTTTTATTGAGTGGATTTGGCCAAACCTTTTCCTATTCTCCAGGTCAGCACTTTCTCCAACTTTGAATGGGGCTGCTAGTTTGCCACAATATTCTACCCCTAGAGAGCACTAGTATCATAAAAAGTATCATCACTAGTATGACATCTCTTGTTTGAAAGGTTCTTGTTATCCAACTTGCTATTTTTCTTACAGTCGTAACAACTAATTTGTATTTTTTATAAATATCTTTTGACATAATTACTTCCACATCTTTTATATTGCTTTTTCTTTCAATAGTTCGATTTGGCTGTGTTTAACATGTGGTATTTATTTTGATATTTTCGTTTTTCCATAGTGTAGTAGCTGGAATTTACCTTTCATTAAAGAACACTGAACCTATTATCACTATACAACTTAAGTTTACTCCATGTATTTGTCTCTTTGTAGAACTATATAAACAAAGCTAGAATACCCGTTATTACGTTAATCTCTTTCTATTAGCAAATATTCTGTACTGAATAAAGTCAGTTTTGTATACCAATGATGTAAATGAGAATACGTCTTATCATCATTTCATTTTCTTCGTGGGGGTTATCAGAAGTAGTTATCATTGGGGGGGATGCAGAAGTAGTTTCAAAACATTTGGAAGGTGCATAAAGCAAGAATGTACCATAATTCATGAAGTGTGTATAACACGAGAAACTGAACATCAATGAAGCATACCTTGCCATACTTAATTTTTGGTTTTAAAGAATGTCTAGAACAGCACTATTATTAATATATTTTAAGGAAAATGCAAATAGGAAAAGTAAAATACTGTACTTTAAATGATTATTGTAAGTTTCTTCATACAGTAATTCATGCTTAGTAAATGGTTTACCATTGCTGGAGTACAGGAATCCTCTTAGACTTATCAAAGTGCCTAAATCCCAGGGGCCAGGTTCACGAACTAGTTACGCAAGTACTGTACTTATGAACGTGTACATCTTTCCTCAATCTTTGACAGCTTTGGTTACATTTATTAAGCAGTTTACAAGCATGAAAACTTGCCGATCAACTGTTGTTATTGTTACAAACAGCCTCCTGGTGCTTCGAAGCTCATTAACTGTTTAATAATTGTAAACAAAGCGGCCAAAAATTGAGAAAAGATGTGCAGGTTCGTAAGTGCTTGCGTAACTGTTTCGTGAATCTGGCCCCAGGCACCTATTTACTGGTAGGTGAAGCGAGGCATCAGATGAAAGGAAACTTGCCAAAATGTCTTCGTGTTTTGTGGAAATTGATTCCGGGACCTTTTGTTTGTGCACCGACTGCTCTGATCACTGCTACACGACTTGCCTGCCCAAATAATTTTTACTTGGTTATCCAGTTTCCTAATCCGTATGGAGTAAAAAGAAGCTGTAAAAAAAACTTTTTATCCTTCAGAAATTGTCACATCGAATCAAAAATCTGTGTAATCAAATGTAAATAAATATTGGATAAATTTAATTATTTGATAAATACACCTAAGAAAGGAAAGGGAATAAAAAAAAATCTTTATCTAATAATGAGATTTTTACAACTGGTTGATCATCAGTGGAGGCTATCTAGAGTTTTTGGAGAAATGAATAGCCATTTGTTTATTGGAGAATGGTGTTTACATTATCTTTGTTATGATAACTGCTATCATTAATTTTGTGGCACATTATTTCAATTTTTTTTTTTTAATGGTTGGTTCTGAATTTTTTGTTCTTCTTGTACTGATTTCATGACCCCTTTACAAATGTACACACAATTTATAAGCTTTTGTCAATAAACAAAATTGGGTGTAAGTTTACAGTGAAACCAAAATTATTATTTATATTTGCAGTCAACATTTCACATATTCATTATTACACTGCTTAACTCCATATTTGTTTGGGGGTGAGGGGAGAAAGTAGGAGCCAGTGTCTTCCCCAATATAAAATTTGGGGCGAGGACTAATTACACAGGAGCTACAGTAGTGCTGGTGAGGATTAATTATACTGTACCTGAATTTGGTAAACAACACTTATGTAATTAGGTACATTTGCTGATGGGCCTTGATCAGTGTGGCACACAGGGTATTCCAGACACATTTTAGCTATATACTGTACTGTACTGAGGAACAGGTAAGTTGTTTACTTAGGGTCACATGTTACTGAACTTTAATTAACATAATACAGTACTTTCATCCTATACTAACTGAAATGAATCTTTGGCCATACATATACATACTTACATATAATGTATATTATCAAAATAACATAAAAATAAGGTACTATTTATGTGTGTGTACTCGTGAGTACATAAAATAGTACCTTCTTTTTATGTTATTTTGCTTGCATGTTTGTGCATACAATTAATTTACAATTGGCTGTGTGTTTTCTGGGTAGGCTGTTAATATAACTTTAAATATATTTAAGATATGTGATCCCTAACTTCTTATATTTTCATTATCTACATCTGAGCTCATAACATAAGAGGTTGAAATGATTATAATTAACCAGAGTTTCCATGCCTTATTAAATTGATGCAGTAAGTAGCTACAGCACATTTAATAAAATGAAATCAAATACAGCTGTATTTTGAATCATTGCCTGTGTTAGTGTATATGTAATAGTTGTAGTGTCAGTTTCTATTTACTTTGATGTACTGTGGTTAGCTTATAACCTGCTCACATGCACTTCACTGTTCTTGCCGCTTCATATCCACTACTGATTCAACAATGTACATGGGATTACATATAACACATGTACACTCTCTTGAAAGGCTGCCATTATCTTTGTTGGACAACCTTTTAAAACTCTTACTTTAATTATTTATACTTGAAAGCTACTTTTTGGCGTAAATATTCCCATGTTCATTAACTCGTCCCCTGACTACCTCAAGATTTATCTCCAATTCGCTAATTATCCTAAAATGCATACACTTGGAGGGCCCCAAATTACTTTAGTAAGTGGGCTTCAGTATTCTGCACATATCGTACCATTTTTTATTGCATTATATATCGCATAAAAATTACTGTCCATTTTAAACAAGTTTTTATTAAATAATGACACCAAAGAAAACGTTTACCCTTTTACCCCATCCATTGCAGTGTCTCCCACTCTTGTACAGAACATGTGCAGAGTTACCTTCTCGGATCCAGTTTTTTTGTAGTTGATATACTACTGGTATAATGTATTCACTTCCCTCTCATCCTTTTATTATTTCTTGTTTTCTCTCATATTGCTTAAAGCAGTTTCTCAGATATATCTGATACCAGCAGCCTAAAGCTATAAAGTTCTTAATCCTTAAATTCAAGATCCTGTTTAATTTTTTAGTAATATAATAATACTGTAGTGATATTCTCTTCCATATTCCATCACCAGTGCCTGTAACTTGTATGCTGATTCACATGTTAAAACAACAGATAACTTTCCTAACTTATGTATGCTTTTTCCATAGAATACATTGCTTGAACCTCGACCATATTTGTAGCTCTTGCATCTCTCACTATCATGATATTAAAAATAAATTTGCTGAAGAAGTTTGAGAATTTGCTGTAAAGCATTAAAATTTCTATATGTACACCTACCTGTTAAGTTCTTTATAGACATACCTGCAGGTAAATGTACTTCACAAAATTGACTCCTGAATATGATGCTCAATTTATATTTTGTATTTGAGCTCTTTGTGTAGAGACATGTACTAAAATAGGAACTAGAAGAATAAAGAACTTCTAATACCTGTGAGTAAAAACATAATTAAAAAGTGAGAAAATCTACAATATAATTTAGATCTTTATTGTCTATATTCTCATTATTGCCAGGTTCTTCTCTTCCGAGTGATATCCTTGCTACAAGGATTTTGTTTTCAAGCATTTATTAAAGTCATCCTCTGTTAGTTTTACCATTTGAATCATGTTTAAAGAACCTTGTGTATCCATAAGTGCATCTACCATCTTGGTGCCTTCTTTTGATAATTACTTAATTGCATCTATTGTTTCAAATATGATGCCATATTTTAACAAAACTTGACCTTTCTTTCGTGAACTCAAATATAGACGACTATAGGTATGTGCTTCTTCCATAACGTGTGTTTGCAGCTGCTACCATCAGTGGACACTGATTCTCTCCTTTATCTCGCTGCAATCATTTTATGTAAAGACACCTTCAATCTAGTTTTCTGAATTCCTTATTTTCTAAAGTCAAAGGTGGTAAATGATGTGCTCATTGTAAACAGCACAGGTATAGGGACTTGGATGGGTATTTAAGTGAAGTAAATGGTGTTTCATAGTTACAAGCAAAATGCTGAGAATTAAACAATTTGGATCCCTGAAATGGGAAAAATTTTTGTCTCCAGTCACACAGATGGCAATGCATATGTTTTTGTATAACTGGTAGAAGTGGTAATTGTGAATAAGTTAGAAATATAGATTGCTAATGTATATAGTTGATTTAGCATAGAGTATTTAATATTCATACAGATCATTTGTAGCAGAATAATTCTATAGCATTTTGGTACAGCAGTATAGGACTGTTTTACATTACAAATGGCATCATTCACATCTGTTTTGTGTATTTTAGATTCAAGATTTAATACCTGATTTTAAACCTGCTTTCTTATTCCACTTTTAATTACATTTATTTTAATTGTTCTTATTTAATTAAAAACAGGTCTAAAGGTACCTTTTTACATATTGATAAATAGCACACAAACACAGACATGCTCAGCGAAATATGCATATAAGCCTAAATACAAACACAAGCCAAATTTTCTCTATTTTTACCAATGAATGTTTTGGTTTTTTCCTGGTAAAAATTTTACATTTTGGTATTACAGTAAAGCAATTGTTATGAGAGTTTCTCAATTGTCCACGACCAACTTCAGTGGTCTTCTTGTTATGTATGATATCATATTGTATAAATTATGCTTCAATATAAATGCATCATTGTAAAAATTATTTATTCTAGATTACCAAGATATTGTCTACTTGAACATAGAACTGTCAGATCACATCATATACAGTAGTTAACTCCAAAGCTAATCACTTGAACTTTGGAAACTATCCTTGTGGTCAAATGGCAAATGTTTGTGGTGAAAGGTATTGTCCTTGTGCATGACATAACAAAAGAATATTTTTGACAAATATAACACAATAAATCTAAGTCTTAGTTTGGAATACTGAGAGGGAGGGGGGCCAATTGCTTGTAATTCATCTATTGGTGGTAATGTTAATATGGTAGTTTGCTCTATCAACAAAACAATCTGTGATTCATTGATGTAGTTCCTCAAAATTTATGTGGTGAACAGTATTGTAGTGTACTAATGTATATAGTAAGCTGTTGACTAGTGCAGTTCTGCAGAATCTAGTTCACATATGCAAACATTTTGTTTTCAAATAATTCACAAGACTTACTCGGTAATAAACACAGTTAATCTTGAGATCTGATAAGTGGCATGAAGGCCCAAGAGCATTACCTAAGACATATCTGACTGTGTTTGGGAATAGAAGACATGTGATGAGTTGTGCAATTTGAATAGCAAAATAGAAGTAATTTTGGTCATGTTTAGGATTGCATTTTATTTTGCCTGCAGGTGGCTAGTAAATCACAGTTGCTTCATATGTAATTGTATTTTGGGTACTGTCATTCATAGAACAGCTATACTGACCTTCTGTAATGGGTCATCAAAGGTTCATCTCATAGCTTAGTGTCATGAGAGCTTTCATATTATTGAGAAATGTAAGTTAATGAGTCCTATAAATGCCTTTTCTCCAAATGCAATGCACTGCACTCAAAAGAAGTTTTTAGGAAGACAAGGCCATGCTATGTAAGAATATGTTTAATCTGGCAATAAATCAATGAGCTGAAGTAATATAAATTATATAAAATTTATATTTACTGCAGTATTCTGTGCTTGGCATTGTATATTGGAATTTCAAAATGTGTTACTTTGTTCTTGATGATTGAAAGTCTATTTGACGATATAATTAAAATGAAATTAATATATGAATTTAATTTTCCTTAGGAATTTAAGAGAACGCTAAAATTATTTTTGCAGCACTGTAGTTGATTGTATTTCTTTTATGGTAACTTGAGCACTCATGGTCGGTGCCTTGCCATGGTAAGGGGAGCTCAAGTGCTCCTATGAGTGAAGAACAGTTAAGTGTGGCTTACATATCTCCTCTTCTAGCTTAAAATAACAGCTCCACCTGTGGGTTTGACATGCATGGAGACCAGTAATTCCCCATTTTTCCTTCATTTGAAAGTTCAGTCTGCCCAGAAAGTTGCAGGTACTCGGGGCAACACACTTCTTTGGATATATCTTTTGATAATTACTTACTTCTTTGGACATAGGTGAAGGTGTTAACTTGTAATTATGTTATTGTCCAAATTTTCTTCAACCCTTACACACAGAAATCACAATAGCATGATGTATCAATGAACAAATCCATAAGAGCCGTGACGAGGATTCGAACCTACGTCCGAGAGCATCCCAGACGCCGCCTTAATCCTGAGCTACGCTGCCTGCGTAGCTCAGTCGATTAAGGCAGAGTCTGGGATGCTCTTGGACGTAGGTTCGAATCCTCATCACGGCCCTTGTGGATTTGTTCTTCAACCCTTCAAGGCTTATGTTGTGAACAACTAAGCCCACATGCTTTGTGGCTCTGAAAATCCCTTTCCTCCCTTGTACTAAAGTGGAGGATGTGTGCCTTTGCGACACCGCAGACGCTGCAACTTAGGTTGGTGCCGAGTCAAACCCCAAACACCAATACTGTATTAATGAGAAAATCCACTAAGGCAATAGGTGGGCGCGAACCTACAACCACAGCATTGCTTATACAGCAGAACCTCGGTTTTCAAATTTTTCAGTTCTCGAGTTCAATTTCTTTGAAAAATTTGACTCGGTACTCGAAGTTTGCCTCGGTGCTCGAGTTTGTTGATACACGTATCAAGGACGCCCAAGCACATGGCACGCTTCAGTTTACCAGCGGTCCGTCTAATTACCACAAGCTACACAAGCTTCAGAAAGCTTATGTTAGTAATGAATAATATGATATATTTACTCATTATAATGTTGGTGCTGAATGTACAACACGAGAAAACATAATTTTAATCTGAAAAAGTATATTTTTATTAAGAAATTAGACGAAAATAAAGAGCTGGTGACACCAAATAAAGTCGACGATCCAAGCGTCGGTTAGGTTAGGTTAGGTTTGGTTGGGTCCGTCTAATTACCACAAGCTACCACAAACTACACAAACTTCAGAAAGCTTCCTGGCAATACGTTAGTAATGAATAAATATGATATATTAAGTTAGGCTGACCTAACCTAACCTAACCTAACCTATCCTAACCTAACTTAACCAAACCTAACCTAACCTAACCGAAGCTTGAATCGTTGACTTGATTTGGCATCACCAGCTTTTTATTTTCGTCTAATTTCTTTATAAAAAGATACTTTTTCAGATTAAAATTATGTTTTTTCGTGTTGTACATTCAGCACCAACATTATAATGAGTAAATATATCATATTTATTCATTACTAACGTATTGCCAGGAAGCTTTCTGAAGTTTGTGTAGTTTGTGGTAGCTTGTGGTAATTAGACGGACCGGTTTGGTTAGGTTTGGTTAAGTTAGGTTAGGTTAGGTTAGGTTAGGTCAGCCTAACCTAACATATCATATTTATTCATTACTAACGTATTGCCAGGAAGCTTTCTGAAGCTTGTGTAGCTTGTGGTAATTAGATGGACCTGTTTACCAGTGTCTCCTGCCCAGTGACAACTGCGCTTGAATTATTTGTAATGAATTTCATTGTTATTGTGCTTTTTTGGTTTCTGAACATAAAAGTTCATATTATACATCATGCCGTGGGTTCCAAGAAAGTCAGTGGTAAAGTTCAACCTAAGAAAATAGTTGTGAGGATGACGATAGAGGAAAAACAAGAGATCATTTATAGTGAGACAATGTGATGTCTCACTACAGACAAGTGTTAAAACGTAGGGAAAACAAGTGTATATAGACAGATTCTTAGTAAGATGAGCAAGCAGTGAACCACAACCAGGTCCTAGTGGTATGCCTTCAAAACGTCAGAGAGTACCCCAGAAATGTCATCGCTGCTGTTATAATGGAAGGGGACTCCCTTTCCAAACACTTAACACCTCTCCTCCTCCCACCTTCCTCACTGACTTCCATATGCCAGCAAGAGTACTCAGTAAAGGTAAGGTACCTACGAGTATTATTCTGTATAAAACGACGACGGCCGATGGCGGGTTCGTCTAATTACCGCAAGCTACCACAAGCTACACAAGCTTCACTAAGCTTCCTGGCAATACGTTAGTAATGAATAAATATGATAGGTTAGGTTGACCTAACCTAACCTAACCCAAGTCGACGCTTGGATCGTCGACTTGATTTGGCGTTACCAGGACCTAGATTCAGGAAGCTCTGTGTATTTCTTCGTAAGTGGGTTTGCTACGAAGGTTCCTAAGTGCGCCCTAAGAAGATGCTTAGGTGCGATTCAATAAGGTATACTTAGGAAGAAAATTGTTGGTTCACCTGCGTGCCGATAGAGGTCACTACTGTGTTTCGTTTGGCCAATCAGAGAGCAGCAACATTCTTCATATTAAAGATTTAGCGCTGGCTTATCGGAGCTCTACTGCCTCCTATTTATGTCGAATTTTCTTATAAAATTAGTATATTTCGAAGTAAAACAATGTTTTTTCAACTTCTACAGCCAGCACCGACATTGTAGTAAACAAATATGTTACATTTGTTGTTTACCTACGTAATTCTAAGAGATACTGTGTAGCTGTCCTTGCTGCTCGGAAGATGCGCTGACAATTATTGTATATATTTACTGAATTCACCCAAGGGCCACTAACTATCTAGTGACCTCGAAGAGGACAGAAAGCCGGCGGCTTGTTAAAGGGCCCGCCAATTGTCTTAATGATATTTTTTAGCTGGAATTTGGCATTTACGGCTTCAGCGGGTAGGCGGTTCCATGGGTTTATAGTACTCTTGGTGGAAAAAAAACATGTTTTCAGTCCTACTTGAGAGAACATACTCTCCAACACTATATCTGTGATTGTCCTGTTATCAGTGACTTCATACCAAATGGTATGAGGTATTTTGAGCTCTGTAATTACTTCATATACTCAGGAATATTGGAAGATATTCTTGTGCTGCACCCAGATTTTGCCAGTGGAGGCTAATAGATCAGCATTAAGTATTTTGTTCTCTCCTAATTCCATGTATGACTGGCCATCCTGTGAGGTGAGGATGTTGGGTGAGCTTGTAGCTGGTTTTTGATCTACACTGTGTGGTCCTTTATACAGAATAGGGAAGCAGCACATTGCTGTGTATACCTAAACATGTTTAAAAATACATTGTTTGAGAGGAGTTTTGTAGAAACTGGTAAGAGTAATTATAATATAATGTTTCCATGATTCAGTGCTTACCTCTTGTGAAAATTGCTTAGAGTTGTTTAGTCAGAGTCGATTTGTTTTTTGTATTGAGGCTGGTATTTTCTAAATTGATTCCATGTACAGTATGTCTAACCATCCTGTGAGATGGGAGTATTAGATAAATTTATAGCTAGTTTTTTATCTACACTGTGTAATATTCCATATAGACTAGGGTAGCAGCACATTGCTGTGTATACCTAATCTTCTTAATAAAAAAAATCAGTAATAAAGATTTTAAATTATAGTTTGTATTACAAATACAGTACTGTATTATCCTTATTAAATCATGTTGACCATGGATCATTAAGATCTCATGTTGATATGTAATACAAGTCATATTTCTTTTGAACTGCTAATCATTCATTAAATTGTGCATTATGTCTCAATTTTTCACTTCCTTGGATATACTGTACAGTACAAAAAGATAGGATAAAAATAAACCAGTAATATTTCTTTCATTATATTTTTCATTTAAATAACTGCATCAATATTTTTACAGCTGACAGGATTTGTTTTCCCATACAGGTGCATTATTTGTTAAAAAAATTTGGTTTATTGTTACACACAATGGTGCTACATAGCCTTCCCAG
Organism: Procambarus clarkii; assembly: GCF_040958095.1. Lineage (NCBI taxonomy): Eukaryota > Metazoa > Arthropoda > Malacostraca > Decapoda > Cambaridae > Procambarus > Procambarus clarkii. The sequence goes on along the minus strand of NC_091175.1, from coordinate 8,273,674 downwards.
CTTGGTGCCTTCTTTTAATACTTACCGATTAAAAAATAAATAATAAATACATTTTATTCAGGAAAAGTACATACAGTTGATTTACAAACAATGATGGATTTATAGGCAGAGCTAGTACATACAATACCTAAAGCCACTAATACTCATAGCATTTCGGGCAAGGTGTGGGGGAAAAAAACACAGACTAAAACTTAATAGTAATCGGGATTAGGTATAAATTGTGTTGAAAGAAGGAATAAAAAATACAAAAAGGGGGTTAACATAGCATAAATCAGCAATTGCACATGTTGGTGAACAGCGTTGTTTAAAAAATAGCAAGACATGGGTTGACATTTAGGTAAGTTAGGTTACATGGAGTTAATTTGGCAGTACTTGGTTTAACTCTTAAACTGGTTGAGAGAGGTACAGCCTTTGACATGATTCGGGAGGTCATTCCACATTCTGGGTCCCTTGATTTGTAGAGCACTTCTAGTTTGGTTACACACAGCCAAATTGAGTAACAGGAAGAGGTCTTGGACACAAATTTGTTCCATGCTAAATGTAGAGGAATCAGCTGAGTATTCCTCAAATAAAATAAGTTGCCTCAGCTTATAAGGTAAATAAAATAAGCATTTCTCAAATAAGTAGCTGCCTCACCTCACTGCCTTACCGCTACATAGCCTTCCCGGCATGGTGCCTTCTTTTGATAATTACTTGTTCCACACCCAAATTGTATAACAGGAAGAGGTCTTGGACCCCTACTTCCCTCTCTCTTTTTTAATAATCTATATAGTCATAATTATAGTTTTAAGTATTCAATGAATAAAGTTTTTGACATTTTTACCCTTTTCCTTACCCAACATCATTTGTGCAGCATATTTTTATTTTATGTCTCACCCAGATTTAATTTCAAAATAAAACCAAACTAAATAAATTAGAAATGGGTATGTATAGCTAAGGTACACCCTTACTACTAGGTGAACAGGCGCATTTGGTGATAGTAAATGATCCCATCAGGCAGGGCTCATCACCTTCTCTCATATTTCATGTTCACCAGTGTTTATTTACTTAATAACTACTGGTATAATATCTTGCTATTATAAAACTAATTCTACTATCATCAAACACATATTTACTTCAAGTTTCAAGCAGAGAATGCATATATAACTAACACGAAGGATTCCTCTTCACTAGATTCACCAGCTATAATATTTTGGTCATGTTCCAATATCATAAATCGATCCCAGTGTTATGTAGTAGAGAAAAAATTACTTATATCCAGTTTACGTAAAGCTACGAGTGGTCGAAACCACACTTAAATCCAGGAATGAACTTACGAAGGTTTTTCCACTTAGGGTAGTTAATTGAATACGGACGTAGTCGCCACGAAGGCGCTAAGATGGAAAACACTCTTAGCTAAGAGGAAAAACCTTCGTAAGTACCTTCCTGAATCCGGCCCGAGGTCGTGTAACTTTTTGCACATCCTAGTCCATGGGTTAAGGTGCACATCTGTGGTTATCCACAACATTGGTTCGTTTGTGCTGTCCTGCTCTAAAGATTATATCATTGATTTATCACATTGTGTACAATATCTTTATACATTTAATATTTTTTATGTTCGACATACAATACTGTGGTGTAAATACAGTACTTTCTAATGAAAGGATTCTAAATGGGAAATTGTAAACAACGCTACACCTTAGGGATGGCATGTGACTGAAAGCTTTATTGTACAGATTTTAATGGACAACAAGATCTACAGCATTCACCCTTTATTTGTGCACATGATAGGACATACATTTGTGCATAATTTGATGCAGAAATCCCATGGAAAAAGCACTGTTTGAATTTTTTAGTAATATTAATTTAAAATTATCAGTCTTGGAGGAATTCTGCATTATCTAGATGCCAAATTCATTGTACAGGTCACTGGCTAGATTAAAATCCCTATCTTGGACCAGGTTCCCATGTAGTACAAAATCCACTGAATTTATATTCAATATAGTATTGTATAGTGAATATTCTTTGCTTGAGCCAGTGAGCCCAACCACCTTACTGATACATCTCAGCGTAATACTGTAATGGGAAGGAGAGATACTGTATACAGTATAGTAACGGGAGGAACACGCAGTCAACAAGGTAGTACCGATAAAATCCTGATATACCATATAATTCAACATGACAAATGCACTATTGAAAGGAGAAGATAATTATATATTATGGTAAAAGGTTTACTATGAAATACAAAAGTACATATTTAACAATAATACATATGGCCTGCATTAATATATATTTTATACACTAAGTATAGTACTGTATAAACTGTTATACATACTGTACTTACAACCTGTAACTATTTTAGAAATTCTAAATTCTGATACAGTCAAAATAAGAAATTAAGGAATGATATGTTTCCTTTGTAACCATAAAACAACAACTTTGCATAACTAAGCAAAATGGAAGAGGAGGCAGTCCTAAAAGAGGAATTAACAATTTACTGTAGAATCTGTCTTTATCCCCATGAACGCCCCTCTGATGGAGTAAACACAACTGAAACCTATTCAGGTAGCCCTATCTTAACATGCTCTTCTGATTTGTCCTCTTTCCTTTATGTCTAAGAATTATTAGCCAGCAGTAACTGGTTGGAGTTAATGTAATTTCATGATCAAAAAGATATTATGCAGTTGATGTCACCTCGAAGAAAACTATAAAATCAGTGCTAGTGACTGATAACTTTGCCCGTCATCCGATCAGGTGACAGCCTGGCTCTACTGAATGGACAGTACTGTACTGTACTCCAAAAGTCTCCCTTCCCCCATACTGACTGCCTACCATTCCACTCCCAATTCCCTTTCACTCTTCTATTTCTAACGTGGTGATCAAGTCTTCCTTTTATGTCTAATATGGAGGCTATCTACTGTACTAATGTGGTTGTCACTCGAGGATCAACTCGTATGGTACTTCATATTCCAGGATATTTCAACCTTTGACCTTCATGCTATTGCCTTTTACACTGGCATGAATGACATGATAATGTTATGGGACAATACAAATTTGTCCATTTGTTAAAGAAAAAAAAGACAAGCTGCTTACAAGAAACTTTTGGATGGGAAGTATAACACAAGAATTATATAGTGCAGGCTACACAAATTAAAAGATTAACAAACCAAGCCATTTTGTAACTCATGCACATCATCAAATGTTGGCACTGTTCCATATTGCACATCATAATACAAACCTGGCACCATTAGCTAGTTTATTAAAACTAAAATTGTCACTGTCATTCAGCAGTACAATTTTAATACAAGTATGGTGAGGCAATTATACATTTCCATTCAACCAAAAACAATCGATAATATAGAACTATTTATATATTGGACCATGGAGGTGTCATTGGCTGTGGGTTTTGAAGGTAGGACATCACAACTGCAGAAATGGACAACCTGAAATGTTAATATAATTAGTAAATTATTTGTGACAAGCAAATAAAAGTATATTTGTTTAATTATGATAATTTACTTTGAAAATCAGAACTATTAGCCAGTAACAATGGGTTGGATTAATGTAATTTAAATTACATTCAATAACAAAAGACAATTATGCAAGTGTTGTCACCCTTAGGAAAATCATGAAGTCAATGCTATAGTGACTGACAAGTAAGCTCAGAAAACTACTGACAGGGGTCTCCCAAAAATAACAAATCAGAGCAAGAGAGATTGTTGAAACACAGGGAATACAGAGGACATACTCAGCACACAAACACAATAAAGTACATAAATTATTGGGACCATTTGAAGCTCCCAAAATGTACTCTGGAAAGGAGACAAGAGAGGTATCATGTACTGTATACATGGACTGAACTCCAGGTCCAAAATTTGCACAGTATTATAACATAGTGGAGCGAACAATATGGTAGGAAATGCAGAATAGCGCAAGTGAAGAAAAAATGTGCCACAGAAACAGTCATAGAACACTGTATGAATATCCAGGTCCAAAATTTGCACAATATTATAACAGATGCTATACCGATGATGATACTTTTCAAAACGCTTGTGCTCTCTAGACTGGAGTACTGCTGCACAATGACAGCCCCTTTCAAAGCTGGAGAAATTGCTGACCTGGAGAGTGTGCAGAGATCCTTTACTGCTAGAATCCACTCAGTAAAACATCTAAACTATTGGGACCGACTAAAGAGCCTAAATCTGTACTCCCTTGAGCGCAGGCGGGAGAGATACATAATAATTTACACGTGGAAAATATTAGAGGGGCTGGTCCCAAACCTGCACACAGAAATAACATCACATGAGACCAGAAGACATGGAAGGATGTGCAGAATACCCCCGTTGAAAAGCGTAGGTGCAACAAGTACTCCGAGAGAGAACTCTATCAACATCAGAGGCCCGAGACTGTTCAACACGCTTCCGCTACACATAAGGGGCATAACTGGCCGACCCCTCACAGTGTTCAAGAGAGAACTGGATAAGCACCTCCAAAGGATACCTGATCAACCAGGCTGTGACTCATACGTCAGGCTGCGAGCAGCCGCGTCCAACAGCCTGGTTGATCAGTTCAGCAACCAAGAGGCCTGGTCGACGACCGGGCCGCGGGGACGCTAAGCCCTGGAAGCACCTCAAGGTAACCTCAAGGTAAGGTAAGGTAGTGGAGCGAACAATATGGTAGGAAATGCAGAATAGCGCAAGTGAAGAATAAAGGTGCCACAGGAACAATCATAGAACACTGTATGAATATCAAAGGACCACGACTCCTTAATATCCTCACAGCAAATAAAATAAGTATGGCTGGAACAAAAGTATTTCTTCAAGAAAAAATTAGAGTTTCCTGCAAGAAGTGCTGGACTAACTAGATTGTAAGTGGGAATATGGCCCTGCAGGCCACTCCAAGCAACAGTCTACTGGACCAAGATCTTGCACGTCATGCCTGGCCCAGGCCAGGCTTGGAGAAAAATCCCAGAACCCCCTTATCCAGGTACAAATCCAGATCCAGGTAATGAAATGCCCTTTTCAGGCATGTAGTCAATCGCTCACCTCCCAGTCCTGTTCTCTTCCTTATAGAATATTTGGGGGTTCCATTTGGCTCAACGAGCGGGGATGGCAGGCTAGCTGGGACTTTAGGTGACCTGACCCACCATATGATGGTGGTCAGGCACATCATGGTTCAACCTGTCCTCTTGAAAATAACGTCGCTTTTCGTTCGAATGCATGCTATATCCAAAAATAAACGTAATTTGAAATGAAATTGGCTCACGAAAGTGACATACTGTCGCGTTTTCTCTAAGTCCTCTGGCTTACTTGGAAAGGTTAGGAGAGGAAACTTTCATTTAACGTTTTTCATAGCTTTTGAAACTTGGACAATTTCCTGCCCTCCTAACCTACGAGAGGACCCTTAACTTACTGTTTTGAAACAAAATCCAAAATTTATTTAAATTTTTTTATTTTTAAATTACGTCCATTTTTGGCCATATGGGCAAACGACCAAATTCAGACGTAATTTGTAAGAGGACAGGTTGCACAGTTAGGGTATTTACCCCGTCGCAATGTTTATTTGCCTTAGTACACCAGGTTTTGGCCTTGTGTAAAGTAAAGTATATGTTAAAATGTGACATGCTATGAGGACAGGTTGTACCTTTATGGGTTTAGTAATATACAAATTTCAGAAGAAAACAAGATAAACCTTACATGAAGCTGCTGAGCATTTGTTTCGTATCGTCATTGACTCTCGAGTTGGCAAAGCTGATGCAGGAGCAGTATAGCGCAACCCAAGCACACCACTTCAACTGCAAGTAAGAAATAATGAGTTCACTATAGAGTATCATTTATAACAACAATGTCTAAAATTTCTATAATCATAGTTTTAATAATACAGTATTTGGAGGATTAAAATTCATAAAGTGAGTAGAAATCACATTCCTCAATATAAGTATTATAAGATTAAAACCCTAAATAAGAAAATGATCCAAGATAAAGTCTGATATTATTTACTTAAAACATGTACTGTACTATATATGTGAAAATTAAGCATTGAATACTGTATAATTAAACATCTTTTTCTGGTAGGCCCTTGATTTACCCATCTTCCACCAGATGACAGCCCTGAGGTTACCTGAGGTTTCAATCAACTTGCCTAAAAGGTCAACACTTCAAAAACGAAGGGTGAACAGGAGCACTGTCCAGAGCGAACGATGCACTAGAACCCCTACCCCAGCCAGGAACCAGGAGATATGGATCTACACATGGCCCAAAGCTGGATCCGAAGAACTCAACTGAAGCAGACTGAGGCTAAAATACTGCACTGCCAGCTATCAAAGATTGATCTACCTTCCCTTCCCGCCCAACCACTTGGGCTAGACAGTAGAGCGAAGGCCCATTTTTTTGCAAGCCGGTTTTCAATCCCCGACTGTCCAAGTGGTTGGGCACAATTTCGTCCCCATGTCCCATCAAAAATCCTTATATTGATCCCTTCCAAATGCTATATAGTTATAATGATTTAGTGATTTCTCCTAATAATTCCCTTCCCTTCCCTTTCCCTCCAGAAAGTAGAAAGGGTGTAAAAAGAGAGGCAAACCGCAAGGAATACAACTAAGAAGATTCCTGATGATCTAGAACTGCACGCTGGAAAGCACGACAGGCCGCATATAGTGTAAATATGCAACCACATCCCACAGCAGCAGCTCAAACAACTAGAGCAATGCTATCAAGGCAATCTTTGAAGACAACACAAATGGTGAAACCAGCTGGGAAGAACCCTGCTCTAAACATAATTACACCTGATCAACCAGGCTGTGACTCATACGTCAGGCTGCGAGCAGCCGCATCCAACAGCCTGGTTGATCAGTCCGGCAACCAGGAGGCCTGGTCGACGACCGGGCCGCGGGGACGCTAAGCCGCGGGGACGCTAAGCCCCGGAAGCACCTCAAGGTAACACCGAGAAGAGCTCCAGAGTTGCACAAAAATGGAGACCCTATGCCAAATGGATCTAAAATTTGTGGTCCAACATGATCTATTACAGTATGTACTTATCATTTTGACAATGGCATATGATAGAGCAATCATTGGCAAACAATTCCATTTAAAAATCATAATTACAGTATATGACAATTATTGGTGGTCCCAACATAACATAATGACCAGGATTTACACAAACTCAACCATTCTTGACATAAATCCCAGTAAATTGAGGGTACCGGTAGTATAGTCGAGTTCGTTCTTGACTCGCAATCTAGAATTCTGGGTTCAAATCCCAGGCAAGATAGAAATGGCGGGTGTGTATCCTATCACCTAATGTACCTGTTCACCTAGCAGGAAATAGGTACCCAAAAGTCAGTCAGCTTATTGTGGGGTTGCATACTGGGGAGGGTCAGTAATTAGACCCTAGGGATAGGGGGGAAAGGGTGGGGGGGGGGGAACCTGGATACAAACCTAACATGTACTGTATGTATAACCTGGCTGCCAGTCCTCCAACACAATGAACTATTATTATTAATAAATTATTCGCAAAAAATTCTTTTATGATGCGTCTTGATTATGGCATATGATACTGATCACGGATAATTTGGTATTAAAATTATAGATGTACACACACAACTTTATTGAAACCAAACATTCAAAAGGAGAGAACTTTTTCACCAAGCTTGAGAGAGGAAATGAGGAAGGGATAGTCTCACACCCTCCCTCCCTCTTCCCCCATGCCCAGCATTCAGCCGACTGCTGTTGCTTTGTCACACTTTTGGCTCACTTCATGCTCATGCCATAAATTTTTCAGTAAAGTGAAAATGTATTTTCACTTAATTACAATCTTCGGCACAATAATTACCGAATAATGGACATCCATGTCCTATCAAGAACCCACTCTGAGCCCTACAGAGAGCCCACCCTGAGCCTGACCAAGAACCTACCCCGAGCCCTACAGAGGTAACCCAAGCCCGAGAGTCCATCCCGAACCCTAAAGAGCCCACCCCGAGCCTGACCGAGAGCCAACCCTAAGCCCTACCAAGAGCCCACCCCCAAGCCCTACCAAGAACCCACCCCCAAGCCCTACCAAGAACCCACCCGAAGCCAGACAGACACCCACCTGGAGCCCGAACAGTCACCCACCCGGAGCCCGACCAGTCAAACACCCGGAGCCCGCCAGTTTAGTAAACCGGAGCCCGCCAGTTGAGTGAACCGGAGCCCGCCAGTTGAGTGAACTGAAACCCGTCAGTTGAGTACCTGGAGCCCGCCCCGAGCCCTACCGAGAACCCATCCCGATCCCTACAGAGAACCTGCCCTGAGCCCTACCAAGAACCCACCCCGAGCCCTACAGAGAACCCACCCTGAGCCCGACCAAGAACCTACCCCGAGCCGTACAGAGGTTCCCCAAGCCCGAGAGCCTATCCCGATCCCGAAAGAGCCCACCCCGAGCCTGACCGGGAGCCAACCCCAAACCCTACCAAGAACCCACCCCCAAGCCCTACCAAGAACCCACCCCCAAGCCCTACCAAGAACCCACCCCCAAGCCCTATCAAGAACCCACCCCCAAGCCCTACCAAGAACCCAGCCCCAATATCTACCAAGAACCCACCCCAAGCCCTGCCAAGAACCCACCCGAAGCCGGACAGACACCCACCTGGAGCCCGAACAGTCACCCACCCGGAGCCCGACCAGTCAAACACCCGGAGCCCGCCAGTTTAGTAAACCGGAGCCCGCCAGTTGAGTGAACCGGAGCCCGCCAGTTGTGTGAACTGGAACCCGTCAGTTGAGTACCTGGAGCCTGCCCCGAGCCCGACCGAGAACCCACCCAGAGCCCTAACGAGAACCTACCCTGATCCCTACAGAGAACCCACCCCGAGTCCTATCAAGAACCCACTCTGAGCCCTACAGAGAGCCCACTCTGAGCCTGACCAAGACCCTACCCCGAGCCCTACACAGGTAACCCAAGCCCGAGAGCCCATCCCGAACCCGAAAGAGCCCATCCCGAACCCGAAAGAGCCCACCCTAAGCCCTACCAAGAACCCACTTCCAAGCCCTACCAAGAACCCACCCCCAAGCCCTACCAAGAACCCACCCGAAGCCGGACAGACACCCATCTGGAGCCCGAACAGTCACCCACCCGGAGCCCGACCAGTCAAACACCCGGAGCCCGCCAGTTTAGTAAACCGGAGCCCGCCAGTTGAGTGAACCGGAGCCCGCCAGTTGAGTGAACTGCAACCCATCAGTTGAGTACCTGGAGCCCGCCCCGAGCCCTACCGAGAACCCACCCTGAGCCCGACCAAGAACCTACCCCGAGCCCTACAGAGGTTCCCCAAGCCCGAGAGCCTATCCCGATCCCGAAAGAGCCCACCCCGAGCCCTACCGAGAACCCACCCTCCAAGCCCTACCGAGAACCCACCCCGCCAAGCCCTACCGAGAACCCACCCCCCAAGCCCTACCGAGAACCCACACCTTAAGCCCTACCGAGAACCCACCCCCCAAGCCCTACCGAGAACCCACCCCCCCAAGCCCTACCGAGAACCCACCCCCCCAAGCCCTACCGAGAACCCACCCCCCAAGCCCTACCGAGAACCCAGCCCCAAGCCCTAACCGAGAACCCAGCCCCAAGCCCTACCGAGAACCCACCCCAAAGCCCTACCGAGAACCCACCCCAAAGCCCTACCAAGAACCCAGCCCTAATACCTACCAAGAACCCACCCCCAAGCCCTACCAAGAACCCACCCCCAAGCCCTACCGAGAACCCAGCCCTAATACCTACCAAGAACCCACCCCAAGCCCTACCAAGAACCCACCCGAAGCTGGACAGACACCCACCTGGAGCCCGAACAGTCACCCACCCGGAGCCCGACCAGTCAAACACCCGGAGCCCGCCAGTTTAGTAAACCGGAGCCCGCCAGTTGAGTGAACCGGAGCCCGCCAGTTGAGTGAACTGGAACCCGTCAGTTGAGTACCTGGAGCCCGCCCCGAGCCCTACCGAGAACCCACCCTGAGCCCGACCAAGAACCTACCCCGAGCCCTACAGAGGTTCCCCAAGCCCGAGAGCCTATCCCGATCCCGAAAGAGCCCACCCCGAGCCTGACCGGGAGCCAACCCCAAACCCTACCAAGAACCCACCCCCAAGCCCTACCAAGAACCCAGCCATAATACCTACCAAGCCCCCCCCCCCCCAAGTCCTACCAAGAACCCACCCGAAGCTGGACAGACACCCACCTGGAGCCCGAACAGTCACCCACCCGGAGCCCGACCAGTCAAACACCCGGAGCCCGCCAGTTTAGTAAACCGGAGCCCGCCAGTTGAGTGAACCGGAGCCCGCCAGTTGAGTGAACTGGAACCCGTCAGTTGAGTACCTGGAGCCCGCCCCGAGCCCTACCGAGAACCCACCCTGAGCCCGACCAAGAACCTACCCCGAGCCCTACAGAGGTTCCCCAAGCCCGAGAGCCTATCCCGATCCCGAAAGAGCCCACCCCGAGCCTGACCGGGAGCCAACCCCAAACCCTACCAGGAACCCACCCCCAAGCCCTACCAAGAACCCACCCCCAAGCCCTACCAAGAACCCACCCCCAAGCCCTACCAAGAACCCACCCCAAGCCCTACCAAGAACCCACCCCCAAGCCCTACCAAGAACCCAGCCCTAATACCTAACAAGAACCCACCCCAAGCCCTACCAATAACCCACCCGAAGCTGGACAGACACCCACCTGGAGCCCGAACAGTCACCCACCCGGAGCCCGACCAGTCAAACACCCGGAGCCCGCCAGTTTAGTAAACCGGAGCCCGCCAGTTGAGTGAACTGGAGCCCGCCAGTTGAGTGAACTGGAACCCGTCAGTTGAGTACCTGGAGCCCGCCCCGAGCCCTACCGAGAACCCACCCTGAGCCCGACCAAGAACCTACTCCGAGCCCTACAGAGGTTCCTTAAGCCCGAGAGCCTATCCCGATCCCGAAAGAGCCCACCCCGACCCCTACCGAGAACCCACCCCCCAAGCCCTACCGAGAACCCACCCCCCCCCCAAGCCCCACCGAGAACCCACCCCCCCCAAGCCCCACCGAGAACCCACCCCCCCAAGCCCCACCGAGAACCCACCCCCCCAAGCCCCACCGAGAACCCACCCCCCCAAGCCCCACCGAGAACCCACCCCCCAAGCCCCACCGAGAACCCACCCCCCCAAGCCCCACCGAGAACCCCCCCCCCCCCAAGCCCCACCGAGAACCCCCCCCCCCCCAAGCCCCACCGAGAACCCACCCCCCCAAGCCCCACCGAGAACCCACCCCCCCAAGCCCCACCGAGAACCCACCCCCCAAGCCCTACCGAGAACCCACCCCCGAAGCCCTACCGAGAACCCAGCCCCAAACCCTACCAAGAACCCACCCCCAAGCCCTACCAAGAACCCACCCCCAAGCCCTACCAAGAACCCACCCCAAGCCCTACCAAGAACCCACCTGAAGCTGGACAGACACCCACCTGGAGCCCGAACAGTCACCCACCCGGAGCCCGACCAGTCAAACACCCGGAGCCCGCCAGTTTAGTAAACCGGAGCCCGCCAGTTGAGTGAACCGGAGCCCACCTGTTGAGTGAACTGGAACCCGTCAGTTGAGTACCTGGAGCCCGCCCCGAGCCGTACCGAGAACCCACCCTGAGCCCGACCAAGAACCTACCCCGAGCCCTACAGAGGTTCCCCATGCCCGAGAGCCTATCCCGATCCCGAAAGAGCCCACCCCGAGCCCTACCGAGAACCCACCCCCCAAGCCCTACCGAGAACCCACCCCCCAAGCCTTACCGAGAACCCACCCCCCAAGCCCTACCGAGAACCCACCCCCCAAGCCTTACCGACAACCCACCCCCCAAGCCCTACCGAGAACCCACCCCCCAAGCCCTACCAAAACCCACCCCCAAGCCCTACCAAGAACCCAGCCCTAATACCTACCAAGAACCAACCCGAAGCTGGACAGACACCCACCTGGAGCCCAAACAGTCACCCACCCGGAGCCCGACCAGTCAAACACCCGGAGCCCGCCAGTTTAGTAAACCGGAGCCCGCCAGTTGAGTGAACCGGAGCCCGCCAGTTGAGTGAACTGGAACCCGTCAGTTGAGTACCTGGAGCCCGCCCCGAGCCCTACCGAGAACCCACCTTGAGCCCGACCAATAACCTACCCCGAGCCCTACAGAGGTTCCCCAAGCCCGAGAGCCTATCCCGATCCCGAAAGAGCCCACCCCGACCCCTACCGAGAACCCACCCCCCAAGCCCTACCGAGAACCCCCCCCAAGCCCTACCGAGAACCCCCCCCCCCAAGCCCTACCGAGAACCCACCCCCCAAGCCCTACCGAGAACCCCCCCCACAAGCCCTACCGAGAACCCACCCCCCCAAGCCCTACCGAGAACCCCCCCACCCAAGCCCTACCGAGAACCCCCCCACCCAAGCCCTACCGAGAACCCACCCCCCCAAGCCCTACCGAGAACCCACCCCCCAAGCCCTACCGAGAACCCACCCCCCAAGCCCTACCGAGAACCCAGCCCAAAGCCCTACCGAGAACCCAGCCCAAAGCCCTACCGAGAACCCAGCCCCAATACCTACCAAGAACCCACCCCAAGCCCTACCAAGGACCCACCCGAAGCCGGACAGACACCCACCTGGAGCCCGAACAGTCACCCACCCGGAGCCCGACCAGTCAAACACCCGGAGCCCGCCAGTTTAGTAAACCGGAGCCCGCCAGTTGAGTGAACCGGAGCCCGCCAGTTGAGTGAACTGGAACCCGTCAGTTGAGTACCTGGAGCCTGCCCCGAGCCCTACCGAGAACCCACCCTGAGCCCGACCAAGAACCTACCCCGAGCCCTACAGAGGTTCCCCAAGCCCGAGAGCTTATCCCGATCCCGAAAGAGCCCACCCCGAGCCTGACCGGGAGCCAACCCCAATCCCTACCAAGAACCCACCCCCAAGCCCTACCAAGAACCCACCCCCAAGCCCTACCAAGAACCCACCCCCAAGCCCTACCAAGAACCCTGCCCTAATACCTACCAAGAACCCACCCCAAGCCCTACCAAGAACCCACCCGAAGCTGGACAGACACCCACCTGGAGCCCGAACAGTCACCCACCCAGAGCCCGACCAGTCAAACACCCGGAGCCCGCCAGTTTAGTAAACCGGAGCCCGCCAGTTGAGTGAACCGGAGCCCGCCAGTTGAGTGAACTGGAACCCGTCAGTTGAGTACCTGGAGCCCGCCCCGAGCCCTACCGAGAACCCACCCTGAGCGCGACCAAGAACCTACCCCGAGCCCTACAGAGCTTCCCCAAGCCCGAGAGCCTATCCCGATCCCGAAAGAGCCTACCCCGAGCCCTACCGAGAACCCACCCCCCAAGCCCTACCGAGAACCCACCCCCCAAGCCCTACCGAGAACCCACCCCCCAAGCCCTACCGAGAACCCAGCCCCAAGCCCTACCGAGAACCCAGCCCCAAGCCCTACCGAGAACCCAGCCCCAAGCCCTACCGAGAACCCAGCCCCAAGCCCTACCGAGAACCCACCCCCAAGCCCTACCGAGAACCCACCCCCAAGCCCTACCGAGAACCCACCCCAAGCCCTACCGAGAACCCACCCCCAAGCCCTACCGAGAACCCACCCAAAGCCGGACAGACACCCACCTGGAGCCCGAACAGTCACCCACCCGGAGCCCGACCAGTCAAACACCCGGAGCCCGCCAGTTTAGTAAACCGGAGCCCGCCAGTTGAGTGAACCGGAGCCCGCCAGTTGAGTGAACTGGAACCCGTCAGTTGAGTACCTGGAGCCTGCCCCGAGCCCTACCGAGAACCCACCCTGAGCCCGACCAAGAACCTACCCCGAGCCCTACAGAGGTTCCCCAAGCCCGAGAGCTTATCCCGATCCCGAAAGAGCCCACCCCGAGCCTGACCGGGAGCCAACCCCAAACCCTACCAAGAACCCACCCCCAAGCCCTACCAAGAACCCACCCCCAAGCCCTACCAAGAACCCACCCCCAAGCCCTACCAAGAACCCTGCCCTAATACCTACCAAGAACCCACCCCAAGCCCTACCAGGAACCCACCCGAAGCTGGACAGACACCCACCTGGAGCCCGAACAGTCACCCACCCGGAGCCCGACCAGTCAAACACCCGGAGCCCGCCAGTTTAGTAAACCGGAGCCCGCCAGTTGAGTGAACCGGAGCCCGCCAGTTGAGTGAACTGGAACCCGTCAGTTGAGTACCTGGAGCCCGCCCCGAGCCCTACCGAGAACCCACCCTGAGCGCGACCAAGAACCTACCCAGAGCCCTACAGAGCTTCCCCAAGCCCGAGAGCCTATCCCGATCCCGAAAGAGCCCACCCCGAGCCCTACCGAGAACCCACCCCCCAAGCCCTACCGAGAACCCACCCCCCAAGCCCTACCGAGAACCCACCCCCCAAGCCCTACCGAGAACCCAGCCCCAAGCCCTATCGAGAACCCAGCCCCAAGCCCTACCGAGAACCCAGCCCCAAGCCCTACCGAGAACCCAGCCCCAAGCCCTACCGAGAACCCAGCCCCAAGCCCTACCGAGAACCCACCCCCAAGCCCTACCGAGAACCCACCCCAAGCCCTACCGAGAACCCACCCCCAAGCCCTACCGAGAACCCACCCAAAGCCGGACAGACACCCACCTGGAGCCCGAACAGTCACCCACCCGGAGCCCGACCAGTCAAACACCCGGAGCCCGCCAGTTTTGTAAACCGGAGCCCGCCAGTTGAGTGAACCGGAGCCCGCCAGTTGAGTGAACTGGAACCCGTCAGTTGAGTACCTGGAGCCCGCCCCGAGCCCTACCAAGAACCCACCCTGAGCCCGACCAAGAACCTACCCCGAGCCCTACAGAGGTTCCCCAAGCCCGAGAGCCTATCCCGATCCCGAAAGAGCCCACCCCGAGCCTGACCGGGAGCCAACCCCAAACCCTACCAAGAACCCACCCCCAAGCCCTACCAAGAACCCACCCCCAAGCCCTACCAAGAACCCACCCCCAAGCCCTACCAAGAACCCACCCCAAGCCCTACCAAGAACCCACCCCCAAGCCCTACCAAGAACCCAGCCCTAATACCTAACAAGAACCCACCCCAAGCCTTACCAATAACCCACCCGAAGCTGGACAGACACCCACCTGGAGCCCGAACAGTCACCCACCCGGAGCCCGACCAGTCAAACACCCGGAGCCCGCCAGTTTAGTAAACCGGAGCCCGCCAGTTGAGTGAACCGGAGCCCGCCAGTTGAGTGAACTGGAACCCGTCAGTTGAGTACCTGGAGCCCGCCCCGAGCCCTACCGAGAACCCACCCTGAGCCCGACCAAGAACCTACCCCGAGCCCTACAGAGGTTCCTTAAGCCCGAGAGCCTATCCCGATCCCGAAAGAGGCCACCCCGACCCCTACCGAGAACCCACCCCCCAAGCCCTACCGAGAACCCACCCCCCCAAGCCCCACCGAGAACCCACCCCCCCAAGCCCCACCGAGAACCCACCCCCCCAAGCCCCACCGAGAACCCCCCCCCCCAAGCCCCACCGAGAACCCACCCCCCCAAGCCCCACCGAGAACCCACCCCCCCAAACCCCACCGAGAACCCACCCCCCCAAACCCCACCGAGAACCCACCCCCCCAAGCCCCACCGAGAACCCACCCCCCCAAGCCCCACCGAGAACCCACCCCCCCAAGCCCCACCGAGAACCCACCCCCCCCAAGCCCTACCGAGAACCCACCCCCGAAGCCCTACCGAGAACCCAGCCCCAAGCCCTACCGAGAACCCAGCCCAAAGCCCTACCGAGAACCCAGCCCCAATACCTACCAAGAACCCACCCCAAGCCCTACCAAGAACCCACCCCAAGCCCTACCAAGAACCCACCCGAAGCCGGACAGACACCCACCTGGAGCCCGAACAGTCACCCACCCGGAGCCCGACCAGTCAAACACCCGGAGCCCGCCAGTTTAGTAAACCGGAGCCCGCCAGTTGAGTGAACCGGAGCCCGCCAGTTGAGTGAACTGGAACCCGTCAGTTGAGTACCTGGAGCCTGCCCCGAGCCCTACCGAGAACCCACCCTGAGCCCAACCAAGAACCTACCCCAAGCCCTACAGAGGTTCCCCAAGCCCGAGAGCCTATCCCGATCCCGAAAGAGCCCACCCCGAGCCTGACCGGGAGCCAACCCCAAACCCTACCAAGAACCCACCCCCAAACCCTACCAAGAACCCACCCCCAAGCCCTACCAAGAACCCACCCCCAAGCCCTACCAAGAACCCACCCGAAGCTGGACAGACACCCACCTGGAGCCCGAACAGTCACCCACCCGGAGCCCGACCAGTCAAACACCCGGAGCCCGCCAGTTTAGTAAACCGGAGCCCGCCAGTTGAGTGAACCGGAGCCCGCCAGTTGAGTGAACTGGAACCCGTCAGTTGAGTACCTGGAGCCCGCCCCGAGCCGTACCGAGAACCCACCCTGAGCCCGACCAAGAACCTACCCCGAGCCCTACAGAGGTTCCCCAAGCCCGAGAGCCTATCCCGATCCCGAAAGAGCCCACCCCGAGCCCTACCGAGAACCCACCCCGAGCCCTACCGAGAACCCACCCCCCAAGCCCTACCGAGAACCCACCCCCCAAGCCCTACCGACAACCCACCCCCCAAGCCCTACCGAGAACCCACCCCCCAAGCCCTACCAAAACCCACCCCCAAGCCCTACCAAGAACCCAGCCCTAATACCTACCAAGAACCCACCCGAAGCTGGACAGACACCCACCTGGAGCCCGAACAGTCACCCACCCGGAGCCCGACCAGTCAAACACCCGGAGCCCGCCAGTTTAGTAAACCGGAGCCCGCCAGTTGAGTGAACCGGAGCCCGCCAGTTGAGTGAACTGGAACCCGTCAGTTGAGTACCTGGAGCCCGCCCCGAGCCCTACCGAGAACCCACCTTGAGCCCGACCAAGAACCTACCCCGAGCCCTACAGAGGTTCCCCAAGCCCAAGAGCCTATCCCGATCCCGAAAGAGCCCACCCCGACCCCTACCGAGAACCCCCCCCCAAGCCCTACCGAGAACCCACCCCCCCAAGCCCTACCGAGAACCCCCCCCTCCAAGCCCTACCGAGAACCCCCCCCCAAGCCCTACCGAGAACCCCCCCCCCAAGCCCTACCGAGAACCCCCCCCCCAAGCCCTACCGAGAACCCACCCCCCCAAGCCCTACCGAGAACCCCCCCACCCAAGCCCTACCGAGAACCCACCCCCCAAGCCCTACCGAGAACCTACCCCTCAAGCCCTACCGAGAACCCAGCCCAAAGCCCTACCGAGAACCCAGCCCAAAGCCCTACCGAGAACCCAGCCCCAATACCTACCAAGAACCCACCCCAAGCCCTACCAAGGACCCACCCGAAGCCGGACAGACACCCACCTGGAGCCCGAACAGTCACCCACCCGGAGCCCGACCAGTCAAACACCCGGAGCCCGCCAGTTTAGTAAACCGGAGCCCGCCAGTTGAGTGAACCGGAGCCCGCCAGTTGAGTGAACTGGAACCCGTCAGTTGAGTACCTGGAGCCTGCCCCGAGCCCTACCGAGAACCCACCCTGAGCCCGACCAAGAACCTACCCCGAGCCCTACAGAGGTTCCCCAAGCCCGAGAGCCTATCCCGATCCCGAAAGAGCCCACCCCGAGCCTGAATGGGAGCCAACCCCAAACCCTACCAAGAACCCACCCCCAAGCCCTACCAAGAACCCACCCCCAAGCCCTACCAAGAACCCTGCCCTAATACCTACCAAGAACCCACCCCAAGCCCTACCAAGAACCCACCCGAAGCTGGACAGACACCCACCTGGAGCCCGAACAGTCACCCACCCGGAGCCCGACCAGTCAAACACCCGGAGCCCGCCAGTTTAGTAAACCGGAGCCCGCCAGTTGAGTGAACCGGAGCCCGCCAGTTGAGTGAACTGGAACCCGTCAGTTGAGTACCTGGAGCCCGCCCCGAGCCCTACCGAGAACCCACCCTGAGCCCGACCAAGAACCTACCCCGAGCCCTACAGAGCTTCCCCAAGCCCGAGAGCCTATCCCGATCCCGAAAGAGCCCACCCCGAGCCCTACCGAGAACCCACCCCCCAAGCCCTACCGAGAACCCAGCCCCAAGCCCTACCGAGAACCCAGCCCCAAGCCCTACCGAGAACCCAGCCCCAAGCCCTACCGAGAACCCAGCCCCAAGCCCTACCGAGAACCCAGCCCCAAGCCCTACCGAGAACCCAGCCCCAAGCCCTACCGAGAACCCAGCCCCAAGCCCTACCGAGAACCCAGCCCCAAGCCCTACCGAGAACCCACCCCAAGCCCTACCGAGAACCCACCCCCAAGCCCTACCGAGAACCCACCCGAAGCCGGACAGACACCCACCTGGAGCCCGAACAGTCACCCACCCGGAGCCCGACCAGTCAAACACCCGGAGCCCGCCAGTTTAATAAACCGGAGCCCGCCAGTTGAGTGAACCGGAGCCCGCCAGTTGAGTGAACTGGAACCCGTCAGTTGAGTACCTGGAGCCCGCCCCGAGCCCTACCGAGAACCCACCCCGAGCCCTACAGAGAACCCAACCCCCCCGAGCCCTACCAAGAACCCACACCCCCCCCGAGCCCTGCCAAGAACCCACACCCCCCCGAGCCCTACCAAGAACCCACAGCCCCCCCCCCCCCCGAGCCCTACCAAGAACCCACACCCCCCCAAGCCCTACCAAGAACCCACACCCCCCCAAGCCCTACCAAGAACCCACACCCCCCCAAGCCCTACCAAGAACCCACACCCCCCCAAGCCCTACCAAGTACCCACACCCCCCCAAGCCCTACCAAGTACCCACACCCCCCCAAGCCCTACCAAGTACCCACACCCCCCCAAGCCCTACAAAGAACCCACGTCTCCCCAAGCCCTACCAAATAACCACACCCCCCCAAGCCCTACCAAGAACCCACACCCCCCCAAGCCCTACCAAGAACCCACACCCCCCCAAGCCCTACCAAGAACCCACACCCCCCCCAAGCCCTACCAAGAACCCACACCCCCCCCCAAGCCCTACCAAGAACCCACACCCCCCAAGCCCTACCAAGTACCCACACCCCCCCAAGCCTATCAAGAACCCACACCCCCCAAGCCCTACCAAGAACCCACCCGAAGCCGGACAGACGCCCACCTGGAGCCCGAACAGTCACCCACCCAGAGCCCGCCAGTTGAGTACCTAAAGCCTGCCCGGAGCCCCGACCGACAACCCACCCCGGAGCCCCGACCGACAACCCACCCCGGAGCCCCGACCGACAACCCACCCCGGAGCCCCGACCGACAACCCACCCCGGAGCCCCGACCGACAACCCACCCCGGAGCCCCGACCGACAACCCACCCCGGAGCCCCGACCGACAACCCACCCCGGAGCCCCGACCGACAACCCACCCCGGAGCCCCGACCGACAACCCACCCCGGAGCCCCGACCGACAACCCACCCCGGAGCCCCGACCGACAACCCACCCCGGAGCCCCGACCGACAACCCACCCCGGAGCCCCGACCGACAACCCACCCCGGAGCCCCGACAGAGAACCCACCCCGGAGCCCCGACAGAGAACCCACCCCGGAGCCCCGACAGAGAACCCACCCCGGAGCCCCGACAGAGAACCCACCCCGGAGCCCCGACAGAGAACCCACCCTGGAGCCCCGACAGAGAACCCACCCCGGAGCCCCGACAGAGAACCCACCCCGGAGCCCCGACAGAGAACCCACTTGGGGCCCGACAGAGAACCCACTTGGGGCCCGACAGAGAACCCACTTGGGGCCCGACAGAGAACCCACTTGGGGCCCGACAGAGAACCCACTTGGGGCCCGACAGAGAACCCACTTGGAGCCCGACAGAGAACCCACTTGGAGCCCGACAGAGAACCCACTTGGAGCCCGACAGAGAACCCACTTGGAGCCCGACAGAGAACCCACTTGGAGCCCGACAGAGAACCCACTTGGAGCCCGACAGAGAACCCACTTGGAGCCCGACAGAGAACCCACTTGGAGGCCGACAGAGAACCCACCCCGCGCCCAACCTTTCATGGAGAAAATTGAACACCAGGCGACAAAAATAATTGCAGAATGAGGTCTAGTTTCATACCATGAACGGTTGAGGGTCACAGGGCTAACAACACTGCAAACTAGGCATGCCAGGATGGATCTCACCGAAACTATTAAAATATCGACTTGAATCGACTCGAGAATGGTCCAGGACGGACCAAAACTCGTCGTCCCTTCAACTTCTAGTGTGTGGTCTGGTCAACATACTTCAGCCACGTTATTGTGACTCATCGCCTGCCTATTAAAATATTGAACAGTTTCGAAGATATGGATCCAGAGAACAACTTCAAAAGGTCAGATGGAACACAAACAAGGAACAACGGTTTCAAGTCCAACAAGCCGCAGTGTAGGACTGAAAACATAAGCTATATTTTCACCCACAGGGTTATAAACCCATGGAACCGCCTATCTGCTAAAGCAGTAAATAACATAACACTTGAATTGTAAAATCCAATTTGAAAAAAAATCTGAACAAATGGGGGACCTGATCTGCTACCAGAAATTTTAGCCAAATATCCCCAGTCTGCTAACTGTAGGTAGTAACCGAGTGATTGTAACCTATCCACCGCTGCCCACTGGATGGGGGGCGGTGTGCAGGACAAACAAATTGTGACACTAGCTCTCCACATATGTCAGGTGCTTAATTTAGAACCTGTACTTGAGGTCGATCTCGAACCCATTGTTGATGTGACGACTTATATTGAATTTTGTAACTAGATCAAGATTGTAACTTGCTTAGCTAAATGAATTGTGGGGTTCAGTCCCTGAGCCCATTATGTGCCTCTGTAACCCTTTCCACTACCGCCCAGCAGAGGTACAACAGGTACTCAGAGAGAACTATCAACATCAGAGGCCCGAGACTGTTCAACACGCTTCCACTACACATAAGGGGCATAACTGGCCGACCCCTCACAGTGTTCAAGAGAGAACTGGATAAGCACCTCCAAAGGATACCTGATCACCCAGGCTGTGACGCATACGTCAGGCTGTGAGCAGCCGCGTCCAACAGCCTGGTTGATCAGTCCAGCAACCAGGAGGCCTGGTCGACGACCGGGCCGCGGGGACACTAAGCCCCGGAAGCACCTCAAGGTGGGATGCACAAGATGGGGGTATGGGGTGCATAATAAACGAACTAAACTAACATTGATAGGCATTGTTCGAAGCAAACTTCATAGGAGAAACCCCATTATATTATATAATTCTATATACTGTGTATATATAAGATATAAATATGTCAAAAAGAATTATCACTCTTACCTGGAGCAATGTTGCTGATGTCGGAAATCAGCAGTACATGTTGTCGCGTTGGCGGCAGCGACGGTACTGGCTGAGCTTTCAACGACCAACCGCCGTTTGAACGCCATTTTGAAATTCCAGGCGTACTACCCGAAAAGTGCGTAAACTAGTATTTGCGTGCATTATAGGCCATTCCAAGAAACCTTATTGCTATAAATATCTTGTTATCTAACAAACGAATTATTTATGTTAATATTTTTAGCACATATCTTAAATTAGACCATTTTTCATTTAGAGGGGGTATATATATATAGCTATTTACATTTTAAGTTTGAAAAATTACCGTACAAAATTGAATGCAAAGATAAGATAAGATTTATTTATACAACCCTGTTTGGAAATTAACTCCTTTTACAATGAAATAAGACGCAAATAAGAACCTCAATTGTGTAGTGATTTTTTTTTTTTTTTTTTTTTTGAGATATATACAAGAGTTGTTACATTCTTGTACAGCCACTAGTTATTAATAATTATATGATGAAGTGTTATGTATTTATTCAGGCGAGAACAGCAGCGAACACAAACCAGTGCATATACGAACAAATTGGTTTGGAAGTACAAATTTCTCAGTGAACGAAGTTGTCTCTAGCCCGGTATCCGAAATTACAGTAGACGACTTGTTTAGTTTAGTTCATTTATTATGCACCCCATACCCATCTTGTGGGCGGTAGTGAAAAGGGTTACAGAGGCACATAATGGACTCAGGGACTAAACCCCACAATTCATTTAGCTAAGCAAGTTACAATCTTGATGAGCTAGTTACAAAATTCAGACGACTTGACCAGTCCCCCTCGAGGCCGACCATAGTGTGTTCGAAGCTCGAGTGAGCGAGACAGCGAGGCGACGAGGGGCTCCCCACCACGATCACACCATCACTCTCCCCTCCACCTCTACACCACCGGTGGCCCCTCTACACTACCGGTGTTAATGATGGCAGCTTTCCGTCACACTCCCTTGACCTTCGTCAGGTAATGAAAGGCGGCGGGGAGGTGTGGTTTCAAACTGCTTGATGTCTTTGAGATTCGTTGTATGGTGTCCGCGGTGTCTTGGCGATACAGTTGGGTTTTATATTCGTTTGGGGGAAACTTTGTGGTATTGGTGTAGAAAGGACTTCCCCAAGGGAGCCACCATCTCTAGTAGTCTCGACATGGCCCAGAAGCCGGCGGCTTGTCTGGAGTTACTCTTTTTCTCCAGACTTTGAAAATCTGTTCTCAAACATGGCCAAAGTATTGCCATCAAACTTTGCACCTCACACTGCCACAGCTTTCCCATATAATTTTCAGACTTCAAATAAAGTACAATGAGAAATTGAGTGAAGCGTTCTATTGTTAATTAAATCGTGATGTACCTAATCGTTGACTACCTTTTAATCCACTTCTTGAATCTGTGCATCTATGGTCTAAACCTCGACTGGCCATTATTTATTAAGTTGTCTTATTCCTCCCCAGAGAATGCTAGCAAAATATTGATGCTGTGAACTATTGATTAAACTATTTCTCTAACAAAAATTCTTTAATGTCTCAAAATTGATATGAATTTCGTAACTTTGACTAACAAATGGTCCTATGGTAAAGTATAAACCCTAGATTGTTGCTGTTGAAAATAACATTTTGTTTACTTTAATTTGAAAGCAAAATTACCTTTTTTATAACCTGAAAGTGTAAAAGTTTGCTATACTACCTAGAAGTCCATAACTATTACTAGGTTAAAAAAAACTTAAAACTAATTGAACTTTTGCACTTAGTGTGTAAACAGTGTCTTGAATATACACTAGTTAGGACAACTTGAATTTACTTAGATCTGGTATGTCGTCTACTTGAAAGTAAAGCCCTTGGCATGTGCTCGAACCTTAATAATGTGCTCCGGAGAGTTCGAGACATGTACTGTACTTAGTCATTTGCTGTACTAAAGTTTATTTTGGTTGATTTTGTATACTGTGTAAGGTCTATAGACATACTAGTTTGTCCTTGACAAGCTAGTCCAGAAACTTCAATAGATGACTTTTACCTAGTTTATCTTTGTCCTAGAATGTTCTGCTTAACGTTGGTCATGACCATGGCTCAGAAGTAGAGATGTGGATACTCTAATAAACACTTGTATAGATTCTAAACATCACTAAAGTGCACCAGGACCAGAAGGCAGTCTGTTTACTATGGTATGGATAATTTCTTTTAAAGTCTTGCTTTTTAATGCACAATATTGTCACTACAGTAGATTAAAAAAAAATCTGAAGCCTTCAAAAATATGCTTTTAGCTCAAGAGCTTTTGACAGTAATCAAACTTGATATCCTTTCTACCTAAATGATAAATTGCTTAACAGAAAGTACCTCTTTTTATATTTGATTTTTTTAGTCATCAGTGGAAGAATAGGTCCTGCTGTACAGAGAATACTACTAGACTTATTCAAGAGTCTAGTCCTTACAATTTCAATTATGACCACTGTTCTCGAGTAGAGTCCATGTCCTCGGAATGTAAACGGCATTTCATGCTCGATCACTGCTTTTACGAATGTTCACCAATGTTGGCCCATGGGTCGTGTCGGTAAGTATTGCAGAACGTCTAAATTCTATATTTTAAAGGACTTTTATTTAACCAGGGTTTCTGCATTGTTTTAATAACTTTAACATGTTTAAACAATTATTTTTAATCATTAAAAATTTAACATTGTGCAAAACTTAAAAGGCTATTTTAAAGTTTTTATTTTGGTATTCTGAAAGTGACTTCCCCTAAGCATTTAAATGGCATAGTAGATTGTTTTTTTTTGTTTGTTTTTTTACCAAAAAATAAATTTGTCTAGACATGCAAGAAATTTGGCTCGCTAGTTCCTTTTGCAACGTTAAATAAATCTTCCCTGCAGGAAAATCGCTCGTGGCGGCGGGAAAGATACTGGGGAGTCCCTCTGTGTGCCATTGATTGTGAGCTTTGGTTTACTGCGTGTGCCAACGATGTCACTTGCACAGACAATTTTGGTGCCTTTTGATAATTACTTACTTACTTGCACAGACAATTGGACCAACAATTTCAGGTGGTTGAATATGACGGGTGATTGCCCAACAAAAGGAAGCTGCTTGACAAATTACTGCCCCGTAAATTCTACCTGTCAAACATTTAAAGAAATCTATAGGACAGCCCGGAACTTCTGTGAAAAGGTATGTTGAACACAATTTTTTTTTTCCCCTCCCCACCTTTCTTGATTCAAAGTTCAGTGTATTATTGTCCATGTGACTTTCCAATTTTATATTTTCCAAATGCCCTAAAATTGGCTATTTAATGTTGGTTTAAATTCATAGGCCTAGAGTAGACTGCCCTCTTAATATTTTTCCTACCAAGATGGGAAAGGGGTTACTGAACATCTACAAATATCACAAAGATTGATGTGGCTTGATTGTTTCCAAATTTCAGTTTGGCAACTTTAATTGTTAAAATATTTTGATGCTATTTTCTTAATAGTACCTGCTATAAGACTCTGCCTCCTGTGTACATGTCTATTGATACCCAGTAAAGGTGGTATCCCTTCCATATAACTTGCCAGACTGGCTTAATTACTAAAGTTGTTTACGCTTAACTATGCAACTTTTTTTCCAGCCTTCTCCTTAAACACTGACACACACACAGTACCTGGTAAGGTTAAATGGTGTGCTTCAAAATTACCACTGTAAAAGTGCATTTTTTCTCAATTGAGAAATGAGTTCATAAAAGTTCCTAAAGTCTTGCATAAACCATTCCCTTTAGTGAGGTTTAAAATATACCTGTACTTTAATACCTGCATTTTTATACAAAGTTGACTCTTCATTCTAGGTGTGGGACAATGCTTGGAAATATGCTGAACCGACAACACCATGTATGCAACTACTGTTCAACCAATCTGCCATCAATCCAAATGATGCTGTTGCTCTACATTATGCACAGATTATAGCTGGTTCCCAGATGCACAGCTGCAACCTAATGTGGTTTAGTATACAACTTGCTGTTTGGGCATTTATCAATAGAATATTGAGTTGCATCCTAGACTTGGCTTGTTGCCATAGTTCATTAATTAACTCTTTACTTTTGACTATAAACTTGCCCTTGCTGAGGGGAAATGATTCTATTAAAAAGTTTACAAAGAAAAAAAAAAATTCTGAGTGTAATATCCTGATCACATGAGTAATAGTGCTGTATTCTGGTTCTGCCCTTGTGCCTTGTCTACCTCTATTAAACTATCTGAAATATGCCAGAAATAAAATGCTTCTTTATTTCTATCAGACATCACCCAATGAAATTTTGGTAGATTCTCAACCACATTGGAGTTGTCAAACTTGCAGCCAAGGCCATTTTACTTCTGTTTCACACGTCCCCTCTCCCCCTTAAAGAAAAGTTAGTTTGGAAATCTGCAGTCATGTTCTGTGAATGTTGGCAAGGTCGTGGGCTTTGTTAAAACTAACAAACTGCACACCATCTCTCTTTCTTGTATAGTCTTTAATATTCTTTAATATAGTCTTCTTTATTCTTTAGTATTTTAGTATTCTTCTTCTATTCTTTAGTATAGTCTTTAATATTTAGATTATTCAAGATAATGGACAGATGGTGCTAGTCTTCCCAGCTTGGTGCTACCTTTTGATGACTGCCACAGATTGGAGAGATTCTTTCTCTGGACTAAAAATCTCTCGCTTCCTCATTACATGTCCCATGCATTGTCCTGTCCCTGCCACCATCTCTCCCTCCTTACCAAACTAGGAAGACCCTCTAGGCAATTTTTTCTTTCTTAAATTCTGCCATCTACACCTTGGTAATTTTGTGGCCACAGCTGCTGTACACCCTTCTCCTTGCTGCCCAATATTTAACAATTGTAGAGTGGATACAGAATTTAAAGTGTACAGTACATATTTCATCCACCCAGAATTGGCCAATTCTCCTTGCATATAGGCCAGAAGACTACTCTTCTGGCATGTCCTTGTAAATTCCTCCTCCATATTCTCCTTGGACCAAATGCATCCACAGTGCACAATTTTTTGTTGTTAAATTCTAAAAGACTGACTTGCATTCACTTGCCATACTAAAAGGTGATCTTTCTGCACTTTAATATACCTGGGTTGGTGGGAAAAGGGTGACCTTTACCTCTAAAACTTCAAGAATTGCCTTATCGGGAAAAAAATGGGGCAAGTTTCATTTTAAGACCTTACTGGAAACTTGCTACTACCTTTGTCTCTCTTGCTTTCATGTTAAATTTGTCCTTTTACTGCTATAAACTTGCCCTGCTCAATGCCATTCTTCGCTCCATCTCGTACTATCCCACATGTGGCAGAGAATGCTTTTCTTTAGGTTCTGACTGTGCTTACTCCTAGTGCATAGCCTGGAAGTCCCAGCACACGTGTAGATTTTGACTGAATTAATTCAACAAAATTTTTGCCCAAGTCTGAAATCTTGTATTGGGTCAGGTGAACACTGAAGGTGATCTATCCTTGGATACCTGGATAATAATTATTACAAATGGATAAAAATCTCCAAAGATGGTTACACACTTGCAACCGAATTCAATATCTGCTTTCTGTAAATTGGTGTCGACCTTGCCAGAAAATTACTAAAGACCCAGACAGAAGTCACCAAGTCGCATCAGCAGCTATCCTATCACTACTCATCTTGCCAGTCAGCCCGACAGACATTCGTAATTCAATCATTTCAATCGCAATCATTCACAATCAATCGCAATCACTAATTCAAACCACAGCTGGGAACATATTAGTGAAATAGTCTTTGGTATGAGTGTTGGGGGGGGGGGGGAGGCCCCCCTCCCTGCTCTACCCATAGCGCTGCTATTCAACAAATCTGTCTTATTTTTACTGATATCCTCAAAGCAAGAGCGAGGCCATTTCAAAAGGGGCAAGACAGCTGACCTAAATTAGACCAATATCAAATCTACTGATGCTTTCAAAAATTTTCATTTGATGGTGCTACATAACCTTCCTGGTTTGGTGCCTTCTTTTTGATACTTATTTTCAAAAATATTTGAAAAATCGCTTACTGACTGCTCTATTTCTACTTTGAAAAACTTGACATTATTAAATCCCTACCAGTTTGGTACTCTTTTGGGAATGGATGCCAATGCCATTATTAGGCTGCTCAATATAATCCATAAAGCCCTTGTCAGAATAAAGTTCCCAATTGGCCTCTTTATTGACCTGTGAAAATCATAACTACCTCTTAAACTTTACCATGGTATCAGAGGCCTAGCTCTGGATTATTAGTTCCTTTCTTGGTGATGCACCATTATGTAGCCATCAATAACTTGACCCGCCCCCCTATCTACCATTGACAGTAGGAATGCCACAGGGCAGCATCTTGGGGCCCTTTATTTCTTATATCAATGATTTGCTAAATGTTTGTAACATTCTTAAAACTATACTATTTGCTGACAATACTACCTTTCCTCTATTCTGACCCAAACTTGCCAAATATTGTCGATAATGAATTAATCCAATTGTGGATGTCTACCAACAAACTCGCTGAACATAGATAAGGCCTAATGTACTATATTTTATTTGGTAGTAAATTGCCAAATGAAATTCAACTTCAGGTAGACAATGTTAACATTGTCAAAAAAATAAGGGGGAAAAGTTATACATAGCCTATACATAGACACGACTCAACTTCAGCGCCCACATAACGCAGCCAAAAGTCTTAAATGGTTGGTATATTTTCCAACATAGATTGTTCCCTCATTCTGCTCTTCGCATTGCACTGGGGTAATTTATACCTCTTGCATACGGTATCTGTGCATGGGATTTGACCACTGCAAATTATCTAGAGCCCATCATCACTCTACAAAAATCTATCGGAACTATAACTCTTCAGACAACACGCTTCACTATTGTTTAAGTCCCATAAGGGGGCCAGGAAATGAAATTTTGCACCTTGCTCAAACGCTTTCAAATTATTTGTACATGATCTACTAGGCACATGCTCCAACTTTATCTAAATAATCGCCAACGTAACGTGGAAAAACAAAAAATGAAAAATATTTGTAGAAGTATTAAAAATTTAAGATTTTTAAATGAGCATCAAATATTAAATATCACAAATTGTTCATTTGGTGTTATTAGGCTCTCAGAAGAGCATATAATCTTCATTCTTATTAGTTATTATAGGATTCAGTATAGTTTACTGTAAAAAAAGTCAAATATGGCATTTGATATACAGTATGCGCCAAATTGTATACCAAAAAATTTATAACTCGACATTTAAGGTTTATGAAAAAACAATGAAATAGGATTGTGGAACAGACGACTGTGCCCATTTTATGTAAAAATGGTGAGAATCGGTCAAACTGGATTTTTGATGCCGACTCAAAGTGGAAACTCTAGTTGTAAAGATAATTGAATTTGAAGTTAATGACAATGAATAAGGTAGTTCTAATTCATTAATTTACTTGTATGTTTTAATAAACATGTTTTTTTATTTGTACTTGAATATGTGAGTTGTAGATCAATGTGTTGAAATGAAGTAAAGAAAAAATGAAGAAAAACAGATATAGGGATAATTATAATGATTTAGGGGATGTATGTATACTTTATATAAGTGATAAAGCCCTAATCTGGTCCCTAATTATCAAAAAAACCCTAAAGAGACAAAGAAAATGGTTTGAAATCTGAAATATCACCTCTTCCCCCCCCCCCCCCCCCCCCCCAAAAAAAAAGTTCTAGTACCAAGTTTTGCCAGTTGTGGCTGATGTATTTGTTGACCAATTAAATTCTAGTATCTTGACAAAGTTAAGGACGAGTATGCACTCTACAGGATGTAAAAATTGCAACAAAATCAGATAATACAAAAAAGAAGACAAAAAAAAATTTAAAAAAAGTACATTTGTGGACACGTGAAAATAACAGATATTAACATTGGGCATTGTATTTATATGATATATATAACAAAACGGAGCATAATAACATACTTATTATTATTTGTTTTATTATGTATTACTCAGCAATGCTATAAAGGCACCAACTGCATATCCACTTTGTGAACACTTCTTACTACTATCTTCTTCTTTGAGTGTCGGACAGGTGCATCTCTTTATTATTGCATTATCCATCAGTTCCAATTAATAGCTGTTCTTTTTTAAAAACATGTCTAAAATCAATAAAATCAATATTGGGATGAAACTTTCATGATGCTGAAGCCAATAAGTTGGAATTTTGTTAAACATTTATTAGTAGTTTTCACAATTTTAATATTTTTTGATTACTGGGCCCCTTAATATGCTAAACATACTCACTCCACACATTCTCATGTGCTATTTACATGTACAAAACCTTGTTCCTAAATGCTAATCTTGATCTGAAACGTTTCCTTGGCAGGTGTAATAGAACCCATGAGCACAACACCAGAAATAAATATATCTTTGATATCCCAAAAGTCAAACTAAATCTGTGCAAACACTCCATGGAAATAAAAGGACCCAGTCTTTGGAACTCACCCCCTGATGAATTAAATAATTGTCCAACCTATTCCCTATTCAAAAGTAAAACCAAAGAGTATCTAATTTCATCCTCATAGTTTCCTACCTCATGCTTCAAACTCAAACTTCATCTTGTACTACAGTACCCACTTCCCCAATATTAGTACTTAATACATATATCCTTACCAGTGTAATCATTGCTGTCAACTTATATTGTACTTATTTGTTGATATATATAACCATGCTACAATGTACCTTTTTTCATCTTGCCTAATAAGGACCTGGATCGAAAAGGACTGATTAAGGATCTGCCCGAAACACTATGCGTGTTAGTGGCTTTGCATGAATGTAAAAATACCAATCTTATGTAATCTCGCCAACACATTGTACCTTCTTGCATTTAGATTATTATTATTATTATTATTACTGTATTATTATTATGTGCCTCTGTAACCCTTTCCACTACTGCCCACAGGATGGGTATGGGGCATATAATAAATTAACTAAACTCATGATTGTTCATCCTGTCAGTGAATGTGTGTTATGCACACAACACATTTAGATATATGTATATGTTATGTTGACTGTCAGCTTGACAGGTCATTACTGTGGTGATTGTGCATGCCATTATATTGACTCTCTAAGTATTCAGAAGAAACTCTTGTATTTCCCTTGAAACCAGCAGTGTTAGGAAAGCCGTTTGTCATTTACTGTCTAAGAAAGTGTTAATACAGGATTGGCCACAAGTGAACCATGTGATCGGTCAATTAAGGCATCCCGATGTCTCTCTAATGTGATATTAGCTTTTCTAACATCAATCATAGAATAATGTAAGCAACCTATATATTAGTAAGTAAGTTCTGTAAATAAACATTAGGTTTTATGACGGTGTTTGTGCAAAACCTTATTATATAATGCCACCCAACTAAAGTGCCCTTGGCACATACAGCCCCAAGCCCAAACGCCTTCAAACCTTCAGCCATACAAATTTTGGTGAGGACCCATTTCTGGCATTGGAGTGATTCTCACGACCAAAGTAATTTGGAATCAGGTGAAGCCTGTCAATAAGGATTACCCAACAGAAGGGTCAGTTTCTTGGCCTATTCCTAGACAAGAGACTCAACTTCAGCTCCCACATACAACACATAACTAAGAAAGTCTCTAAAACAGTTGGTATACTCTCCAAAATCAGATATTATATACCTAACTCTGCTCTCATCTCACTATATTATGCACTAATCTATATCTATCTTAATTATGGTATCTGTGCATGGGGTTCAACCACTGCAAACCACCTCAAATCCATCATCACTCAGCAAAAATCTGCTGTCAGAATAATAACAAACTCTGCTTTCAGACAACACTCAGCCCCCTTGTTTAAATCCCTCAACATGCTAAACAAACTCACTCCACACATTCTCTTGTGTCACTTATATTTACAAAACCCTGTTCTTAAATGCAAACCCTGCTCTGAAACTCTCCCTGGACACATGTAATAGGACCCTTTATCACCACACCAGAAATAAATATCTCTTTGATATCCCCAGAGTCAATCCCCAAAAATAAAGGGACCTGGTTTCTGGAACTCACTCCCTAATGAATTGAAAAGCTGTCCAACTTTTGCCTCATTCAAAAAAAAAAAAAAACTAAAAATTACCTAATTTCATCTTCATAGTTTCCTACCTTGTGCCTTAAAATTGCACTGTATCTAGTGCTACCCAATCTTTATGTACCTAATCCAAACAACTTTACCATTATGATCATTGCTGTCTTCTTATATGTGCTATCAATATGCTGTTTTGTGCCTATTAATCTTTGTTAAATTACTATCAAGCTATCAATACAATCAATCAGAGCTACCGATGTGCTTTAATATACCTACTAATCTCTCTCATCTCATTTTTTTCTTGCAATGTATCTGTTATCATTTTATTAATTCCTCTAGAATTTACCTACTTAAAATTATCTGTTAGATTAAGGACCTGCCCAAAATGCTGCGTGTACTAGTGGCTTTACAAGAATGTAATTACCATGCTATGTATCCTCAAAAACCCAATGTACCTTCTTGTATATAAATATAATAATATAAATCCTACCTTACTGACAGGCTCCAATGTGTTTCTGTGAATAATACAATTTTGCCCACCCTACCCATCAACATTGGTGTTCCCCAGGGCAGCATACTTGGCCCTCTCCTCTTTCTCATCTACATTAATGACCTTCCAAATGCCTCCCAACACCTCAAACCAATCCTATTTGCTGACGACACAACCTTCATTTACTCCAGTCCTGATCCCCTTGCTCTAAATGCCACAGTAAATACTGAGCTAAATAAAGTCCATCTGTGGCTAACTGCCAACAAACTCACCCTTAACATTGACAAAACTTTCCATATTCTGTTTGGCAATAAATCCTCTAATCAAATAAATCTCAAAATAAACAATACCCAAATTTGTAACAAATTAGATGGCAAATTCCTTGGCATTCTCATTGACCACAAGCTGAATTTCCAGGGACACATTCTAAACATATAAAAAAAAGTTTCAAAAACTGTGGGCATTCTTTCTAAGATCAGATATTATGTACCACGCCCTGCCCTGGTGACTCTCTATTACTCCCTTATCTATCCATATCTCAACTATGGTATTTGTGCTTGGGGCTCTACTACCCAAAATCACTTACGTCCTCTAATTACTCAACACAAAGCTGCTATTAGGACAATATCCAATTCTGGCCCCAGACATCACTCGGTACCCCTATTCAAATCCCTGAATATGTTAGACATTAAGTCACTGCACATTCTCTCATGTGTACTATACATATACAAAACGCTAAATTGTAATGCCAATCCTGATCTCAAAAGCTTCATAGAAGGTTGTAACAGAACCCATGAGCACCACACCAGAAATAAATACAGTTTTGATATTCCTAGAGTACGACTTAATCAAACCAGAAATGCTCTACAAATCAAGGGGCCCAGGATGTGGAATGACCTTCCCAACCATGTTAAAGACAGTACCTCTCTCAACCAGTTTAAGTTAAAAACGAAGCTATACCTAATAAATTCCCTGTAACCTACCTTACCTCTCTATTGTCAACCCATGTATGTTTTTTTTTTTTTTTTTTTTTTTTTTTTTTTTTTTTTTTTTTTTTTTTTTTTTTTTTTTTTTTTACAAATCAACGCTGTTTTAATGTAATTTTCTGTAATAATTTGTAATTGTATTTGTGCTGTTTTTTCAACAATGTTCCCCCCTCTTTTACCTCTATTTTTATTTGTACTCAACGCATTTTTTTCTTTTTTACCCATTAGTTTTAAGCTTTAGTCAGTAGTGTTTTTTCCTGCCCGAAACGCTTTGCGTAATAGTGGCTTTAGGCATTGTATGTACTAGCTCTTATCTATAAAGCCAACAAACTTTGTAAAATCTCTTTATGTATGTACCTTTGCCTAAATAAAAATTATTATTATTATTATTATTATTATTATTATTATAAATAAAAGGACCCTTACTCGACCAAGTACTCTCTGGGCTTGCACACATTGTTCCTGTATTGCTAAACTCAAACTGATAATTATTAAGCCATCAACATCAAAGTAGTGACATTGCACGTCACCACTTTGACGTGGTAACTTGCCATTGCACGTAATTAAAGTTAAAGTAAAGTAAAAGTCCACAACTGTACTATGTTTTGTATGTTTTTTTTAATATACGATCAATTATTATTAGTCAATACCCTTAATAGATTTGTTAATGGATATATAGCACTGACAACTGTATAGATAATTATTTAGCTAATGACAAACAAGTACATCAAAGGAGCTTTTAATACAACAAGCAATTGCAATTTTAGTGAAGCTTGCATGTATGGGATCTTGTATGAGATTACTCAGGATCTTGTGCCAACATCAGAAAAGGGCAACAGTAATCAAAGGATCTCTGTAGTACAGTTGGGTTCTTTCTCGACTCAGTCGGGAGTCCTGGGTTCGAATCTCGTGCAGGGTAGAAATGACTCGGCATGTTTCCTTTCATCTAATGCTTCTGTATACCTAACAGTAAACAGGTACTTGGGAGTTAGTTAACTGTTGTGAGTTGCATCCTGTGAAATGGTAGAATACTAGAATGGACAAAGCAAAGGTTAAATGGTCGTTCAAAATGGAAATGAATCTGACTGGAGAAATTTGATGAGTGGAGTACCGCAAGCTTCCATCTTGGGGCCAATCCATTTTTGTCATAAACATCAATGACATATATGGGAATATTGCAATCCACACCATCAAATTTGCACAAGACACTAAGATCTCCAGAAATCTGATAAATCTGATAAAGATCTCTGATAAAGTAAGAAGCGAAAATTATATCCAGACTTTACAAAGAGATGAACATGAACTTCTCAAATAGTCGGAAGACTGGCAAATGATTTTTGATATGGAAAATTCAGCACCTTACATGTGCTGCATTTTCCGTCTGGCCAGAAAATTTTCGGGGGGTTATGGGCCGCCTCCGTCTGGTCGCCCCCCAGGCCAGACGGGGGCGGCCCCAGTGCTACAAATCGGCATCTATGGCGCCCCTTAACCCCCCCTTCCCTGCAATTTTCATAAAGTCAAATCTGAAATAGAGATTGTGTTTACCGTAGATATATTTAGCAGTGTCAGTGGTTCGAAATATTACATTTTCCGAGAAAGAAAGTGGGGGAGGGGGAGGCGAAAAATGTTTGAATAGAGGGAAGGGGGAGAAAGGTGAAGAACGGAGATTAGAAAAGAGGGTGGAGAGTTAAGGAGAGGGGGATTTGAAAGTTGAGAGAGAGGAAAAACCTAGGTGCACCCAGGTACCCTATCTTTGCATAATATAAAATCATAATAACAACATGTAATCATATAATGATTAGTATATGATTATGGACTAATCACATGGAAACAATGAAAACCCGAGTCGTGCTAAATTAGAATAAATCTGACTGGAGAAATGTGGTAAGTGGGGTACTTTTGTCATTATACATCAATGACAGAAAATATTACTCACCACATAATCAAATTTGCAGATGACACTAAGACTTATGGTAAAGTGGGAAGTGAAAATGAGATTGAGACTTTACAAAGAGATCTACATGAACTCCACAAATGGTCATAAGAACGGCAAATTCGTTTTAATATCGATAAATGCAAGACCTTGCATGTGGGGCATAACAATCCAAGTCACAACTAGCAAATTAACAGAATTCATTATTCATCATCAACCTTGCAGCAGATTGTCGGATAAAAGGACCTTACCTTGAGGTGCTTCCGGGGCTTAGCGTCCCCGCGGCCCGGTCGTCGACCAGTGGCTCTTTATTTTAGTCTAATTTCTTAATAAAAAGATACTTTTTCAGATTAAAATTATGTTTTTTCGTGTTGTACATTCAGCACCAACATTATAATGAGTAAATATATCATATTTATTCATTACTAACGTATTGCCAGGAAGCTTAGTGAAGCTTGTGTAGCTTGTGGTAGCATGCGGTAATTAGACGGACCGCTGATAGCTGACACTGTTGAGTACTCGCTGCGTTCCTCGCTAAGCTGTATTTCAGCCCTCAAACCACCTCCAAATGATGGAGAACACGACCTACAGGCAGCTAAGTACATGGAGTCCAAGCATGTCATAACACATCCAAAGTAACCAACCCAATCAACTCATTCCATCTCAAAAAAATTCAAAACAATCCTCTCCGGCTGTGAGTACCAGTGCATGCTGCCCGCCTCCGTGCTGCCGTGCTGCCTGTGACGGTAATAAAAGAACGCGTTAAATGTAATATATATGTATGTTTGAACAATATGCTGGAAGGTATGGGTTATGAGTCAATATGTCCAAAGCTCACATGTTCTCAAAGCTCAAAGCTCACGGGGGTCCATCTAATTACCCTAAGCTTCCTGGCATTACGTTAGTAATGAATAAATATGATATATTTACTCATTATAATGTTGGTGCTGAATATAGAACATGGAAAACATTTTTACTCTTAAAAAGTATCATTTCATAGCGAAATTCGATGAAAATAAGCTGCTGGTGACGCCAAAGCAAGTCGACGGTCCAAGCTACGATGTTTGTTTTAGATTCAACTACTTAGAACGTAAGTTCCAAAGTAGCACGGGCTATGGTGAGCCCGTAGTGGACTTACCTGGCACAAGAGCGGGGCTGTAACTCGGAAGCGACTTATCCAAGACACATTGTTGCCTAAAGAGTATTTGCTGGCATATCAGCCTCCTGCACCTACCTAACCTATCCAAACAACCTAACCTAACTAAACCCAGCCTATCAAAACTTAAACCTATACAAACTACTACGAAGAACAGAAAATCAGGGCGAGAGCTCATCATTTTTTTATTACATGTGGTTACTAGTGTTTTTTTTATACTTGTATGATTTTCTATACAGAGAAGCTTACGTCACACTACCCCTGATGTGGCGGCTCTGCTGGGAATGTATGAATAAGCAGCCAGCAGCTCAGTACTAATGAGAAAATCTTTAGGAACCGTGATAAGGATTTGAACCTATACGCTGGGTATTTCCAGTAATAATATTTTGATGTTGGTAGAGGACGCACTGGTTTCGGTGAGCAGCTTATCATTACAAATCACTTTTTATTGAGTGATTTTTTCATTAAGTAAAAGTTTCAATGAATTTTTATTTATATTAATATGTTTATTTCAGCCAATTGATCTATGAGTTGACATACTTATTGATTCGAACAGTTAAATATATAAAACAAATTGAGACGGCAAATCATTTACAGGATTCTTATAGCGCAGTGGTGCACTTCCTCTCAAACCAAGGGTTCCAAGTTTGATTCTCAGGCAGGACAGAGACGGTTAGCCACGAGTATATAAATAAATAAATCCACAAGGGCCGTGACGAGGATTCGAACTTACGTCCAGGATGATCCCTGATGCGCCTTAATCGTTTGATCCACGACATGGTACAGTATAAGAATTGCAACCGGGATTGCTATGCTGCTCTCACACGGATCCCGCAGTCTGTCCGAGACACAAACCGGGGTTTTACACAATTTCCCCCATGCACTCTGGCTCTGTCAACAAGCTGTTCTACCTCTTTGTACCTTACTCCAATACACACAGAAATCACAATAGCTTGATATATCAAAAGTGTATACGGTTGGGCACGTTTACTTTCACCTGACATATGGCTCTTCACATGTTAGTAATAGATCACCGGGAGTTACACAACTTGTAGATTGCATCCAAGGGAAGGTCAGTCATTGACCGCGATAAGCCTAACAGGCTTCCTGTCCTCGATTATATGGGAAACCATAACCATTAGCTAGATAGATAGGACCGTGTGCGTGTTTTGTGATTATTTATGCTTGAAGTTAAATGAAGAGGTAACCTTGGAAACATGTGCTAAGAATTTTGGCATAATTCATAGTATTATGAATTATGCCTAAATTCATAAAACTATGAAGAAATTACTATAACCATATTACGAGCTGCACCATGATAATTGTATATATGCACTGCAGACCGTGTGTGAATGCAGGTAGAAGAGATTAGCGACAAACAGCCGCTGTCATCAGGTCATATATAATCACTAGAAGTCAGCTTTGCAAACGAACCCACCTGAGCAATGCAGCCTGTTAATGAGGTCAAATTTATATTCTAAATGAAGAAAGGTAGACCAAGTGTAACTGGACGTGTCTCGTGTTCATACGTGGGTTATAATAATGAATAGATTAGTACCGTCGGGAGTTGAGGCACAGCATAGTTACGGTGTGTAGGCCATAGATGACCATCTGAGAGGCCCAGAGTTACAACTATTTACTCTAGAACCATGTTTTCAGCTGTATATTTCTTTGATATTTAGGCCTGAATCATACCGATGGTTACTGCAAGAAAGTTAAACATATTTTTAATGTATTTTTTGTTTCAGTGAATGAAATGTTATTATCCACGAAATGGTGGTTTGCAACAATATATATTGTGACGATAATCTCTTTCAAGAGAGATTGAGCCTGCTCTTCCCTCCAAAGTACGTCCCATTAACAAATAATATAGAAGATATATCCAACAAGTATCACCAAAACCTTTTGCCCAGAGAGCAAAACGTATCCAGCCCACCTGCTCGCCTCCGCCACCGTTAACCGGCAAACTGCTTGTCCATCGCCTGCCTGTCGCTGATTGGCTGGTGCCCAGTCGCACCTGCCCCACCACCCTCCTCCACAAGTTGATGTCTGGGCTACAGCGACCTAGAGAAGGCAGAATATCTCAGTGCTCCACACAGTTGACACGTCTCATTGGTAGACTAAGCCTTGGCTTACGTGTACTAAGGGAGGTGGCAGCTCGAAGCCAATATTCCTGCACTATTATTTACTTTGCTATTATTCACTTGTCTTAACGTAACTTTTCATTTGCCAGTGATTATTCTTATTATTTTGTTTGTTGATTTGTCTGTTACATTTTTATACTCAATTTTATTCATGTCTTGCTTTTCTAACGTAATTAAAATCTCATTGTTAAATTTACTTGTGTTTTGTGTCTTCCCATTACCTTACCACAGACGAAAGTTCCAGCTTTTCTCTTTTTTTTTCTTTATGTGACGAGGCCATGCCCCTAGCTTTTGAAACAGCCGAACACCAACGCGTTACCGTCACAATATATATATATATATATATATATATATATATATATATATATATGTCGTACCTAGTAGCCAGAACTCACTTCTATGCCTACTATGCAAGGCCCAATTTGCCTAATAAGCCAAGTTTTCATGAATTAATATATTTTCTTTATTTTTTTTCTTATGAAATGATAAAGCTACCCATTTCGTTATGTATGAGGTCAATATTTTTTTATTGGAGTTAAAATTATCGTAGATATATGACCGAACCTAACCAACCCTACCTAACCTAACCTAACCTATCTTTATAGGTTAGGTTAGGTAGCTGAAAAGGTTAGGTTAGGTTAGGTTAGGTAGGTTAGGTAGTCGAAAAACAATTAATTCATGAACTTGGCTTATTAGGCAAATCGGGCCTTGCATAGTAGTCATAGAAGTGCGTTCTGGCTACTAGGTACGACATATATATATATATATATATAATATATATTGGTAGCAGTCTTTCTTGTAAACATAAGTTGTTGAATATGACCGAAAAAGTAAGATTAATAATTCTAACACGAATTTTCTCTTTCTTATGTTTTTCTTCACTGTCGGTGGTAATGGAAATATCAATTCTCCAAAATTCATTTTTATTTATGGTCTGACGCCTGAACGCGTTTCGTAATGACTTATTACATTTTCATAGACTTAATTTACACATAAATTCGTCGTACTTATACTCTATTGGTGAGGGTGATATGGTACAAAAGTTTTGGGTGAGGTGAACAAACTTGTGACAAACACAAGACAGAACACAAAACAATGGGTATAACTTGAATATGAGAATATAAGAACGGAAGTAACTGCAGAAGGCCTATTGGCCCATACTTCCTCTTGCTGCTTCCATATTGGTTCTGGGTCTTGATGTGGGTAGAATATAGTTGTGCATTAATGCACAACTTGAAGTGGGTAGAATATAGTTGTGCATTAATCGAAACAATACCTATTCATGGAGTCGTGAAATTTGATGTAGGGCACCGTAGGTTTACCTGTGCAACTTGAAAAAAATAGAAAAACATTTAGATGGGCCAAAAATGCGCAGACATTGGCATATCACTAGAGGGAACAAGTGCTAGACAAGGGTGAGGCTGCGTTCGCAAGGTTCACCCAGTCATTTAATTGTTAGATTTGACTTACCGAGTAGGCTTCATTATCCTCTGAGTCATGCTTGGTGTTTAACGACTGCCTGCCTGCCTAACATGAATAACCCAACCAGATCTGACCTAATACTATACAGCGCATTCGCCCTGAAAATATCTCCCTAAGGTTAAATCAACTCTATAGCACCAATTAAGTTGGACAACTATGAATATGAACGTATTTACGCACATTGTAAAATCTGTAGTAATTATACGACTTGCTGAATTTAATTAAGGCCTAAAATATGTGTTAAACAAATAACATATATTTGTTAGCTTTTATGTTACGGAAAATTAAGATTGCTTGGTTGTTTTTTTTAATAAAATTGTCATGCAGCTTTCTGTGTGTTCGTATAATAAGCGAAGAACAATCAAGATGTTTGGGGGTGCGTTTTGTCAAGGTATATGTTAAGAAAGGTCACATCATTGTTAAGGTGTCACTGTGTCCTTCATGGAGTCTAGTGCATGCGTGCCACATCTCCACACTTCAGTTCGTTCTTTAAATATAAAACGAGAAAACTTAGAAGACATTAAGGGCCTTTGGAGTGAAGTCTTAATGGCACAGGGACCGGCAGTTGTCTGGGGCAACTGGTTCAGTGAGCGCACACCCTTGAAATTGCAAACAATAACACGGTTAATGTTTGGTTAGTGTTGCAGTGTGAACACAAGTGGCTTTCATCGCCTCGTGTAATAATTTCTCCTTGCCAGTCTACTGTGGATATTAGTTACCTGCGTATTTAACATCACTCGTGTTTCTGTACGGCTGTTGCTTTTTGTTTTTCTGCCGTTGTGTTGCATCACGCGTGTATATATAATTATTATGGCTTCTTATAACCGGAGAGCTGACGACCTGACAGCCTGTACGACGTTTGGTCCCCCTGCTTCGAATTTGCTTGTACATTCCGGAATATATGTTTGTTTTCTTTTGCTGTTGTGTTTATCCATTGTAGGAAATGAAACTATAACGTGTGAATGTATTTATACCCTGATAAATATTTTTGTAATCAGTAGTATAAGTATTTTGTCCACTACAGTGGACAAAAGAGCCTTTGGAGTTGCTGCAATTTGCCAATTGCAGCAAGTGTGTATAGCCACACTGCGGTGAATGTATTTTTACACTATGATAAGTGTATTTATACATCACTAGGAATATATATTAATGTTTTTTTCACTCCGCACACTCTGACATACTTATTTAAACACTGGTGAATACATGTATTTCTTCGAGCGCGAGTTCCAAGGTCATGGGTGTCAAGCTGTTACATCTTTATACTCACGATATAGTCCCGAGTAGCATAAATGTCAAATGTTTTCTTTAAACTATGTTCACGTTTTTTTTTATCCTGATAAGAGTATAGTGAAGATTGTTTCACCAGTAAGGATTTAACTCCATTAAAGGAAATACCATCATATAGGTTGATATAGTCCATGGATTACTGAGCTAGTTGGATACAAGATAACGTTACAGTGTATCCTGTGCTTTATTCCCGAAGAAAAGCAAATCCAGTAAAAATACCAAGAAAAGGACACAATAAGATTTAGCGATGTCACGTAGTACTGTACACTACTGGAAATTAAATTGGTTATAATCTGATTAACTTGACTTGGTACTGTTTTTTTTTCCAGACAAAAAAAACAACAACACGGTGGTCCCATTATTAGGTCGAGCCTCGGCCGGTGAGCATTATCGCTATCTTAAAATCTACTCACTGTTTGGTGCTTGCAGTTACAGGTAATAAGTTGTTCACTTTATATTGGTCGCTACAGTGAATTTGTATAGCCTACATTTTATATACTTGTGATTGATTATAGCCTACATTTTGTATTCTGGTGGTTGAGTATAGTTTACATTGTGTATTGTGATTGTTTATAGCCTACATTTTGTATTCTGGTGATTGTTTATAGCCTACATTTTGTATTCTGGTGAGTGTTTATAGCCTTCATTTTGTATTCTGGTGATTGTTTATAGCCTACATTTTGTATTCTGGTGATTGTTTATAGCCTACATTTTGTATTCTGGTGACGGCTATATTACAAAGAACGCTATACCACGTTTACAAGCTAAATGGGCTTTTGCCATGACGAAACAAAGATTTTTCTAGATAATTATTACAATTTTCGATTTTTGTTGAATATTTTCGAAAATATGGCCTCTGTTACTTTATGTTAATGTTATGCTATGTTAATATTACTTTAAACATGTCAGCAGAGAAATTAAATATATTAGCAAGGGGCTTATTCTACAAACAAGTGTGCTTTCTGCTTTGTAGAAAGAACTGTAACAATCAAAATAATGGCTAGAAACTTTGATTAAAACTAGTGAAAAAAGAGAACACTTTTCGAATACATTGTGTTACGACTTGCTAAGTGAATATTTCAAACGTCCAAGCACTTGGGCTGGACGTTAGAGCGGCGGTCTCGCTTCCTGCAGGTCTATGTTCAATCCCAGACCATCCAAGTGCTTGGGCTCCATTCCTTTCCCCCCCCCCTCCCCTCCCCCGTCCCTTCCCAAATCTTTATCGACTCCTTCGAAGTGCTTTTTTTTGGCAGGGATATTCCTGCGCGGGCCCTAAGCCCTCTGGCTGGCCCACTAAGGATTCAAAGTGCTATATAGGCGTAATAGCTTGGCCGCTTTCCGCTTTAATAATGATGAATATTTCTAACAAGTGTACTATGATGAGAGTGAGCATTGTAATGCTAATTATTGCGTCTGTGAGTATCACTTTCCATCTTACAGGAAGATGACCACCACCAGCGTGTAAGAAACGTTCATAGAAACGTGCCCCGGCTAAATGAACACAAGAAAAAGTACCGTGAGTAAAAGGAGGAGAAAAAGTTACACGAAGAAAGCAGTGATGTGCGTCGCCCTGGCTGCGGGGCCTCTGGCCATCGGCTCTGGCTAGTTTCACCTCACCCGGTACCTCACACTTCATACCTTCTTCAACCCTCTTCCTTCCTCGTAGATTCAATTTTTTTGACTTGCAAGATGAACTGTGCTGCTTTTCGTGGTTCTTCTAGGTAGCTCTGTTTCTAAATAATGTATCAATGAGCGGAAAAGTGAGGCGAAATATACCTTTTACTTAAGAAATCAACAATTGGTAACTGTTTCTCACCTGAGTTACCTCCGCCGAAGAATTTCATTCAGTGCACCGCATAGACGTCTAGCGGGAGGGTGTGCCGCTTCTTCTCGTCGTCTAGGAAATACTTCTCTATTGTAAACTGTGTTACAGAAACGGATTATTTATTGTGATTGATGCAATATAGTTGATCCCTTAAGGTACGACATCTATGGTGTTCTTACACATTCAAATGGAATGATAGGCAGTGGAGAGTCAGGTGTGTGTGATCGTGTCAAAGAAACGCGTGGAAAAAAAAAACACTTCAAGAGTTCCTCCTTGGAAAATATCTCCTGGATGGCTTACCCCTACGTTGATGTCTGCAGGAAGGCGTGTGTAAGATTATCTCGTACTAAAAGATCCCAATAATAAGCTCCTACAGAGCTATGTTGTAAGCTC
Source organism: Procambarus clarkii (assembly GCF_040958095.1). NCBI lineage: Eukaryota > Metazoa > Arthropoda > Malacostraca > Decapoda > Cambaridae > Procambarus > Procambarus clarkii. Next base: position 8,230,609 of record NC_091175.1, on the reverse strand, counting down.
GAAATAGAATAAAAAACTAACATTTGTGCACACATGGATTTTGGATTACCAGAGCTAGTCAGAAGAAGCAACCGACTGAGTTACAGTCTTATCTGCCAGCAGTTATCGGGAGCGTCACTACTTATCTTCGCCGATAACAAGGTGAGTGAAATTGTACTGGCGTGGTCGCAGGTGGTGGCACTCTGTGCGTATTGCCCAGTGCTTGCGAGTGACCTTGTGTGCGTATTGGCCAGTGCTTGTGAGTAATCTTGCGTTCGTGGGCTGGACTGAGAGACGCTGACAAGACGAGGGAGGGTCAAGGAACAACGTTACCGCCTCCGCTTGAAGGACCTGGAATAATACTGGCGATTGAACCCACACAACACGAGGTAAGACTGCTGATGAAACGAGTAGGAAACTTTGTGTTAAACTAGGTTTGGTTCCCGGAGAAGGTAATAATTACTGGTGTTCTCGGGCGGAGCAGAAGATATTATGTTTGGAACAATGAACAATAATACGCTCCAGTGGGCGAGGCTACCTTTTAAGTGCTTCCAAAATACGACGACGTCCTGTTGAACTGGTTATTATTTTTTATAAAAGATTTTGCATAAAAGATTGTGAATATTTAATACTAGTTGTTTATTTACGAAAAATAAAAATAATCCTTATTACCTTACTTTACTAGAAATAAGAGTAAATAGACGACAAACGAGATTGGGCGGGACATATTTCCGTCTGCCCAAAAAAAAAAATGGTGTCGAGAGTTTCATGGCCAGAATGTAAAAACCCGGTAAACAGTAGTAGTGAGAATTGTTTGTCCTAATGAACAAGCATATATTCATTTACGAAGGAACTGTGAAATTGGCTGGGATTTATAGCCCATTTTGACAGGCCTTGTTATGCAACCCGTCCTCCTGATAGAACGTCGCATTTTGACGTATACTCTACCGAAAAACCTCGCGAAATTGACAATGCCCCGTTTTCTGTTTTGGGTCCTCTGGTAGGTTAGGACAAGGACACAGTACGACAATTTCTTGACGCTGGGAAACGTTAAGAGGACGAGCTGCGTTATGAGACTGTTCGTCTGTAGAGCTTTACTAGAGTGCGGAAACAATATGAACAGGTCCTAACTTACACCACGTGCACAAAAGTGGATCAGTGCTTGCCTATGGTAGCTGCTAGGTGGCACGAGGAAGTGTGTATGTGTTCGATTTCCTTCATTCAAGTTTAAGATGCAAGTCCCATGCTCTGGAGAACTGCATGGGTGTGCGAGACAGGTGTTGGGTAACCCGGCGGTGATCTAATAAGGAGAGTCGTCACGAGATCGCCGTGGAGTGGGTACTAGGCGCGTGCTGCCTCATCCTGCCACTACCCCACACGGATGTGTTTTTAAGAGGTGTAAAAGATCCAGGCGGCTGAGGTCGACGTGTTGAATAGTCTGATATTATGATTGTCACGTCACCTTTATTACCATTCTACCAAATAGTCTCGTTCTGTCATAGTGATTCTTATATTGCTCTTATCAGGCGCATGACATGAGGAAATGAATATAAAATTAATTCAAATTTATGTGGAATTGCGTATAATAATTTCGAATCTTGCCGTTATATAAAATCTAAAGGGTCTCTCGCTCCTCCTCCACCCCCTTTGCCTTTCCCATCTCTTTGCTCTCCCAATCTCCCCCCCCCCTCCCACCACTTGGACTGGAAGGTAGAGCGACGGTCTCGCTTCATGCAGGTCGGTGTTCAATCCCAGACCAAGTGGGTAGGCACCATTCCTTTCGCCCGTCCCATCCCATATCACTTATTCTGACCCCTTCCAAGTGCTATATAGTCGTAATGGCTTGACGCTTTCCCTTGATAATACCCTCCCCTCACAATCCCTATCCCAATCACTCCCCTCCCAATCTCATCTCACCCCCTCCTAATTCTCTGCTCTCTCATCTCTCTCCACCCCAACATCCCTCCCCCTTCTCTCCTTATCACTCCTCACCTATCCACCTTTTTCATCCTCCCTCTTCTCAACATTCCTTCCCCTCGCTTCTTCCCAATCTTCAAACGTCCCACTCCCTCATCCTCTCGGGAAAACTCTGCCCATCCTCCTGTTTAGTTGTGATACTTACAATAACGATAAGGACCATAGTACATATATGACGCAATGGACAATTAGAAAGTAACAGTCCATTTGTGTACGTTCCGCCCATAATTGCTTTAAGTACTCTAATTTTTCAATGACAGGTTGCTAATACTTTCATACTGAACTATTATGACCATACAAATCTTACTATATATCCCCAATTAAATAACCGTAGACTAAACTACCCAAATTACAATGAACTGTACTACATCGTTCTGGCTGCGTCTGTGGCAGTCACCTTATATCCATGAATGGGTTGGCTCATTACTGTTTTCGGGGCGAGTATAAGTATGAAGTTAGGTCCAGGTTTAACAGCTACAACGCAAGGCCGTAGACGCAGGCTATCTTCGGTCCATTTTGTCCGTTTTATAAAACTTGGTAAAAAGAACATCTTTGAATTAAGAGTTTCAGGGGAAGCGAATCGCCAATTAAGCTAAAACAATTACTAATTACAAATTACGTACGCTTTCCGTTTTAGTGTTAGGCTTTAATGCAATAAATTAAATGGCGCTACATAGTCCCCCTCCCTGACTTGGTACCGTTTGAATAATTACTTACAAGAAATTAATATAGTAGGATGCAGTTACCCCAGTTTTGTGACTTTCTAACATCTTGCGAGAGGACGACCGGGCTGCATAGTAAGTCTATCAAAATAAAATAAGGAGTGTGTGATTTCCCATGGTAATGGATTTGCGCTGAGAACGGGCTCCGTAAAGCAACAGCCCCCGTCAGAGATTATCTTGTGCACGAAACATTGTTGTCATGCGGAAATTTTGATCGCCAACACAAACTCCGCAAAACCCCCAAGAATATCACTAGGCAACTCCTTCACATTTCCAGCGGTATTAATAACCATTGACACAAACCCAGCGGTATTAGTAACCACCGACGCAATCACAATGCCAACAGTATTAGTAATCACTGACACACTCACGACAGCAGCAATCACTGACATGATCAACAGTACTAATAAGCGCCCAGATAAATTAGTTATTATACCGCGCACAAGAACCTGCCGTGCTCAACACACTACACACACAAAAAACTAATTTGATGACTTCCACAATCAAAATGCAATAAACGACATACCAAATAATTTTTCATTTAACAGTGAAATAAATAAAACTGTTTAAACTATGTACAATTAATCACTATGTTTAGTAATGATGTACATAAAAGGTAACCAAAAAGTACAAAGTAAGATATCTAAGTAGTTATCAGTAACCAGTAAAGGTCCTAGTATGGTTCACAACCTCGGCAATAATAGCATTAAGAGTCAATTAGTCACGAGTTATTAAGTTCGTTAATTCAATTAACATCTAACAGCAAAGGCTGTCGCCACAACAAATTTCCGAATTACCTGCCAATCTAGGCCAGTAACGCAGACCGATCGATGACTTCTATTTATGGTATTAAAAGTTATTACCACTCATTTATTGAGCATGGTCCCGTCGATCCCCACCGGCGTCGCCTAGTGAGGTGAGAAATTTACTGGAGTGTGGTGTCTACAACCTGTCCTTAGGGAGGAAATCTGCTCGCGGGAATGGATTGAGAACGACTACATAATTACTGTTATTATCTGTTCCCTCTCCATGGCTAGGTTAGGTTTTATTATGTTTGGTTATATATTAATACTGTGTATTATTGACGTTAATATGAAATGTGGAATTCGAAAACTATTTGTTAGAATTGTTAGAAAACCAAATTCTTAAAAGAAAACGTTTTCAGCATATACTTTTTTTATTTTAAACAAACGATTTCTAATACAAAAAAGTTATAACTTGAGAATAATCTCTGTTTAGGACAAAGTTTCACTTGCCAGTTTAAATTGTAGGAGTAGATTATCCCAATAATATACTCGCTCCAAATGTTTTGTTAATATTCCTGTCAACCTTTGGAGATGAATGAGGTGAGGCGTTGCCCGGGCAACACGGTGAGGTGTTGCCCGAGCATATAAGCAGCAGAATAGCAAACATTAACCAGAGTCTACTTTCAAGTGTGGTCTAGAGCAGACACTTGCGAGATACTGTACCGACGCTCAGTGCGCTCAACTCACACCAAAGTATCACCTGTGTACTTCTGCATATTCGACCAAATATATATATAGTATCTTAGTGTCTGTGTTTATTTGTCACCATACTTTACGTAACAATAGAACCGTTACAAAATGTAGACTACTACTCAAACTCTAATATATATTGATCATCACAAATATCTAGATAACTATCCAGGTGGTTTGAGGAGTGTGGTTTCTCATGGTAATGGATTTGCGCTGAGAACGGGCTTCGTAAAGCAACAGCCCCCGTCAGATTATCTTGTGCACGAAACACTGTTATCATGCGGAAATTTTGCGTCGTAAATTAAATATATGATTGGTGATGTAATGACTGTGCATTGGGATAAGTTTAGTTGAAGGTTCACTTGTTGATTTAAGGAGTCAAGAAATTTCATATTATCCCACTAGAGCGTCCCTAGTGGTAATTATATCAGTCTGCTCACAGTTTAGACCAAAATTAAAAGGTACACATCCATACAACGGTCTCGAGTTGATCTACCAATTTTTTGAAAAAAATTTGTTCCTAAGCAGATATCTTTTTGCCGTACGTTTAGCAATGGTTTTGCTTGTTAGTGATTCATGTGTATGCTGTTGATATGCTGACGATGATCTAACTTGGAAAACACTGTTGTGGCTTGATAGTGATAGTTGGCAAGTGTGATATATTACAATAGATAGTGTAGTGATATCTGATGGGAATGAAAGTGATTGCGGTAATTTTCGTTATTGTGAGTTGCTGGGAGAAAGCAGCAGTATTAAAGTTCTCACGCTAAAGGAGTTATTATTATTAACATCTTTACTGGCATAATTAATTTACAATTTTGCCTAATCATTGTAATTCAGGTTATATTACAGTGAGGATGATGCTCCTATTCACTGTGACACAGGATTATACACACATTCTCCATTCTTTAGAGGGACAAGCAAATTTAGGATAAATTAAGATGTCTTCTAATGCACCAGATTTAGTGAAAGTTACACAGTTAATTGTACAACAGGCCAGGAGGTGTAAAATCTTTTACAGTTTCATATTCAATAATGTAGTATTCAAGTGAATGATTTAATGGTTTGTCAGAGTTCACAGGCTGAATATTCTGGTAGTATTGACTAAACCATACAAGAAATATAAAACGACGACGTTTCGGTCTGCCCTGGACCAATGTCAAGTCGATTGTGTTATATTCAGAATAGTGGTATTCTGAACCACTATTCTGGTAGTGGTTCAGCCTCACTAACTTACCAAATGTGCCTATAGCAGTAGTGGTATCCCATTGTCTAAAACAAGAAGTCACCTGGGTTTCTCTCCTAAAGGGTCACAACAGCCGCTGAAATCCAAGGTACCGCTTTACTGCAACGTGGTGCATTAGGTATAAGGAAACCTCCATAAACGTTTTTTTCCTGCCTGGAAATTGAAATCAGGACCAATCGGTTGTAAACCGACTGCGCTGACCACTGCGCAATCCTTCCTCCCGCTCTCGTCCCCTTTGCACCCTTTGCAGGCGTTCACCAAGCCTAGGCGCCATAGCCGTTATAGCCACTGTTAGGAGGAAGAGGAAGAAAGACGTGGTGGATAGGGAACTCTGGAGCAGCACGCACGGAGGCGCCAGACAAACAACTGATGGGACTCGGCCACTCCGACATGGCTGGAGGGGAAGATGTGGCTAGAAACGCACACCTCCTGCTCTTGTTTCTGCTGCAGCGGCTTAACGGGAACCTCTACCTTACTACTCGCACTATTTAACGGGAACTTCTGCTTTCATACTGTTTAGTAAATGTTCCTCGATCTCTGCTGCTAACAATGTTTTTAGATTTAGATTTTTTATTCAGGTAAAGGTACATACATAGAAGATGAGTTACAAAACATTATGTTGGATTTACAGATAGAGCTAGTACATACAATACCTAAAGCCACTAATACGTATAATGTTTCGGGCAATTTCTTCGCCATTTCTCCCCGCATGCATCTAAATTATTGTGTGCTATAAATATCGTTACAGTAGTTTATGGAGGTGTTAGCACACATGTTCTCCTAGTAGCATATCGCATTTTGACGTATACTTTACCTATAGACAAAAGCTGTCGTACTAGCTGGACAAAAGTTCTAGTACTGTCGTACTAGAAAAAGATAACGGCCCGCGAAATTGACATAATGGCCCGTTTTCTGTTCGTGGGGTTCTCTGGTAGGTTAGGATAAGGCACTTTAGTACGATGGTTTCTTGACGTTGGGAACGCTCACGAGAACGGGCTGCAGTACAAGCATTAACGCCATTGTTATACTTGCATGTGTACTGTCACTTGTTTGATCCATCGTGGCCTCCTTGGGCCGAAGGCAAAATAAAGAGCATACTTAGTTTTCTAGCCTAGCTTGCATATACGTAATTTGCATTTAGTGTAATCTAAACAGGATGTACATTAAAATATATTATTTATTGTTCCTCTCCCACAGTTCATTTATTAACGTCATTGTTTTTGTCAGGCGTTTAAGAAGAATACAGAATACAGCTGTATTACTTCCACCGGCTTCGCTCTGATTGCGAAATAAAACATTATATTTTGCTGACTAATCTTCAATCAGGAGGGAGACTGTTGTTATAGTTTGTTTATATCTAGTTTTCTTGAGAATGCAGGAGGAAGATTTGACATCCATGGATGAAAGTCGACGTGGGTATGTTTCGTTTGTTTCTTTGTAAGCTTGCGCTTTTTAAAAGACTCTTAAGTTAGTCATAATCTACGCATGGCAGTTTTCAGCAAGATTTGGAAGGTAACCAGCCAATTGTACCAATTCTGGCACCCCATGCTTGTCTAAGCTGCGGATCTTCTCAAAGGCGCATAGGCTCTGATGTAAATATTTTCGTACGGTATAATTAAAAAAAAACTGTTTTTTTGTAAATTATTGTAATTTCAAGTGTTAAGGTATTGTGTATAGTTAGGCCTAGGTTATATAAGGTGCTTCAGTTCCGTTGCCAATTATTTGGATATAGAATAGGTGGGTGGAGCATCTATGGAGTAAGTGCTATACACATGTGCTATACAAATTATTTTAATGAAAAGTACTTTATTCACTTTGACAAGGTCCTCTCTTTACCAGTAATTGATAACGGAACCAAGACACCTAAAATTGTCTTTGAAGATGTAAAAAGTGTCTTGCGAAACGCTTTTAGGCGTCAGACCATAAATAAAGTGTGAAAAGGAACTTTGGAGTGTTAATTTTTCAACTACCCTCGACAATGAAGAAAAATATAAGAAATATTGAGAAGATTCGTGTTAGAATCATTAATCTTACCCTTTCGGTCATATTTAACATATATATATTATATATATATATATATATATATATATATATATATATATATATATATATATATATATATATATATATATATATATATTGGTGTATACTGGCAGCAGGTTTTCTTTCAAACATGTTTTATTGAATATGACCGCATATTCTGTATTTATTATTTTCTGGTTTAGGGCTTCTATCCCTCTAACTATTTTCTTAGCATTATATATATATATATATATATATATATATATATATATATATATATATATATATATATATATATATATATATATATATATATATATATGCGAACAAGCCAGAATGGTCCCCTGGACAATATGCAACTGAAAACTCACACCCCAGAAGTGACTCGAACCCATACTCCCAGAAGCAACGCAACTGGTATGTACAAGACGCCTTAATCCACTTGACCATCACGACCGGACATAATGAGGTGATAGCCGAGGCTATTTGAACCACCCCACCGCCGGCACTCGGATAGTTATCTTGGGCATAGCATTTTACCAAATCACCTCATTCTTAGGGGCACACGTGAGGAACACAAATGCGAACAAGCCAGAATGGTCCCCTGGACAATATGCAACTGAAAACTCACACCCCAGAAGTGACTCGAACCCATACTCCCAGAAGCAACGCAACTGGTATGTACAAGACGCCTTAATCCACTTGACCATCACGACCGGACATAATGAGGTGATAGCCGAGGCTATTTGAACCACCCCACCGTGGTCGTGATGGTCAAGTGGATTAAGGCGTCTTGTACATACCAGTTGCGTTGCTTCTGGGAGTATGGGTTCGAGTCACTTCTGGGGTGTGAGTTTTCAGTTGCATATTGTCCAGGGGACCATTCTGGCTTGTTCGCATTTGTGTTCCTCACGTGTGCCCCTAAGAATGAGGTGATTTGGTAAAATGCTATGCCCAAGATAACTATCCGAGTGCCGGCGGTGGGGTGGTTCAAATAGCCTCGGCTATCACCTCATTATGTCCGGTCGTGATGGTCAAGTGGATTAAGGCGTCTTGTACATACCAGTTGCGTTGCTTCTGGGAGTATGGGTTCGAGTCACTTCTGGGGTGTGAGTTTTCAGTTATATATATATATATATATATATATATATATATATATATATATATATATATATATATATATATATATATATATATATATATATAATATTATTAAATATGACCGAAAAAGTAAGATTAATAATTCTAACACGAATTTTCTCAATCTTTCGTACATTTCTTTTCGCTGTTGGTGGTAATTCGTCGAAGACATCATAAGAGTAAGACATCATAAGTGAGAATGGTTTCGTCGAAGACATCATAAGAAGGAAAGTGAAACGCTATGCAACCTCTGAAGAGACAACTAACACAACACCTATACCCCCTATTAGACTATTTTACAGGAACTTCTTTTCCACAGCTCATAAAACGGAGGAAAGGGTCCTGAAAGATATTGTTAATAGAAACGTTATCCCTACAGACAAAAATCAGAGGATACAACTGACGATTTACTATAAAACCAGAAAAACGGCCAGCCTACTCATGAGAAACTCTCCAGACACAAAACAGAACGCTTTAAAAGAGACCAAGGTCGTCTATGCCTTCAAATGCCCTCTTGGGGACTGTAAGCTCCAAAAAACCCAGTATATAGGCAAGACAACAACATCTCTTTCTAGGCGTTTAACGATGCATAAGCAAGAGGGCTCCATTAAGGAACATACAATCTCTTCCCACAACCAAACCATCGCCAGAGAAATCCTAGTAAACATCACAGAAATCATCGATAGATACAGCGATAGCAGGCGGCTTGACGTTTGCGAGGCACTACACATCAAGAAGTCAACACCATCAATCAACAGCCAATTAATGCACAACTATATTCTACCCACCTCAAGACACCGCTCCAATATTGAAGCATCAAGAAATATGGACCAATAGGCTTTCTACAATCACTTCTATTCAATACCCATTGTTTCGTGTTCTGTCTTGTGTTGATTAAATTAATACCTTATTAAATACCACCTCACCCCATCCACCTCACTCAAATGTAGATATAAACAAATCGGAGATGTGTAAGTTCTATTCAGTTGTGTATGTTTAAACTAAAGTCTTTGAAAATGTAATAAGTTTTACGAAACGCGCTCAAGTGTCGCGTCAGACTAGAAATAAAAATGAATTTTGGAAAATTGATTTTTGAATTACCACCAACAGTGAAAAGAAATGTATGAAAGATTGAGAAAATTCGTGTTAGAATTATTAATCTTACTTTTTCGGTCATATTTAATAATATATGTCTACAGGAAAGACTGCTACCAAAATATACTAATATATATATATATATATATATATATATATATATATATATATATATATATATATATATATATAATATAAAATAATGATACGTAGCGTTAAAGATTTAAGTAGAGGTGTTATAGATATTGGCAGTGCTCTTGCTATTATAATGGGATTACAACCCCAGGGTACTATCACACTTAGATGACTTCAAATCCAATAAACCACTTTTTGTCCAGACGCCATCTATGGTAGCGCTGCAGCACCAGCTTATGCCGGGCAGAGGCGGTTAGTCTACTATAATAGCATCTGTAAATAACTTAGGTGGGAGGGAACGTAAGCACTTCTTACTCTCCCTCAACACGTAGTTTAAGGTAGGGAGAAGAAGTCTGAATGTGTGCACGTTGCCAAGACTTTGATCAGTTTCATCACACCACCGCGAGTCTCAGACCTCTTAGGGCAACACCACTAAGTCTCAGGCATCTTAGGTCAACACCACTAAGTACTGCTAATGCTTAAAGTAGTTCTTGAGGGTCACCTTTCTTGGTTGCTGTTTTCCATATCCCGGACAAAAGTTTGTTATAAACACAAATGGAATGCTGGAAAATGGTATTTTAATACGATTAAGGTTATCGTTGGAGTGTTTTTTTAAACCCTAGTAAACGAGATGCCTAATGTAAGAAAGTGGTTCTGCTGTTCAGTATTTTGGCTTTGTCACTCTTCGGGATAATTTGATAACCAGAAAGTATAACGTCTAGTGTCTGATACAGGCCAATTACACAACCCCCTCTACTATACTTCCCCCACCCAAAACTGCAGCTCCTATTTATATCCACCCAGTCTCCTTCATATAAACGGCTAGCCTCAACCCGCCGTCCAAACAAAGACCCAAAATCCACTCCATGCCCCCGCCAAACCCCCCCATCCTGTTTACCAATGAAAAACGGTTTACACACGACTCACTACTAATGACGTTCGAATATTTCCGGAACAAGAAGCACTTGTTCCGGAAATAATCGAACGATTTCGTTCGAAAGTCGAACTATTTTAATCGAAAGATGACTTTTTTGTTCGAACTACGACGCTGCAAATGCTTCACCAACGGACTACAAATAATCCCTTCAGGACCTAAACACTTCACTTAACCAGAGTGGCTAAATATGCACAATATGCTAACATATAATAATATTAATTTATATTTGAGAAAAGTTCCGTTTTAAATGAACAGCGTGTTAAAATTGATGAATGCATCTTTGGGGTCGAACCGCTGGATGGAATGGACTTGGTCTGAGGACGGGTTGAACAATCAAGGGGCTCCTACTTCTATTATGTTACCCGGTAATTGGTTCCACAAATCAACAACCCTGGGGGAGGGGGAGGGGAGTGATTTGGAGGGAAGGAGGGTGGTAGAGATGACTGTACGCAATTATACCCGAGGAACTGAGCGTTAGCTGTTGAGCCCTGCGGTAAGATTCGAACCTGCTCTCGGACGCAGGTTCGAATCCTCGTTACGGCCCTTGTGGATTTGTTCACCTGCGGTAAGAGCTGCTGGTCGTTAAATCCAAAAGGTTCGTTCCATTTGCTTACCATCCCTACTGTATATAAAGACTTTCTTACATCCGACTCGCTTCTGTTTCCACCTTTCACCTGTCTCCTCATTTTATTTTCTGTCAGGATCGTATGTCAGATTGAACCCATTTTTAGCCTGTCTTCATAGCTGAACTTTCATTCTTGGTACCAGTCTTGTAGATCTCTAGACTTTTTGACATGTTCTTGTGTTTCACGAGGTGGGAGTTTTCAATGCCAGTGTCACACTCTAGAACTGGTTTAACTTTGGCTGTATTTAGCGTTTTCTTAGCATCATTTTGTATATTTCCCGTAAGCTGCGGATGTCAGTGTATGTACTTGATTTGTTCACCTAGATGTGATTGCTAGCTCGAGTAGGCTTTCACGCCATACCTTTCCAGCCTCTGATCAGTTAATGCAATGACTTTATTTCCTCTTGTTTCTTTTCGTGGTTCCCTTTGAAGCTACTTATATAACGACTGTGAGCGGTAGTTTATTGTGCACCACATACTCGTCCTGTGAGCGGTAGTTTATTGTGCGCCCCATACTCATCCTGTGAGTGGTAGTTTATTGTGCGCCCCATACTCATCCTGTGAGTGGTAGTTTATTGTGCGCCCCATACTCATCCTGTGAGTGGTAGTTTATTGTGTGCCCCATACTCATCCTGTGAGTGGTAGTTTATTGTGCACCCCATACTCATCCTGTGAGTGGTAGTTTATTGTGTGCCCCATACTCATCCTGCGAGTGGTAGTTTATTGTGCGCCCCATACTCATCCTGTGAGTGGTAGTTTATTGTGCGCCCCATACTCATCCTGTGAGTGGTAGTTTATTGTGTGCCCCATACTCATCCTGTGAGTGGTAGTTTATTGTGCACCCCATACTCATCCTGTGAGTGGTAGTTTATTGTGTGCCCCATACTCATCCTGTGAGCGGTAGTTTATTGTGCGCCCCATACTCATCCTGTGAGTGGTAGTTTATTGTGTGCCCCATACTCATCCTGCGAGTGGTAGTTTATTGTGCGCCCCATACTCATCCTGTGAGTGGTAGTTTATTGTGCGCCCCATACTCATCCTGTGAGTGGTAGTTTATTGTGCACCCCATACTCATCCTGCGAGTGGTAGTTTATTGTGCGCCCCATACTCATCCTGTGAGCGGTAGTTTATTGTGCGCCCCATACTCATCCTGTGAGCGGTAGTTTATTGTGCGCCCCATACTCATCCTGTGAGTGGTAGTTTATTGTGCGCCCCATACTCATCCTGTGAGCGGTAGTTTATTGTGTGCCCCATACTCATCCTGTGAGTGGTAGTTTATTGTGCGCCCCATACTCATCCTGTGAGTGGTAGTTTATTGTGCGCCCCATACTCATCCTGTGAGTGGTAGTTTATTGTGCGCCCCATACTCATCCTGTGAGTGGTAGTTTATTGTGCGCCCCATACTCATCCTGTGAGTGGTAGTTTATTGTGCGCCCCATACTCATCCTGTGAGCGGTAGTTTATTGTGCGCCCCATACTCATCCTGTGAGCGGAAGTTTATTGTGCGCCCCATACTCATCCTGTGAGCGGAAGTTTATTGTGCGCCCCATACTCATCCTGTGAGCGGAAGTTTATTGTGCGCCCCATACTCATCCTGTGAGCGGAAGTTTATTGTGCGCCCCATACTCATCCTGTGAGCGGAAGTTTATTGTGCGCCCCATACTCGTCCTGTGAGCGGAAGTTTATTGTGCGCCCCATACTCATCCTGCGAGCGCCTGTGTTCTCTTATCCTATCGTTTCGTAGCTTGGAACATTGCTTTTAGTCCACTCAAGAAATTTCCATCGATGTACTGTACGTTTTTATCATATACATCTTCAATGATTCTTCCTCCTCTCACCTTTTGAAATCAAGTTTTTTCAGCACCTTGCTAAAGGCTTAACAGTCCCGTTAGTCCCGAGACAAATTTCGCTGCGTCATTCTGAACTGTCTCTAGTTTTGTTGTTGTTTTTGTCTTGTTTTTGGCGAGACTCGAAGTCGGGGCTTCATATCTTTTTTATTATTGTTATGTAGGTTGTGCGTGTGTGTGTGTGCGTGTGTGTGTGTTTACTAGTTGTGTTTTTACGGGGGTTGAGCTTTGCTCTTTCGGCCCGCCTCTCAACTGTCAATCAACTGTTTACTAACTACTTTTTTTTTTCCACACCACACACACCCCAGGAAGCAGCCCGTGACAGCTGACTAACTCCCTGGTACCTATTTACTGCTAGGTAACAGGGCGGCATCATGGTGAAAGAAACTGCTCATCGTTTCTCGCCGGCGCCCGGGATCGAACCCGGGACCACAGAGTTCGCGTTAGATGGTGCAGCACACCGCAGGACACGAATTACCAATTAGTAACTAACGCGAGAGAAAGCGTCGAGACAATACACACAGAAATCACAATAGCGTGATATATCAAATGAACAAATCCACGAGGGCCATGACGAGTGTTCGAACCCTGTTGGTAAAACCATGTCGTGGCATACTTGACTAAGGCGCAGCTGGGAACATCCCATGCCTAGGTACGAACCCTCATCACGGCCCTCCTTCTCTGTTGAGACAAGTTTGGGGAGACTGCGTGCGCCAAGATGCTGGGGCTCTGCCACAGGTCTGCCACAGGTGGTTCGAGACATTAACCTTGGTCCTGCTCGCACCTCGCTGCTTCTCACTCATTTTCATACGACTGTAATTATTCTGATTGCCATTGTCGTAAACGCTCAGGTAAAAAGTGTTTGATGAACTTCCTTGCTGCTCAAACATGAGGCTTGGGCATGGGAAGAGGACTCGCGCTGTGTTACTATTAATAGCAAGCTGAATAAAGGTCATATGATTGAGTTCTGAAGGTCACTAGATATAATATATATATATATATATATATATATATATATATATATATATATATATATATATATATATATATATATATATATATATATATATATAATATATATATATATATATATATATAATATATATAATAAATAAAATAGGAAGGGTGTACCACCTCTGGCTGGACGAAGGGGATCCTTAGCCTCTGAGGAAACCACACATAATGCATTAGAAGGAATGATTAGGTCCCGGCCTCCAATACAGTTTTCTGTGTGCTTTTATATATACATATGCAGTGTATTCCTGTTTTTGTGTATTTGCTCAAAACATTTCGTAAACGTTAATTAGGTTTACACAATTTATATAATGACATGTCGACTAAAATATATGGGCCTATCCCTCGAAGGTTACATTGTTCTGGTTTCGTTGGGTCGAGTGTCAAGATTTTAGGACAAGTCAGTATGCTGGTGCGGATCCTGCCCTGGTATAGGCCGAAGTGCGGGTATTACCTAGGGCTGGTAGGTAGTGAGAACGACTGAGAGACGGGTCGTTCCCTCCTGAGTGGGCGGGTCGTACCCTCCTGGGTGGGCCGAAGGGGGCGGGTCGTGCCCTCCTGGGTGGACCGAATGGGGCGGGTCGTGCCCTCCTGGGTGGACCGAAGGGGGCGGGTCGTGCCCTTCTGGGTGGACCGAAGGGGGCGGGTCGTGCCCTCCTGGGTGGACCGAAGGGGGCGGGTCGTGCCCTCCTGGGTGGACCGAAGGGGGCGGGTCGTGCCCTCCTGGGTGGACCGAAGGGGGCGGGTCGTACCCCCCCCCCCCTGAGGTGGTTCATCCCTGAAGCTCGTGCATGACTG
This sequence comes from Procambarus clarkii, assembly GCF_040958095.1. Classification (NCBI taxonomy): domain Eukaryota; kingdom Metazoa; phylum Arthropoda; class Malacostraca; order Decapoda; family Cambaridae; genus Procambarus; species Procambarus clarkii. Next base: position 8,215,576 of record NC_091175.1, on the reverse strand, counting down.
CCTTAGCCAAATAGTATTGAGTCATCCTGCCTTTCTTGGATGGTTCAAGTACCTCCGATACCTTAGGCTTGAGGGCGCACAGGTCCGTCCATAAGTAAAGTAAAATGAAATTCAGTGAAGTGTTGAAACCTTGTATGCTGTGCTGTGCTTGCCAAGAGCTCCAGACTTTCAACTTGATGTTCGTCAAAAACTTGTAATATCTTGTGTGAATATATTTTTGTCTTGTGGCTAAAGGACGTAGGATAAGTAGTGTTACGTAATGGACAGTATACAACGTTGGGTGACTGACCAATTCACTCTTTCCACATGACAAATATTTCACGTTATTTATAAATTATTGCCGTCTGATAAGTGGCCTGGTGGGTGGGTGGCAGAAAAGTAGCCTATCAAGGTAGCCTGTGTGTTGTATGCTAGGATACGATGAACGCTGCTAATCATTAGTTACGAAAATGGAGGCGGTGTGGAAGGGGTTGGAGTAGGGAAGGAAGGTTTGACTACTGATACTGTCAACGGGCGTCCAGGCGTGATGCTCACAAGGTTACGTACTTAGCACAGTAAGACCCCTTGCTCAAGGTTACTCGCGCGCGTAAACAAGCTGATGTGCGCGCGCACCACAAAATTGGGGCAGAGCCAGAAAACACATGGTACAGCATGAAATGAAAAGACGACGACGACTCTAAAACGTCAAGAGGACCAAACTTACTTTAGATAACATCAAAAAACACATCCTCAAAAAAGTATAGAACGGTAAAATTCTCCAAATTTCGTTTGATAATACAGAAATTCTAATATGCAAAACAAATTTAGAGCAAATCATAAACCTAATTAACTTTTCCTAGTACTAAAAAAAGCAATCCTAGGTCTGGCATATGCAATTTTGTGCCTAATTCTGTACATACATGTAGTGTACTAGGCTTAGGAAAAGTTAGAATTGGGTGTTGCCTTCTCTTTCCGGCCCTCTACAAAAGTAATAGTTCAGAACGTGATTTTTTTTTTATTTTTGTGTGCAACATTCAAACTTCATATTACCATTCATATTATCTATAGGTACAATAATTTTTGGACTACAGATTATCATTTGCATACAAGAAGCTGTCAAAACTGAGTAGCTTTTAGGCTAGGAACCTGAGGAAGAAAGAGTATGCTTGGCCATTTTTTAGTCTTCCTTCACTTATGGAAGGAGTAGTATTTTGGAGTATACTTGCCCATTTTTGGAGTATATCGTTCATTCTCCAGTCAACAGCTCCAGCATGCAACGAGACTTACCTGCAAGAAGTAAACTATGAGTAAATTTTAAACAGCTAAACCACACCACACACTATACAGAATCGAGGAGACATGATTACAACATACAAGATTATCAGTGGGATTCATATGGCTGGATAAAACAAAGGGACATGGATGGAAACGAGGGTCAGATGAGTCATAGAGATTTTAAAAGGAACTTCGTTTAAAGTGAAAATTATCGAAAAGTATATATGACAAGAAACAGGATGGTCGCCATTCATTACATTAGACTGTCAACATCTGGTAGAGCCTGCAAAGCTGGGTACAAGAGCTAGAGCGCCATCCTGCAAACACTTAAGCGAGTACAAACTAACCTATCCTATACGAGGCTGAATCATTCGCCTTGTGGCTACTCACTCAAAACACTAAAATAAACAATTGCCATTCCCCTGCCCAAGTACCGACCTCGAACTCCGACCAAACTCAGCTCACCTTGTCTTTCCAAGCGCCTTCCTTGTGCACACCTGTCTCGTTGTTGTTATTGTTGTTGTTATAGATTCAGCTACTCGGAACAAAAGTTCCAGGTACCACGGGCTATGGTGAGCCCGTAGTGGACTTCCTGTCTCACTATAGTCACTTGACTATTCTGTGTTTATTCAGCCTCTCCTCCATAGGTTTCCCAACGTCAAGAAACTGTTGTACTAAAGTGTCCCTATCTTAAGCTACCAAAGGACCTCAAACAGAAAACTTTGCAGTATGTCAATTTTGCGAGCCGCTACCATTTTCTAGTACGACAATTTTTGGCCTTGGGTAGATTATACGTCAAATTGCGGCGTTATATTAGGAAGACAGGTTGATTTATTCATCTCAGCGTACTCTATAATTTATCGCGTTTTCTCACGAGTACAATTTATTCAATCCAAATCTTACCCTTGCAGCTTATTTTATGAAACATCCTTTCACTGCTTCATTCTGCTCAATTTAGTAGCCGTGACGCTTCATATAGCTTAGGATAGACGCATAAATATGTATGTCCCCAAGTATGTTGACTAAACTACACCTTCCGTTAATTTTGCTGATTTACTTGAAGTGTTAGTCCCCCCTCAAGTTTCCTACTTGGTTGAGCTCTGCAACATTCTCTCTTGAGTTAACACCCTACAAGGCTCCAAACCCATTTCTCCCTCACAATATAGGCTACTGCAGTCTAACGGTTTTAGGAAAGTGAATAATGGGCCAAATTAAAATCAAATTTCTGACGCCCAAGAAACTATTAAATACCGGTAATACTCTTTGAGTCATTTACTGGTATAATTTGCCAGATGATAAGCGAGCGACAGGTTGAAAAGCAAGTGCAGTTTTACGTGATTGCCGGAACTTGCTCACGGTACGTAGAAAGCTTTGAGCACAGATACGTGAGCGAGAGTGGTTGGGTATAAATAGCAACTTCCTCACATGGCCCAAGTCTCCAGTCTTGTGGGACGGAGAGGATTATGGAGAGTTTTTATTCAGATATTTCTCTCAGGGAATTAACGTCCACCTTGTGAGCCAGATTAGGCTTGATAGCTAGACTAAGCCGAAGCCTATTATGCTATAACCTTCGGAGTGTAGGCCTATTTTGATTGTTGCCGCCGAAGGCGGCTAGTTTATTGTGCACCCCATACTCATCCTGTGAGCGGTAGCGCAAAAGCATTACAGAGTAGCTCTTGTAATAGCACTTTCTCTGTAACTAGTGTAGGCCTAACTCTGGTGTTTCCGGAGATATGGAGGTTCCCTAAGGGAGGTTATCTTGATGATTTCGGGGCTTTTTTAGTGTCCCTGCGGCCCGGTCCTCGACCAGGCCTCCACCCTCAGGAAGCAGCCCGTGACAGCTGACTAACACCCAGGTACCTATTTTACTGCTAGGTAACAGGGGCATCAGGGTGAAAGAAACTCTGCCCATTGTTTCTCGCCGGCGCCCGGGATCGAACCCGGGACCACAAGATCACAAGTCCAGCGTGCTGTCCGCTCGGCCGACCGGTTCCCTAGGTAGTGGTGGATTTTTATTAAGAGTACTGGGAGTACTGGTACTTGTTTTAAATTTCTTATGTACTCCATTGGTATCCTGTGAGTGGTGGTGGAAAAAGTTAGTGACGCATAATTGGGTCTAAAAAGCCACAGAACAAATTTTTGTATGAAAACAAGTTTCATCACTGATTAGACAGTTAGATTTGTTGACATAAATTATCTTCATAGTTTATCAAACTAACATCACCGTGACATTCCAGCCACCTGGGCTGTATGGGTCTCGAACCGTGGACCCTATGTGTGTGAGGCCGACGCTCTCATCGTGACCTCAAGGGGCCCTTACCACGAAGAGAGAGAGTTTGTTAGTAGGAGTCAATTACATACAACTCTAATTTCCATATCATGCACACCCATGCCGTGGGCGGCGATGGAAGGGTTACAATCACCTGTATGCACTTGCTACAGTTAGAAAACTGGGGGTGATGGAGCATCATGGAGCAAGGGGAAGACTTTTATCCACGAGGAAGATTTGTAGGTCAGGGCTCGTGTCTTGTCTTGGGGGGTGACATTTGCTGCATCTTCTTGTTGCTTGTTTTTGTCAGTCAGTCTTACTATGTCGGGTGTCCCTTGTTGTTACTCGTTTGTAACTTACTGACTATATTATTTTCACGTTGAGTTAAAAAACATGAAGAAGGAAGGTCAAGGCCTAAGTTTATCGGTGAGAGGCGAGATATTAGAAGAAAAGTCACGAAGGAGAGACATGAGACGTACATAAATGAATTTGATGGAAGGTGTGAATTGAATAACCTTTGCTATTCTCGTTTTCAGACATGTCAAGTCTCATTTATTAGGTATGAGACATACACTAACATCCTCTTATTGTATTTAAATTTATTTCATCATCACACGGACCTTGAGAAATTACTTTAAATATTTAAACAGTTTTTTTGTTTTGCTCTGGTGCTGCAAGATAACGATACATCCGGGACCTTAGGCAGGGAATTCGAACTTGGAGAACCGCTATCCCGAGCTGTGTACTGTGGATATCTTGGTCTTGGTGACTCAACACACACAGCCAGGAAAGTTTCCCTCTTTGGCCTACACTCTCACTGTTGGCGCTGTACATTTCTCTCTCCAGGACAATTGAAATTGAAATAAGTTCATTGATGTAAAATACACACAAAGGGATGAGGTAGCTTAAGCTATTCTCACCCCGTTCAGTACATCGTGTTAATACATACATATACACACATCACAAACAATAAACATATTACCAAACATTCTGAGATATAAACATCTACATTTCCTCCTTTACACAAGTATCCAGGACAGTTAACCCTTCCAATCTCCACAATATGGATATGTATTATTTTAGTGTGTGTGTCCGAGACAATGGAGAGTTTGTGCAGTTTGGCAAGTGCTTTGATCGAGGCATTGTTTTCATGTTTGACTTTCGTGCTGCCTCTTATTTTCAGTGAACCATTTATGTTTATTCTACCGTGTTTGTTTTTCATTTACCTTGTTTTTCTCGCCAACCTTGTAAGGTTCAAGAGTGGGATTTTATCTCCCAAGCCTGGAGCTGTTCGTACCAGAGCTCGTTTTAATGGCTGAATCTACGTATTTTCCGCAAATCGGTTTAAGATAAGCGTCTCCAATTACTGCTGAATGTACAGAGGCCAAGTTGAAGGAACTGTGCCGAAATCGTCCTACCTGCACACGGTTCTAGCCTAAAAATCTATGAGTAGTTTTTTCCTCGATGTGACCTCTTCGGTAAGGCAGGTGTCTTCTGACCTCTACTGTCACTAGGCGTCAACTACAATGTCCAGTTCACTAGAGTGCGTGCTGAGCTCTCCTCTGGCTACAGTGTTGTATTGTGGTGTCGTCCACTTGTTCTGGCAATTGTTGTTGTGTCGTAAAGACCTTTTTGGCATCTTACGCAGTATTGACCTTGCACAAACTTCGTCGGTCACCGTCTCTGAACCGTATCGCCATTCTATTGTTTCATTGCGGCTACTTAACCCTTCGTATGAACTATTCTGTTAACGTGGTTGTGGAGTGCGTACGCCCGTACATACATGTACGTGTCAGCACGTACTTGTGCGTTCTCGATGCGTGTATACATGCCCGTACGTGCACAGCGGGTTGTGTGCGCATTAAGCTGGGTAGACATGCACTTGAGATGCGTAGATACGTAGCCTACACCTGATCATGAGCCAGGCAGCGTCTCCAGGTGAGCTAAATTACCACACAATACCAAGTACCCTGTATGTGTGTGTGTGTGTGTGTGTGTGTGTGTGTGTGTGTGTGTGTGTGGGTGGGTGGGTGGGTGTGTGTGTGTGTGTGTGTGTGTGGGCGGGGGGAGGTCCACCACCACCTCCCAGCTGACCTTCCTGCAAGGTAGTCAGTCTTGAAGAAAACAAAAAACATTTATTCTTTCTAGTAAACTTTGAAGACACTATGGTTACATCGTTTGTCTTGTATTCTTTTAAATCAGCCTATTTCGTATATCGCTTCATAGGGAACTGTTGTGCGCGTAGTTGACTACTTTCGTTTATATCTTTTATATTTTGGAGATACTGAGTAATGATTTGAGTGGGAGTGCCGCCTGCCGCTGCCTCGCCCACCTGGAGGGAACACTGACTAATAACACCACCCGATGATGATGAAGATTAAGCCACCCAAAATGTAAAAAAAAAAAAAAAAAAAAAAAAAAACACCACCCACATAACCGCTCCTCTTGTTTACCTAGTGACCTTCTCCCCTCCTCCCTGCCTCTTCCCCCCCCCTGCCTCTTCCTCCACCCCCCCTGCCTCTTCCCCCTCCCCTCCATGCCTCTTCCCCCACCCTCCATGCCTCTTCCCTCACCCCCTCTTCCTCTTCTCCTCCCCATGACTCTCCCCCACACCTATACCTGGAACTCTCTTCGCCCCTCCCCCCTTCCTCCTTCAGTACCTCCCCCTTCCTACTGAACCGCTTCCCCGCCCTTTCCCCCCACCGCACCACCACCACCACCACCACACCCGAGCTCCACTCTGGGGGTACACAGGCGGCGTACAGCGCCACTTCCCCGCTCCTGTGCCAGGCAAGTCCACTACGGGCTCACCATAGCCCGTGCTACTTTGGAACTTTCGTTCCGAACAGCTAAAACAACAAGAAGTGCCACTCGCCGCCAAGCACCATGTCCGCCCTCATTTGCCACATCTCATTGATTTGTTTAGCCTTTCTACGCACTTCAGTGTGCAAATACTATTAACTTCGCAAGTATCGAAGAGGTTCTGTGGACTTTAACCTTAAATCTAGCCTAATGATAACAGTATTTTACTGCTTAGGTTGACAGTGGAAATTTGTACGTATGGGTGTTGCGTTAACAAAGTAATATAGATGTAAATAGAGTGGTCGCAGTCTTCTACGTATTTAGTTTTATAATAAGATGAAGAATAGCGAGGGCCTGTCTGTCTGTCTGTCATGGCGAGGGTCTCAATATCACGGTGTGCGCCTCAAGGTGACGGCCCCCGCAACCCAACCGTATTATAGCTTAACTGGCGTACGCACGCACGCACGCACGCACTCACGCACGCACGCACGCACTCACTCACTCTGTTGATAGACGGTTGAGAGGTGGGACCAAAGAGCCAGAGCTCAACCCCCGCAAGCACAATTAGGCGAGTACACACACACACACACACACACACACACACACACACACACACACACACACACACACACACACACACACACACTCGCCCGCGACTCCAAACACGCGCGACCACACCAATTTTATATAACGTTCCAGTGTCTGGTCTATAAATAACGAATATCTCCACTCACAAATGTTTACTCATATAGCATTGTTTTGGTATTAAGACAATATTTTTGTTTGAGCATTATTTAGTTAAGATACAAACAAATGTTTAGCTCGTAGTTATTGGTTGATTTTAAAATATTTTGCTTAGGAGTTAAGAGACGAGTCCTGAGATAGTCTACTCAAGTTGTTTCACGAGTAGATAACTAAGTTGTTTCACGAGTAGATAACTAAGTTGTTTCACGAGTAGATAACTAAGTTGTTTCACGAGTAGATAACTAAGTTGTTTCACGAGTAGATAACTAAGTTGTTTCACGAGTAGATAACTAAGTTGTTTCACGAGTAGATAACTCTAGTACAGTGCAAGGGGTGAGACACACAGGTTAACATCGGCAACTTCTAGAATTTACTGTAGCCTATGCTATCTTGAGATGATTTCGGGGCTTTAGTGTCCCCGCGGCCCGGTCCTCGACCAGGCCTCCAGCCCCAGGAAGCAGCCCGTGACAGCTGACTAACACCCAGGTACCTATTTTACTGCTAAGTAACAGGGGCTTATGGTGAAAGAAACTCTGCCCATTGTTTCTTGTCGGCGCCCGGGATCGAACCCGGGACCACAGGATCACAAGTCCCGCGTGCTGTCTGCTCGGCCGACCGGCTCCCAACAGATTATGGTGTACAGATTCCTGAGCCTATTGGGCTCTATCAGATCTACATTTGAAACTGTGTATGGAGTCAGCCTCCACCACATCACTTTCAAGTGCATTCCATTTACTAACTACTCTGACACTGAAAAAGTTCTTTCTAATGTGTGTCTAGCTCATTTGGGTACTCAGCTTCCACCTGTGTCCCCTTGTGCGTGTACCACCCATGTTATATAATCCATCCTTGTCCACTCTGTCAATTCCCCTGAGAATTTTGTATGTGGTGATCATGTCTCCCTTAGCTCTTCTGTCTTCCAGCGACGTGAGGTGCAGTTCATGTAGTCTGTCATCATAACTCATGCCTCTTAGTTCTGAGACTAGCCTAGTGGCATACCTCTGAACTTTTTCCAGCTTTGTCTTGTGCTTTACAAGGTACGGGCTCCATGCTGGGGCCGCATACTCTAGGATTGGTCTTACATATGTGGTGTACAAGATTCTGAAGGATTCCTGACAGGTTCCTGAAAGCAGTTTTGATGTTAGCCAGCCTCGCATAGGCCGCTGATGTATCGCGGGCTTAGCGTCTCCGCGGCCCGGTCACTGACCAGGCCTCCTGATTACTGGACTGGTCAACCAGGCTATTGGACGCGGCTGCTCGCAGCCTGACGTGTGAATCACAGTCTGGTTGATGTACTACCATTTTGTGCAGCAACTTTTTTTTGTACTAACATTTTTGAACAACAAATTGTCCCAACACATGTTCACATCATGTCCAGTTGCAAAAATTTCGCTCGACATTTGTCCCAGTCTTAAATACAGCAGAAGATCTGACCATTGGTGATCGACGCAACAATTTACTTGTGCAGTGGTGAAATTCAGTGCGGGAGACTCGCCCATTAAAACATTAGGGAAGCAAGCAGTAGATGTATGTAAGATAGTGAGAGTGAGAGTACTGGAGAAGCTGGTCATCCTTGTACACGATGAGAATTGATGATATGTTTGATGAATGCAGGTGATGCAGGGCTTCAGGCACACCCTAGTAACGTGGCGGGGTGGTGGGAACGGGGGAGGGACAGGCAGACACCCAGGCAGACACCCAGGCAGACACCCAGGCAGACACCCAGGCAGACACCCAGGCAGACACGCAGAGAGCCAAGCAGAGATGGGCAGGGGGGGGGGGGAATGTGTTCCGAGTTTGAATGGGCTGTGATATGTATTTAAAAGTTTATGTATGAGAAAATCCGTAGGGGCCGTGATGAGGATTCGAACCTATGCGCTGGAAACACCCAGCGCATACATAAGAACAGTGCCCAATAGTAATGTCAACGGAGATATAATAATAATTAATACAATTATATAATTAATACAGGGATTAGATAGGCGACAATTCATTAGTTGGTACACTTGGCCATTAAGGTAGTGTCCAGCGGAGTTTTGTCCAATACTACATTTTTTTCCAGCCGAGTATAATCTTGAGGTTATCTTGAGATGATCTCGGGGCTTAGCGTCCCCGCGGCCCGGTCCTCAACCAGGCCTCCTTTTTGTCTCATTATCTTTCTCCTTGGCCTCTAAGGAAGCTTCCTTCTTGATGCCAAGAAGGAAGCTAGGAGGCCTTAATCTCCTTGGCCTCACTTAACATATCCCCAGGAAGCAGCCCGTAACAGCTGTCTAACTCCTAGGTACCTATCTTTACTGCTATGTAACAGGGGCATCAGGGTGAAAGAAAATTTGCCCATTTGTTTCCGCCTCCACCGGGGATCGAACCCGGAACCTCAGGACTACGAATCCGAAGCGCTGTCGGACTAAAGGATGGGGTGTTGCATGGGTGTCTGGAGACTGGGGGGGGGGGGGGAGGATGGGGTGTTGCATAGGTGGCGGTAGGGGGGGGGGAAGGCAAGTCTGCGGTCAACACCTCCGGGCAGTGAGGAAATACACATGGTAACCCGGTCAATGTCCGACACACACACACACACACACACACACACACACACACACACACACACACACACACACACACACACACACACACACACAACTGGTACATGTGCACATATGAACGTGTACACACGTGTTCATCTAAATGCATATCTTGGGTCGAGCTCTTAACACATGTGTGCCGTGTATTTATAAACCACCTTAGACAGTTTTGAACTTTGATATTCAAAGTTAGGGATTAAGTTGTTGCGTCTAAGCAATCGACTGGCGTGGTTGAGTTTGATGTCCCTTACTCGTGAATCACTGTGGAGACGGCCTCCATTTGGGGCTTGTCCTAGCTCCTCATGGGTCCTTTGAATCATAACAAAAACACTCAAGATGTGCTCAGCTAAGGCCAAGTCAAAGTGATGTGACACCCCCTACCCCACACGGCAGGCCATAGGCTCCTAGGGAGCTTTGCTGTTTGCATTATAAAGACGTTTGGAGCAACTGTGATATTTGGATACTTGAGCATGGAATGCTGCACTTGTTGTATTACACGACCAATGAATGCTGCCGTGTTTACATGCAGCACTGCACTAGTGGTCCTAGGGGTACACTACCTAGTGCTAGATCGTTGTAGCTGAATGGTGTTGGACAGGATGCTGACATTTGTCTCTTTACGCGTTTGCTCTCTGGCTAGTCTGTCGTGTGTTTAATTTCTATATATTCCCACACGTGTAAATAGGGAACTAGTTAATGTGTAAACTTTCTTAGCCGTGATTAAAGGGTGGAGGAGGCAAGATCCTGTAATGATTTGCAATGCACGATGGCTTAGTTTGTTAAGGGGTGAGTGACTGCTTTGTAGTTTAATTATTAAATTATGATTCTCATGTGTGGAGATATTGTTGGTAAATCCTCGACTAGTGGAACACGTTGGCGAGTTGAAAGCCACTGCTGCGTGAGTGGATTATTGAGGTACAAAGCCATCTCTGTAGTACTGTGTGAAGGGTATATTATGAAGCACTCGGGTGGTGATGGTTTTAGATTCAGCTGCTCGGAACAAAATGTCCATGTAGCACGGGCTATAGTGAGCCCGGCAGAGCACCCAGGCTTGGTATCGGGTTTTAAGGTGTGCAACAAACTAGTGGCAAAAGTTCACCACAGTTGGTGCAGTGGCTTTGGGTAGACAGCGGTGAGGCGCAGCCGTGTACTTCACCAGGACTGCAACATATTACGGGCTCACCATAGCCCGTGCTACATGGACACTTCCTTCTGAGTAGCTAAATCTAAAACAACAATAACAACTGCAACTGGCGAACAAACACGGGTCGTTGTGTTTGATCAATCTTGGCTTCTTGCGTGAATCCTCAGGATTGTTACAGTCCTCTTGTCTCGCTCGCTTAGGCTGCTTTTATTGGGTGCCGCTCCGCTCACAATGGTTTATGGGCGTATCAAATGTAGCGCAGAAAGTATGCTTGTTACTTTTGATTGAATTATACAAAGTAATGATCGGCACATCAAGGTTTGTGATGAGCGTATCATGGCTTCTTTTTATTGGTTCATCTGTAGACTGATTTTGATCACTAGTTTTGCTTTGATTGTCCATTACCACCTTTTCCTCCTGATGGTAATTTGCCTGCGTGCGTGCGTGTGTGTGTGTTCACCTAGTTGTGCTTGCGGGGGTTGAGCTCTGCTCTTTTCTCTCCGGCGCCCGGGATCGAACCCGGGACCACAGGATTTCGTGTCTAGCGTGCTGTCCGCTCGGCCGGCCGGCTCCCGAGGGTGTGTGCGCTTTAGCGCGCACTCTCTTTGGCCGAGTTGGTTTGCGAAAATAAAATAATATATATATATATATATATATATATATATATATATATATATATATATATATATATATATATATATATATATATATATATATATATATATATATATATATAATATATAATATATATATACCAGCTCTTGATTTGCCATTCAAAAAGAAAAAAAACTTGTTTAAGCACAAAATGTAAGAGTCTAAGCAACGCATCCATCCCCCCCCCCCACCCCCCACGTTAACCTAATCGCAGTATTTGTTAATGTTGGTGTTATATTTTTAACTAAAGCCTCGCATTTTTTTGTACAGATGGATTCTGAAGAGAATGTGACGCATTAGGCGAGAGAGAATGGCTCGCAGCATGACGTGGGGTTAATCAGGCCTTTACGCAATCACTTACGGAACATGTATATCTCTCTTTGTTTAATAATGGTGACATTTGTTAAATAGTTTGCGAGTTTCGGAACTTCACAACCCCATGGTTGTTGCTTTCAACAGCCTCGTAGTGCTTCCGAGCTCCTGTACTGTTTCATAAATGTAAACAACACGGCAATGATTGTGGAAAGATGTACAGGTTTCGTAGGTGGCTGTGTAAATGTATTGATCCATTCACTCACACTCACGATTTTTCTTTCTCTGTCGCACTTTTAGAATGCACAACCGCTCCTATATGAACACAACAGTTTCCGTGTGCGGGCGAATATTATATATTACAGTATTGTCTATATGGTAAGCAGTGTGGGGGGGGGGGTAGATGTCACTAGGCCTACGTTTTTGTAACCCCAATATGGTGTGTGTGTGTGTGTGTGTGTGTGTGTGTGTGTGTGTGTGTGTGTGTGTGTGTGTGTGTGTGTGTGTGTGTGTAAACATACGTTGATCTGAAAATGAAATGTTATTCGCGTTAAGGAATATAGTCACTGTGTTCTTCACTTTATTATGCTTGCCTGAGATACTATAATATTTTGCCTTTTATTGTATTTATCTTAATTATGTTAACAAAACACTAAAGTGTTTTTAGCGTGGGTTGGGTGGGGCCCCACAGGGGCTCCTATACCCCTGTGTCCGTTATCCCGCTATTTAATGTTATCTCCCAGGCTTGATACCCATGTTATATATACTTGCCAGGTCGGCGGTGATTAGATTATAGAGATAGCACGCTCTCGTGATATGCTGATGTCCATGCTGTTAATAGCTCGTGGTAACACACTCGTTAACTTTAGCGGCTTTTGTTAATGTGGGATTTATGGTGTTAAAGCTCCTACTGTTAGTAGCCCAGGTTAACGCTCATGCTTTCGATAGCCGCGATCATTAACTCCGGTTAATGTTGTGTTGTTTATTAGTGTTCAACTTTAGTTTTGTTACCGCTTGTTTAAACATCGTTTTCTATATTAAGACGATGTTACTGTGATCATATATAGCATGGTAATATTGTTACAAGACAGTAATAGTGATATTAGTGTGACTGAAAATTCACGGCGATGTTAAGCCTTTCGTGCCCCCCCCCCCTCCCCCCAAAAAAAACATAGTATCTATAGTTACTCTGCATGTATGTACAAAATGTACACTTTTCCACCCATAAAAAAGTTGGTTATATATTAATTTTTGAGGTTATTTTTTTTTAATCATTATTTTTGTATAATGCTTAGGCCTATTTTAATTTATTCAGTGGTCAACATCCACAGCTCACAACCGGGGGACCTGGGTTCAGTTCCCGGGTAGGACGGAAATGATTGGGTATGTTTTCTTTCACCTGATTCGGAGGCGAGATGCGGTGGGTCGACGGGGGTTCAGACGGGGTCGACGGAGGTTCAGTCGGGGTCGACGGAGGTGCAGTCGGGGTCGACGGAGGTTCAGACGGGGTCGACGGAGGTTCAGTCGGGGTCGACGGGGGTTCAGACGGGGTCGACGGAGGTTCAGTCGGGGTCGACGGGGGTTCAGACGGGGTCGACGGAGGTTCAGTCACCCGTTTTCACTTCGACGGAGGTTTCAGTCACCCGACTGAACCCCGAGGTTCAGTCGGGGTCGACGGGGGTTCAGACGGGGTCGACGGAGGTTCAGTCACTCCGTTTTCAGACGGGGTCGACGGAGGTTCAGTCGGGGGTCGACGGAGGTGCAGTCGGGGGTCGACGGAGGTGCAGTCGGGGGTCGACGGAGGTGCAGTCGGGGGTCGACGGAGGTTCAGTCGGGGGTCGACGGAGGTTCACACGGGGTTCAGTGGGTGTGGAAAACGTTAACGGTGTGGGAGGTGAACGCCACGCTCCAGTGGTAATCAAGTAGAGTCTGTCGGCACCTGTGTTGTGGGGGAGTGCTGGGGGGAGGCGAGGAAGTGCTAGGGGTGGGGGGGAGGAGGCGAGGCGAGGAAGTGCTGGGGGGGGGGGAGGCGAGGAAGTGTCGGGGGGGGGGAGAAGGTAGTAAGGCAAATAGGAACTAAAGTGACAGTTCCGCCACTAAAATTCATCACATTCTTAGCGGAATCGACCAATCCGTTTAAAATGCAATGCATTAGGAAAAATTATAGCACTGTAATATTAACGTTTTCAGAGCATCGATAGGTTAGGTGGGTTGTTTGGGGTCGTACGCTTCTGTTAAGGCGAGACCATTGTATTTTGTACGGAGTGGCAAGTGGAGCGAACGGGGGGGGGGGGGGGTGGACGGGTGAGTATTAAATAGGGTGGTGTTCTGTTTTTGTTGTCGGTACTCGGGTCAAGTGGGTGGATAATGTGTTCGAATATGCTGTTCGGATGGAGATCAAGCCCATATTTGGAACAGGTGTTCGAAACGGGTGAGTATGTTCGGGGTGAGAGTCTGAGGAAAGTGAAGACAGAGCAGCTTTCTAACTCAGACCACCCCTGGCGGCCCCCGGGACTGGGGTATGGGGGGGGGAGGGAGTGGCCAACTGGAGAGAGTCAACTAAAAAAAGAATTATAATATAATATATTAGAGAGTGAGTGTGTGGAAGAGAGACACGCACGCGCGTGTGTATGTTACAGGATCATGGAACTTGTGGATTGACACTGACATTCAGTCCTGATAACATTGGTTTCCAAGAACTGTGAGGGTAAGAACACAGACCTCTCCGGGATATTGAAGACACCCTTGAGAGAGAGACTATACAACATGGAGGTTACACCAAATGAGGTGAAGCTACAGCTTAAGGGGTCAGACAGTATAGTCTTAGATACTAAAGAATGTGGCAGAAATTATGAACAAACCTCTTAAAATATGTTTCACTGGCGAAGTGAGAACTACCAGACAGAAGCCTAGTACTGTCATAACATTATGTAAGAGCGGAGATTGTTGAAGAGACTCTGGACTGCAGGCTTGCACCGTTGACATGTGTATGCTGTCAGGGATTATAGAAGCCTATTAAAAACAAACAAATACAGCACCTGGGCAAAAATGTTGTACATATTTTGTAAATGTGTTAAAATAATGAGACTAGTCCCTTAATGCCGAGAACTAACTTTTATTGTTTTTTGTTTCCAGGTGACTTTATGGACATATTCGCCTGTTTTACCACTTACAGCCCCGCTCCTGGGTCAGGTTAGTCCACTACGGGCTCACCATAGCCCGTGCTACTTGGAACTTTTTGTTCAGAGTAGCGGAATGTAAAACAAGTGGTTTACCTCTTCTTCCCCACCACCAGGCACATACTGAACCAAACTATACACCCCGGCCCCAGCTAAATGACCTACTATCAGTAAACAGAGTGGGACAGCCATGATTACTGAACATGGCCACGCACACGATCCGTCCCTGGTCGCCGTAGCCTCAGTCCAGTCCTCGCCGTGATTGCTGTGAGCGGTCAACCCGTTCTCGCAAATTCGTAAAGTCAATATTGACTTATTAACTACGTGCATAGGTGATATACTAAACATAATAGATACCCTTAAAAAGATTCATAGAAAACACCGACCTTACCTAACCTTGTTAGTATCTTAAGATAAACATCTTATTGCTTCGTAATTACAATTATTACTTAACCTATACCTATTATAGGTTAGGTAATAATTGTAATTACGAAGCAATAAGATGCTTATCTTAAGATACTAACAAGGTTAGGTAAGGTCGGTGTTTTCTATGAATCTTTTTAAGGGTATCTATTATGTTAAGTATGTCACCTATGCACATATTTAATAAGTCAATATTGACTTATTAAATTTGCGAGAACGGGTTGGAGCGGTAGCGCAAAAATGATTACAGAGGGCACAAACGGTCTTAATCATACCTCATATTTTTATGTTAACAATTTCATCTAACCTACACATCTTATAATCGATGCAAAAAGATCATTACAATATCTATAAATTGTTATGGATTATTATATATTAATGGTAGATCTTTTGCTAATGCATAAAATATTTATGATGCTACAGGATCATAGAATTGTTACTTATAATTGTTAGTCTTCATACTCCACAGCCTATTCATATTCTTGTCATTTAACTACTAGAAGTGCAATATGGATACAGTGCAAGGATTTCAGATATTTTATTTGTAATAAGATGGTTTGCCATTTCGTGCAGCGTGTATTTAGTTTTACATGTATTTCGAAATGGCTCAATTTTTTTCGCAGTAAGATGCATTGCCCATGTTATTTTTTCCACACGTCTAGATCCCTGTACTAGCCGAACTTAGAGATACTTGTAGCCAAGTCGTATTCGAGCTGTGACAACAGTCTGTTGGTCTGCTGATTTTGTTATTTGCCCTATGCACATGTTTGACACATCTCGGTGTGATAAACCAAGGGATCTGCAAGTTCCTGTTTCCACACTTCTACTTCAAATTCATCCAAGAGTTCTACCGCCAATCGACTGCAGCCTCTTAACTTTTCACTTAACCTAAAATTCTAGTAATATCTCATGTTGCCTTTTATTTAGCATTTTATATATTTTATCAATGTTATTTTTAGTGTTTTTTTGGCCGCCTCATTTTTTTAATATACTTTTGTATTTACTTTTATTATTGGGACAATGTTTTAGACAAGTGGCGGAGTTTTTTGGACAAACAGTGACTAGGAAGAGCCTAAAAGTATGCATTATTGCCATACATATAATTACAAAAGTTAACGAGTATCTAAAGTGATTTTATATATTAAAAGTATAAAAGATAACTATGGTACAAGAAGAAGCTAATGATCCTCCGTCTCACACCACGAAAATAATGATGGAAGCTTATGGATTATATTCCTCTCACACTTGGATAACTGTATCGGTTATATCCCTCACCACTCGTGTGGCAAGATCACCTCACGGAATTTATGGATTAGTGAGGCATTCCGCTTCGTATCACGGGCATGAGAAGCTCATTAAGGAGGTGTGTGTTCAGCGCCGCCTCACGCCCACCTGTGAGGGAACCACTTAACAAACATATTGCACTGTATCTGCCTGTCTCTCCCTCCACCCCTCTCTCTCTCTACCTCCCCTCCCTCTCTCTACCTCCCCTCCCTCTCTCTACCTCCCCCTCCCTCCCTCTCTCTACCTCCCCCTCCCTCTCTCTCTCTACCTCCCCCTCCCTCTCTCTCTCTCTACCTCCCCTTCCCTCTCTCTCTCTACCTCCCCCTCCCTCTCTCTCCAGAATGAGGAAGCCTTCTCTCACTGTCCTCTCATCATGAGGTAACCATCTCACTGACCCAACACCACCGCAACTCATCCTCTCGAATAGTACATAGGAATTTTAACGTATAAAGCCAAGACCAAAAAGTGATGTACTAAAAACTCAAAATATCGGCTTGCAAAATTGACGAAGTCTCGTTTTCTATTCGTGGGACGTCGGTGAGGTTAGGTTCGGAGTACTTTAGTACATCAGTTTTGTGACGTTGGGAACGCTCGAGAGCGACGGGCCGAGTAATAAGATATCCTCCTTTCAAGGACCACCAATCCTCATTGTATCTTATTTTACTACCCTTGCAAGCTGTGCCACTTCATTGACCAGGTGTTCATAGCACTTCATACTGTGTGAAGTGTCTAGGACGCTCTGACGTCCTCTGGCAGACGACATACCACGGTAGTTGCCCCCACTGGGACTTTACACCCAAATGGCGTGCACCTTTGACTTTCTAGCACGGTAACAAACAAGCCACTAGCAGCTCTACTGATCACATGGCGCTGTATGACTTATCATCCTAGGAGATGGGCAGGTTTTTAGTATCGCATAGCTAGTTCTTGACACACACTATGTAACTCGTCATATAGCCTAAGGTAAACCGCATAAATGCAGATGTACTTAACCATGTTAATAAAAAAATACAAATAAATATGCCGAGGCATTCTATGTATAAAGTCTGCCAGTAAGAACTAGGTCACGATCTCTCGCATTACATTATTAAATATCCAGTCATTAGACGCTTCAGACCTGTCGGTATCAGGTACCTAGAGCTTTGCAATGATTGTATTCAGTCCTGTGTTCTTGAGGATATCCTCATAATTCATCCAACCTAGGTTCTGATCACGTGCCCCTGTATGACTAACCATCATGCGGGATGGGGAATTTTATGCAACTTTTCATAGTCTTTGGTTGCTGCATAAATAAATGTGAATGTACTTGGAAGTTCAACTCAACATGCTGTTCACATAGGGTGGTGGTCACCGTCAATAACCCCCGGTAACCAGTTAATTAAAATCACAAGATTCTTCCTTCACACGTTGAGTCTAGCAATTTTGTCCTCTCGGACTTTCTGAAAGTCTTGACTGTTGTGTTCGTAACACCTATCATAACTATGGCGATGTCCACGTCCCAACCCGATGTCTTGTTGACATCCACGGTGGCCTCATAGCTTACAGAACACAACCCTATCAACCACACTACACGCTGGCTGCAATAATAGTCAAAATACAGCCTCTAACTCTGGTGCACCCTAATTTCTAACCAGAATGAGCTTCCCGTTACAACATAACTTACCATTATAATGGACTCTTGTAACCACAAGCACAGTTCTTATTGGTTGACCGATTCATGATATGATATGATTGGAGTGGTGTTAGTGGTTTACCATCGTACCATCCCATCGCCTGGAAAACCGTCGTAAAGTCCTAAGTGCACCTGATAACTCCACATCAAACGTGGCGTTACATTACGCCAAGACAGACCATTCCCCTGCAGTAATAACCTTCACAGTAGCGCACGTAACATCCTCGTGCAGTAAAGTTCACACCACCACCATGATGAGCCCCAATACGTCATACTAACACTTGGAAATTGGGTAAGTCAAACTCCTGACCACAAATAACTGGCATTTGTATTTATTGGAGCAAGTATGGAGTAGTGGCAGTTATATGTCGAGTTTGAGAGCTTCCAGACACGTCTGTATCGCCGGGTAGCAATAATTGAAGTAGCGAAATCGACAGTAATAGTTGTACGAGTGGTAACGGCAGTAGAGGTATTAATAGTAATTGCAACAGACAC
The DNA here is from genome assembly GCF_040958095.1 of Procambarus clarkii. Classification (NCBI taxonomy): domain Eukaryota; kingdom Metazoa; phylum Arthropoda; class Malacostraca; order Decapoda; family Cambaridae; genus Procambarus; species Procambarus clarkii. Next base: position 8,196,765 of record NC_091175.1, on the reverse strand, counting down.
TAACGGTAAAAGTAGGCCTGGGAGAACAGGAAAAATGAAGAAAGAAAGAAAAAGAACAAATGAAACCAATTCTGAAGGAACACAGGAGAGTGAAAGGGATTCGACTCGTAACTAGAAACGGCCGTCAGTATCCAGTTTCCACAGACAAACACGCGAGAATATATTAATACCACAGCCATCCTCTTAAGATTAATATTTAGCTGCAATAGCACCAAGGCCCATCAAATAGACAAAGAAACATACAAAGTTTTCTGAAACAAAGAAAAAATGTATCCCTGTACTTTTTGGATTACAGGGGGGGGTGAAGTCGTGATGGCATCGTAACTGAACTAAAGACATCATATTTTGACATTTACAGTCTTCAGTACACGTCCCGATGAGAGACGAGACGAGAGTGAGTCCAGTTTGTTTAAAGAATGAAAGTTGGGCTCTCACTGACATCCCGTATATGGAGAGAGATCCCGAGGGCCCAGGACTAGGCTAGGTGGTGGGGGGTGAGGAGTAATGCTTGTAGTTGTAGCCATTGTTGGTGCTTGTAGTTGTAACCATTGTTGGTACTTGCAGTTGTAACCATTGTAAGGTACTTGCAGTTGTAACCATTGTTGGTACTTCCCTAACAGTGACTACGGGGAAGCGAGTTCTATAGCTCTTTATGCCTCGCCTTCTTGTACCTGTTGTAACAATATAACTATTCAGCCAGTTATTCAGTCCCACACTTGTGGTCTGTGTTTCAGCGTCTCATTTGTATGGATACCATCTCACATAGGTGGTGTCCAGCATGATGACACAGACAAGGCAGCTAAAACTGCATGTGATAAGCCTGAAATTTAGTTGGATATGAGCATTCCGATCTCTGCTGTAAAAGCCGCAATATTTCAGGAAATTAGGGAAGACAGACGAGCAGTTTCTCTTGCTCTCTTTCTCTTGTTTCTCTGTACTCAAAGGCCAGAAAGCACGAGTATAAAGAGATATGATATGTTTAGAACCTAGAATTATATGTTCGGGCAGCATAAAACTTCCACTAGACAGTATAACATTGTAATTGCCAGAATTAGGCTGGGATTTCGATATCTATGGCAGTTGGCTGTAGGTAATGAATCCCCCAATGGTGAGCATTCCAATTATAAACTATGTCAACAAGAGCTGGGACATACTCTCCAACACTATATCTGTGATTGCCCAGTTATCAGTGATTTCAGACCAAATGGCATGAGGTACTTTGAGCTCTGTAATTACTTCATACACTCAGGAATATTGGAAGATATTTTTGTGCCCAGATATTCAAAATCCCAGATTTTGCTAGTGGGGGCTAATAGATCAGCCTTACATGTCATGATCTCATGTATGACTAACCATCATGTGAGATGGGGATATTGGATGAATTTATAGCTAGTTTTTTATTTACACTGAGTAATCTTTCATACAGAAAACGGTAGCAGTGTATACCTAAGCGTTTTAATAATACTAATACAAAAAACAGGTTGGTGAGGGGGATAATTTTGTTTTCTGTACTTGCTTATTTAATAATTTGTATATTTTAATCCATGTAAATTATAATTGAATAATCTTTATGAAACAGCTTCGGCTGCATCTGTCAGCGAGTTTAATTTTGTAGGTAATTCCTGAGCTGCTGGAGTTTAGTCCAGTTAAGTGTTGGTTGAAGGAATGTCCATCTGGTTGTCCAATATTTGCACTTTCTTCTTCTGCAGCATTGATCCCAATCTCTCATGCATATTGATAGCACAGTCGGTCTCTCAAGCATACTAATAGCCTAGTCGGTCCGTCAAGCATTTAGATAACTTAGTGGGTCTGTCAAGTATATTGATAGCCTAGTCGCAGTCTGTTATCTGTTTTTCAACCCTGGTGTTGTCTATACTGAAAGTGTGTAGCAGATACCCGGTAAATATATCTGTACCAGGCAGCTGATGTGGGGGGGGGGGGGTTGTTACGGAGGGCTGTGTTATCAGTTATTCAACTCTAGTGGTACTGAAGGTGGGTTGTCTGCTGTCAGTTAGTTTACATATTCATCCTTTGGCTAATTTGCCCGCAATTTGTTTTCCCATAGATGACTACGTTGAATATGACACTGTCACTGCTCATTAGTCGTTCCTTCTCCTCCTCCCCTTCTCCTGTAAATGGATGAGCATTTTCTGTTGTGAGAGCAGACTTCCAGTTCGCTGGGGTGAATTCAATTCAATTATTACAGCCTAAAGTGGTGACATTTATTAGCAACCGTTACCGAACGTTACAATGGTAGCAGTTGTGACTGATTGTCAAATTACTACGTGACTAGGAACTCATTTAATTTTAAATTTTCTTCCTTGTAATTGAAGGTTTTGGAGGTGTTCTGTAGTGATTGATTTTTTTTTACATTGTCTGATAGCCTTGAATATCTTCAGATTTGAATTACTATTATTAAAATTTACATGCAAGTGTTCAGCGGACAGTTTGACTGTGAACAATTTGGTCTGAAGTGTTGAGCCGTTGTTAGTTGGGCTGGTTAGTCGATCTTTGTGGAGTGTAAGATGTGAGCGAGTAGAAAGCTGGTGCTGCTGCGTGGGTGGAGTGTTGATCTATAGCCATCAGTGTATTGTGTGTACCTGAACTCGCCCAATTGTGCTTGAGCGAGTTGAACTTCAGCTCTTTGTTCCCGCCTCTTGACCTTCTATCAACTGTGTATTTGATTATGAGGGATAGTTGGCAAGGCATGTGGCTAGGTAATAATTGTTGGTGGTCGTCACGGCGAATTGTGAGGGAGGGTTCAGCCCGTCCTTGAACGTTCACATCGTCACAAAACTGATGTATTAAATTAACTGAACCTACCCTAATAGAGGACCCACGAATAAAAAAAAAACTGGACGTCAATTTTGCGAGCCGCTGTTATTTTTAGTACGTCAGTTATTGGCCTTAGGGGATTTATACGTCAAAATGTTCGAGAAGTGGTTACAAAGTAGGTTTTGTGATAGCTTATAGTGTAATGGGGATATGAAGGGTGGTGACAAGAGCTGGTGACGAGTGAGATAGGACTTTGTGGTGATGGCTGCAGGTTTGATGCTGGACACAAACTTTGGTTGAATGTAATCCATCGTTCAGCAACCCTGGAACACCACCGGATTTCCCAATACGTCACATACATGGTGGTTAGTAGGAGTCAGCCTGGAGAGGACATCCAGGCGAGTACACATTAGAACACGACAAGTAGAGAGCACTTCAGCATGCCTGTTGACTCATACTACGTTATACCCTTAAAATCATCACTCCTCCTCCACTTCTCACTTACGTACCTATCAAGTCTCCTCTTACAACCTGTTGAACTATCTCGGTAATGCTAGCTGGCAACCCATTTCTCTCATCCAAAACACACACACACACACACACGCGGTGGCTGAATGGACGGCGCTCGGGATTAGAAATCCTAGGGTGGGGATCGATCCCCGGCGATGGCTGAAACAAATGGGCAGTTTCTTTTACCCTGAAGCACCTGTTCATCTAGCAGCAAATAGTACCTGGAAGTTAGACAGCTGTTACCGGCTACTTCCTTGGTGTGGGTGGGTGGGAAAAAAAGTTGATTGACAGTTGAGAGACGGGCCGAAAGAGCCAGAGCTCAACCCCCGCAAGCACAAGTAGGTAATACACACGCGCACGTTTAGCTTTGCTCGCTAAACTGAAGTTGAACTTTATAGCCTAGTCACGTAATTCTAGACCCAATTTGTTGCCGTGACTAATAGTTTGAGATCTATATCATTTTTGTTGTTTGCCTAAAGGTAATGTTTAGTGGCTGTGCTACATTTACTCTGACCTTCTTTTGCTGAAGATGACAATGCTTCGTCAAATTGGTTGTTGGGATATATAAAATATATTGTGTTAACTGATAAAATTGTGTCGCTTTGTTTGTCACGTCGACGGGGCAGGTTTTGTCGACCCTCCGCAACCGTTGGGGGGCGGGGGGGAGTTCCAGCCTTACCTGTCGGGGGTTTCCAGTCTCTTGTGCAGCCCCTCAGCCACCTGTGCGGCGCCCCCCTCAGCCACCTGTGCAGGCCCCCCTCAGCTACCTGTGCGGGCCCCCCTCAGCCACCTGTGCGGGCCCCCCTCAGCCACCTGTGCGGGCCCCCCTCAGCCACCTGTGCGGGGCCCCCCTCAGCCACCTGTGCGGGGCCCCCCTCAGCCACCTGTGCGGGGCCCCCCTCAGCCACCTGTGCGGGGCCCCCCCCTCAGCCACCTGTGCGGGGCCCCCCTCAGCCACCTGTGCGGGCCCCCCTCAGCCACCTGTGCGGGCCCCCCTCAGCCACCTGTGCGGGCCCCCCTCAGCCACCTGTGCGGGGCCCCCCTCAGCCACCTGTGCGGGGCCCCCCTCAGCCACCTGTGCGGGGCCCCCCTCAGCCACCTGTGCGGGGCCCCCCTCAGCCACCTGTGCGGGGCCCCCTCAGCCACCTGTGCGGGCCCCCCTCAGCCACCTGTGCGGGGCCCCCTCAGCCACCTGTGCGGGACGGATGGCACAAGCTCGCACTCAGGCAAAGCGAGTCCAGGCCCCCCCCCCCCCCCCCCCCAAGCCAGCGAAGTCCAGCTTCACACTTAGCGATTTCGGTCATGTGTGGTGACTGACGTCAGCACGGCAAGTGTTGCCATAATAGCTTTAGAGCCAAAAATAGTGAGGAAGTGACTTAGCCTAGTGCAATGTTGTCGCGCCCCCTTCCCCCCTCTCCTGAACCTCTTCATATTACCCCCTGTACCTCACTGTAGCAGCACCTCCTCCTCCTCATCATCCCTTCAATTCTCTCTCCCCGCCCCTTCTCAACAACCACCACCACCAACCTCTTCCCCATCCCCCCTCGCCCTCGACAGCAGTACCTGGTGCCGCTGAAACACGCTCCGCATATTGAAGTCTTCTGCTTGTGGGGGTTGGGAACGGCGGGGTGCACGTCCACGGTCACAGCACCAACGCCACGGCTTACCTGACGGTCACCACAGCCACGTCAGAGACGACGATGGAGACGATGTTTTCATTCGTTACTCCAGGCAGTGTTGTCGCTGCTGCAGCCTCATGACCAGTGGTGATGACTGATGGTGGGGGCTATTTCCCCTCCCAGCGGGGCCTGCACAAGATCGAACACCCTGTTCGATCTTGAATCACAGTATTGTATGTAAGACGCAGTCCCGTCCATGCACACACCACACACCCCCTTCCCTAGAACAACCTGTCCTCTCGAATACTACATGATATTTTGCCCCCCCCCCCCCCCTAAGGCCAAGAAATGGTATACATAACCCATAGCGGCTCGAAAATTGACGTGATGTTCTGTTTTTGTATTCGCGGGTCCTCGGTTAGGTTAGGATCGGGGAGTTTAGGACATAATTTCAGTGACGACGTGAACGCTGGAGAGGACGGCTGCTGCAGTACCATGTAATCTAATTTTATCCAGCGTCGGGTGGTACCTCCCCGGGTGGGTGGCCTTGAAGGTCTCCATATATGCTTTTGATACAAGTTTCAGGGGAGAGGGGGGGGGGGCTCACACTTTGGTAATAAGTACACAGCTAAATGTACCCGCCTAAATGTTCTTGCCGGGTCGAGCGCAAACTGCTGAGCTCCTGCTGAATATATGGTGAATATATTGGTGTGTCGCTGTCCTTTTCTAGCTTCCAACTGACAATCACAAGACTTATGATTGTCAGTTGATTATTTTTTTGAAGTTATTTATTATGCACCTCATACCCATCCCGTGGAGGACGGTGGGGTTACAGAGGTACATAATGAGCTCTGGAACGACCCTGCAGCGCGTTGTTTACCTATCTTTTAAAGATTTTAGCACAATTATGATAACCACTTGCAATTAATGTGCGGAGTGGATTTAATTATGCTGGTGATGGTGTATTTGATGGCTGGGGCGGTAATTATGTGGTGACGATTTTGGGTAGTGGTAAATTGTGGCTGGGTTGGTAATTGTGGTGGTGGTTGTCGCTGTTGGGGTGATGGTGATGGTGGAGGAGGGGGGGGGGTGAAGGTTGTGGGTGCGCCCACGATGGTGAGGTGTGTTACGTACTCCTAGCAGAATACGTATATAAATTTAAAATAAATATTATTTTATTTTATCATTGCATGTATATGTACACACATTGTGTTTTGGGTAAATTGTCGTGTGGTTTGGCAGCGTCAGTGGACAGGAGAGCGGTTGCCGTTGCACAAGTCTAATACCTGATTGATACGGGAAAGCTGGACCTGTTCAGTTTGAGAGTTCCAGATGTCACTTTTATTTAGTTAGGAAATGTTTATATACTGTAATTAAACAGGTGTCATTATACTTATATATTTTGTAAGTAACTATTATATGTAACTTGCAGTCTTATGTGTTTTGAGAACAAGTGGTTGTTCAATTAGTTTAAAATATTAAAAAGTCCTTAGTTTCCATCCCTCATCCTGGGATGAGGCAGACGGGAGGTGAGAATGTGTGTGGCGACAGAGCGAGAGTTCAGTAGCTGATACAGGACTAGGGGAGTAACATGTGGGAGATAAGTCTGTTATATTCTGTTATATTTTGTTGTGCCATAGTTACTATTATATATTACTTGCCATGAAAATATTTTTCATATATTCTACAAGTTAACTTTACCATCTGTGTTTTTATATTATACTGTTTTGAATATATAGCTATCATATTGTGTATCTATTCTTCAGTCCTAAATGAAGATTCTATTTTATGCTCATTACCAATTCAAGGGGTTATACTGGTGATTCGCTATTGAGAACAGCAGTTGTGTCGTATCCCTAGACTTATTAAAGTTTGGCTGCTGTAGGATCACGAGCCGTAACGTACGATAGGTAACAAAGAGTTATGGGGGCCTGTGCCGGGAAATATTGTCCCACTTAACTTAACTATGCTAATCTAACCTTGCCTTCCTAGGTACCAGTGTCAAGTGTCTCTGTGTGTTTCTTAAGAACTATTCCATGTGCCAAGCAAGCCTTCCTGTGTGTCAAGTAACAACGTTTCACGATTTTGAGGTAAGTCATCCTATATATTTTGTTTGTGCAGTGAGGCCAAGCGAATTTTCAGTGTGGTGACAATTTTACAGTGAAGTGTAGTGCAGTGCCATTGTGTTAATTAATTTTGTGAATCAAGTGCCAAGTGTTAGTAACGATGGAGGAGAAAGTTGCAGCGTTGGTGGCTCACCCAGACTTTGAAGGGATTCAGAACCTTAAAAAGACTGAGTTAATACAAATGGCAAATCAGTTGGATTTGACCGCCAGCAATAGAATGGTTAAAGCCCAAATATTGAAAGTCATTGTGACGCATTTTGTTGAGAATGGGGATTTAGGTGAAGAAATTCTAGAGGAGTTAAGAGAGGAGTCAAGTGATCAGATGACGTTAAAGCGTCTTGAGTTAGAAGCTCGCCAATTAGAGCTTGAAGCTCAAAAAGAACAGAAAATATTAGAGGCTGAAGCTCAGCAAAGGGAGCTGGAGACTAGGCGTTTAGAAATTGCGGCACAAAACCAGAGAGGTTTAATTGAGTTGCAACTTGAAGCCACAAAGAAGCAACAAGCCGAGGAACAAACTAGGCAATTAGAGATTCAACAACAAATGGCGGACATTAACTTCAGGCTTGAATCACAGCGTATGGCAGCTGGGCATGGAAATACTAGTAATGTTTCAACAAATAGTAATAATAATCCCATCAGGATGAATAAGTATATCGAGTTGCCCAAGTTCAATGAGGAAGATCCTGAGGTTTTCTTTGCACATTTTAATAAAATTGCCATCAGTATGAACTGGCCAAGGGATCAGTGGGTAGCCATTATGCAGTCTCAATTCAAGGGGCGTAGTCAGGAGGTTTTCACATCCTTACCTGACGCTCATAGTTTTGATTATGACTTTGTAAAGAAAAGCATCCTCAATGCATACCAACTAAATCCAGAGGCACACAGGCAAAAGTTCAGAAATCTAAGGAGGACAAGTGATCAGACAATAGCAGATTTTACTCGTCAGAAGACGAAATTTTGCAACAGATGGTTAAAGTCACTTGCAGTCACTGATTTTGATGCTCTAAAGAATCTTCTTATAATGGAAGAAGTATTGTCATGTCTCCCAGACCAGTTGTCTACTTTTATGGCAGAACAAAAGAATGTAACAGACATTGATGAGCTGTCAAAGCTCGCGGATGAGCATGAGTTGTTGACTAAGGCCCCGTTTACGGCCACTTCACCTAAGTCTAGTCGTAGAGTAAATTATAATGCTCACCGAACTCCTTATCAGAATCCATCCAGTCCTAGTACTCCAGTTACTCCCATGAGCTCTCCTCTTACAAAACCTAACCCTGCTACTTCATTGTCAGGAATGTCAAATAATAATAAGGTTATTTCTAAACCTACAGTTGGTTCTACCAGTGTGTCCACTGTAAGGTCCTGTTCCCATTGTAAGAGAAAAGGCCATGGAATTCATTCATGTTTTATATTGCACCCTGAGTTACGACCAACTGGTCTCATTTATTGCAGAGGTGTGCAAAATAAACTTACTAATGAACATGTAACTGTAAACCCCAATTGGGTGAAACAGTATTCACCATATATGTCTTCAGGTGAAGTCTTGTGTATTAATGGGAAGTGGAAGCCAGTGGTTATTCTTCGTGATACAGGTGCTTCCCAAACCATAATTTCATCCAGTATTCTTTCTGATGTTGAAAAGAGAGATACTGGAAAGTTTGTTGTTCTTCAGAGTGTTGCAGGATGTAAAACTGTACCTCTAATAGACATTAATTTCAGATCCACCATTACACCACGTTTATGCACTGTGGGTGTTAGTACACAGTTGCCCATCCCAGGTGTGGATGTTATATTGGGTAATGATGTGGCCATAAATCATGTTGTGGGTGAGATTGATCCCCGTTTGTGTAAACAGCCAGTTGCAGACCATGTTTATTCTGCCTGTGCTGAAGTTAGTTCTATGAATGAACCTGTTGTAGAAGATGGTTTTGTCCATTCTACCTGTGCTGATGTCAGTACTAATATAAATCCAGTTGTCAGTTCTGATGTTGTTACTCAAGCATTTGTGCCAGTAACCAGTACCCCTTCAGTGGAGAAGTGGGATGTGGTTGTTCCAGATTCCTGTGTGGCCGATTTAGTTGTTGAGAGTAAGCCTGATACTATGACTCTGCTTTATTCCAATAAATTGGGAAAGGATGTCCATGTACCATTGTCTTGCCCGCTCACTACGAACGTTGTGCCAGGAGTTGAGAGAAACTTAAAAGCCACGACTCTGTATTCCAGCCAAGTGAATGGTTTAGGACAAGATGTCGGGTTGGCAGAAGTATTCCCGCTCACTCCAAGTTTAGAATCAGTTGTCGAGAGTAAGTCCGTTGTGGAGGCCCCGCCTCACCCTAGTCAAGGTGATATAATAGGGGAGGAGGTCAAACTACCTGTTACTTGCCCGCTCGCTTCAGATTCCCTTCATTTATGTGCTTTGAGTAGAACTGACCCTAAGATTTCAGAGAGAAGCAAGGAGACAGTCTGTACTGTAGATCCAGTTTTGGAGAGTGTGGGAAAGCAGCCAGAGGATCAGCTTCTGTTGAGTAGATGGAGACCCATTGAGCCTCCCTCTTCAGTTGTCTGTGAGGATGTGACCCAGCTTGGTAGTGATATTATTGATTGTGAGCAGACAGTACTCCAAGCAGCTCCAGAAGTCATGGGAGGAAATTTTGGTAAAATCATTAAGAGTGGTAAAGCAGCAATTGGATCTAAGTTGAGGAGTTGTGATTCTTATTCTATGTGGAGGAAGTATTTCTCATTGTGTACATTGAGTCAGAGTGTGTGTAGGATGTTGAAATCTACTTTTATTCTGCAGGAGCCATTTTCTTGTGAAGTAATGGACTGTGGGACATCTTTGTCAAGCCTTGTGGTGGAGCAGAGAGTTTACTCAAGTAGGTTGTGCATCCAGTTCTGAGGAAGTGGTGAGTTATGCTAGAGCAGTGTCTCTATATTCAGATCCAGTTAATTTTGATGCACGAGTGTTAAAAGTGTATGTTCCACTTAAGTGTGGTGATGACTTTCAGAGTCATATTGGAGTTGACTTTCAGAGTCATATTGTGGGTGAAAGATTAAATCATACTGGGGAGCAGATGTTTGAGGCTCCAGGTGTGCAATTCAAGTTGGAGGATAAGGTTATCCTACCTAGTGTTAATCATTGTGAAGGGTTTCAGATTGTCCTTGGGCGTTTTCCAGGTAATCTGCTGTTCATCTTCAAGATGTTAAGACCCTTAAACCTCTTGGATGATTGGTTGTCATCAGACGTAAATCACTTGGGAAGTGATGGTGAGGGTTGTAAAGTTTTCGGCATGTTTTATTTAGTCTCTTGGAAGACTAGACGGTTGATGAACGTGTGTGTTGTGTTCAAGTTCACCATCAGAGGGTGTGAACTTGTCTTGAGAGTTATGATTGAGATATGGTGCCTAGGCATATGCCTGTTTTCTTTCACTGATCGTTATGACAGAGTTATGAGGCAATTGATTTCTGTGTTCCTTATGGATCATCTGAGTCAGTTCGATCAGGTAGTCTTTGCACTAATCTTGGGTTGTATTTCTTGGTTGGAAGGTCAAAGGTTTGATAAGTCGGTGTCTTGTGTTTCGGAAGGTTCTATGAATGGGAAAGTCTTATGCATAATTGTGAGGTTTAATGCTACTTTCTCTAATTTTAGTATCCATTGGGCGAGAGTATGTGTTCCACAGAGGATCAAGAGTGATGAGCAGATGTCTGTGTCAGAGCATACCCAGGAGAAGTCCCAACTCAACTCAACATACAGCCTGCTTCAATTAAGCAGTTCAGCTCCAGAAAAAGGGAGTAATGGAAAATCGAGGCTGTCTTGGGAAAATTCGCCATGTGGAAAAGGAATCACATGGAAAAATGAAACTGATCTTGGAGAAATCGTAGAAACATATGAAAAGCAAAATTGCCATGATAACTGTGTGAAAGCAGCTACCTTTATTGACAATTCTATTCATGCTACTAATGATAATGTAGATAGGAGTGTGAAATATGATCTAAAACAAAGTGAAATAAATGAGATAGTACCTTGGAGAGATAAATTTGCATACTCCAGTGACACATATGTAGAACATAGTCATAAGACTGAAATTTCTGAGTTTCCTGTAACACTATATTTGGAGTGTTTTCATATTTGTCCAGAGATGTGTTCTTATTACTTATACATGTTTGGTGTAATTAATACCATAAATCTCAAGTGTCATACATTTTACTTTGAAAAAATGCCATTGATCTTCAATCTATTGCATTTTTTTTCTTGGAGGTGGAAGTGTTACGTACTCCTAGCAGAATACGTATATAAATTTAAAATAAATATTATTTTATTTTATCATTGCATGTATATGTACACACATTGTGTTTTGGGTAAATTGTCGTGTGGTTTGGCAGCGTCAGTGGACAGGAGAGCGGTTGCCGTTGCACAAGTCTAATACCTGATTGATAGGGAAAGCTGGACCTGTTCAGTTTGAGAGTTCCAGATGTCACTTTTATTTAGTTAGGAAATGTTTATATACTGTAATTAAACAGGTGTCATTATACTTATATATTTTGTAAGTAACTATTATATGTAACTTGCAGTCTTATGTGTTTTGAGAACAAGTGGTTGTTCAATTAGTTTAAAATATTAAAAAGTCCTTAGTTTCCATCCCTCATCCTGGGATGAGGCAGACGGGAGGTGAGAATGTGTGTGGCGACAGAGCGAGAGTTCAGTAGCTGATACAGGACTAGGGGAGTAACATGTGGGAGATAAGTCTGTTATATTCTGTTATATTTTGTTGTGCCATAGTTACTATTATATATTACTTGCCATGAAAATATTTTTCATATATTCTACAAGTTAACTTTACCATCTGTGTTTTTATATTATACTGTTTTGAATATATAGCTATCATATTGTGTATCTATTCTTCAGTCCTAAATGAAGATTCTATTTTATGCTCATTACCAATTCAAGGGGTTATACTGGTGATTCGCTATTGAGAACAGCAGTTGTGTCGTATCCCTAGACTTATTAAAGTTTGGCTGCTGTAGGATCACGAGCCGTAACGTACGATAGGTAACAAGGTGGAGGAGGAAAGGGGTTGTGGGTTGTGAGACGATCACTTCTTAGCTTCACCTAACCTCCTCTTCACTCTTATTCCTTCTCCTTCCTCTCCACCTCCTTCCATCTCTCCACCTCCTTCCCCTTCTCCACCTCCTTCCATCTCTCCACCCCCTTCCCCCTCTCCACTTAACGAACTCCTTTCCCCCCCCCACCCACTTCAACAACCCCTTCCCCCCCCCCCCCGCACCCCACTTAAGGGGGTTGTGTAACACTACGAGACTGCCAGCTGTGTGTGTGTGGGGGGGGGGGTGCTGATTAGCTTTCTGTTACGATGGTATTGACGAATATTGGCAGTAGTGGTAGTGAACGATGGTGGTGGAAGGTTGCTACCATTGGTGGTGGTAATGGTGTGGGTTGGTAATGGTTAGAAAGTGTTTTGGTTAATATGATTTTTGATGTCTGGGAGGTTGAGTTTAAGCTCTGGTTTGTGTCGGTGGTTGGTAGTGGTGTTTGTGAGCGCGTTTGCAGGGTAAGTTTCAGCTCCTGGACCGCTCCTTTCAGTCGCTGGTTGCAAAATGCCGCTTATTTCTATGCTCTTTTCCAGCGTGGCGAGGTCTAATTCTCTCAACCATTCCTCGTAGCTCAGTCCGTTTAGGTCAGGGACCAGTCTCGTGGTAAATCTTTGAACTTGTACGGCTTTGTGGTTTTCATAGGGGGGTTTCACACTAGGGCTGCATATTCTTGAGCTGGTCTAACGTGGATAGCGTTCTGGTGTGTGAAGGCTACACCAGTGTTCGTCAGCATTGTACACGCCGCTGATGCTATGTTAATGTGTGTCTCCGGTGATAAGACTTGGGGTTATATCCAACTACCTGACCTTTACCATTGTGACTCGAGCAATTACCTTCCCATCACCGTATACTCCTTATTTCGTCTCTGAATTCCCTTTCACGTCTGGTTATTGACGTCGTCTCATAGAACTGCGGCAGGTTTGCAATAATATGTGGTTACGGTAGTGGTGTCCGTTGGTGGGTAGTGTTGGTGTCTGTTGCTGGTATGGTGGTAGTAATGCCTGTGGTAGTGGTTGATGGTGGTAGGGCTTGAGAAATAAGGCAACAACCAAACTTTTCCTACATCTAGTATGATGCGCATTATACTAGGCCTAGGAAAATTAAATTAAGTTATGCCTAAAATTGCATAAGTTGGAGCTAGGACAGGTTTGGTTAGCGTTATAGCTTTGCTTTTTGTGTTGCCGTTTAGAATTCCAATATTACAAAAAAAGTGAATTTCATGGGAGTACAAGAGTGCATATTTTGTACTTTACATATATAATAGCTACAGATTCTCTCATTTTTGGAGGATGAGTTGAAATATTTAATAAATTAACATAATTGACAATAGACAAGTGAGACCACTCGCCGGGGATATAGGAACCAGCTCGTTAGCTTAGTGGCGGAACAGCAGGGTAGTTAGTGGTGGAGAGATGTGGGTGGCGGGAAGACAGTCTGGCGCCTACGACCCCAAGACTAGTCAGGCAGGCGGCGCGGGAACCCATGGCGGGAATAATAATTAAAAACAAAAAATGTTGAAAACAATGATGATGAGCAACGAGATCCACGTCCATAAGAGAATTTCTTCTTTTACTGACGCTAGGTAATTATGATAGTTACAAGATATTAGTTGCAAGTAGTTATACTAGTAGTAGTAGGATAGCCTAGTAGTTATACTAGGCTATGCTCATTTTTTTTAGTTAGTTTTTTAATTTTTAACTGAATTAAGTCTACTCGGTGCTTAACAATACATAAGGATAAACTGCTTCAGATCTTAGCAAGAATAATACAGAGGGTTGAGTGCAGGAGACGAGTGGGGACCCGACAAGAACTATCAACAATTACGAAGTGTTTCAAAAGCATCGTTCGTTTGGCTGTGTGCGAGCTGTGGCTAGACGCTCAAGAGAAGAGGGATAGGGTGAGACACCGGAACAGGAGAGAATAGATGAGGGGTGATGGGGGACGGGAGAAGTATATAATGGAAGTAAACTAAAATAATGATGGAAAGCAGGCGATGAGTCACAATAACGTGGCTAAAGTATGTTGACCAGACCACACACTAGAAGGTGAAGGGACGACGACGACGTTTCGGTCCGTCCTGGACCATTCTCAAGTCGATTGTGGATGGAAATATTATGAAAATAATGAAATGAGTAGGCGAAGCAATAAGGGAGGAAGAGTGGTGGTGGGAGACAATAACGAGAGAGCGTAAGAAAGAGAGGGAATGTAACAAGAAAAAGGAGAAGAATGATTGAGGGGAAAGATGAGGAAAGTTACCTGCAGCGGCTTCTTATCTGGTGAGAGACGAGACGGTGTGGTTGGTACGTGCTGGAGGTGATTGCCTTGCTTGCAACAGTGTGCATTGTTTGAGTGTAGCTTCGTGCTTTATTGCAAAGATGTGTCGCTGGTGTGATGTTGCTGTTCGAGGTATGTCACCCGATTCACCTCAGTCACCCGATACTCTCCAGCCGCATTATTTATCACAGGCAGATGATTCCCCCCCCCCCCCCAATCACTTGATTCATCAGTCAGGTGTTGAAGTGGGCGAGGGGGAAGATGAGAGGAGGAGGGGAGGGGCGGTTAGTGGAGGGTTGGGGGGAGTAAGACAACACCTTGGCGTCTTGGGTAAGGTCACCTGCTGAGGCATCCTCACTTCACCCAGCTTCCTAACACATCTTTCTTCCAAGAGGAGCAGGAGGAGGAGGATATAAAAACCTGTTAGTTACAATGATGTTCAAAATAGAGAAGGACGTTGGGATAACTGGAAAGACAATGAACTTAGTGAATAATGAACAAATTCACAAGGGGTTGTTTCTTGGAGTGTAGTGAGGGACTGCCTGAAGGACAAAATAAGATGGAAACGAACGTCGGAGTTCTGTGACTACAACTATTCTAAATTTATGTCTGAGTCTGCACACGACTATCTGTGATGGAAAACTTAAAAACTGTAGTAAATTACAAACTCCATGAGTGGGCAAACAAATGGTTGCTAGAATTAAATCCCAACATGTGTAAGGTAATGAAGATATGAAAGAAATCAAGGAAACCAGGATATATATATCTGTCATTAGAGGAAAGCAATACAGGACTTGGAGAGAGAGAGAGAGAAACATTTAGGAGTGGATATCATTCCAACACTATTACCTCCAGAGGTACACACAAACAGGGTAACATTGGCAGCATCTGCGATGCTAATAAGCTTTGGAACGCTGTTTAGGAACCTACGTCAGGACACTTTGAGGAAATCTATACTTCTTTTGTTAGACCAGTACTGGAATATGCAGCACCAGTTTGGAATCCGCACCTTCTGAAACATAACCCCATAAATAAAAAATACAATGCTTTACAACACGATTAATGCCAGAGCCAAGAGAACTAAGCTATGAGTATAAGTTAAGGGAACTAAACCTCGTATCCCTGGAGATAAGAAACGAGGGGGACATGATCGCAACATATAAGATACTGAGGGAAATTGACAAGGTGGACATGGACAGCCGTTTTAAATTGGGAGAGAGTAAGATGAGAAGACACAGGTGGAAACGCAAACGAGTTAAATGCAAGGAAAACCCCCTTACCCTGTACGGGTGGTCAACAAGTGGAATGCACTGAATGAAGAAGTGGAAGCCACCTCCATCCACAACTTTAGGGACATACTCGACAGAATTCGAACGTCAAAATGCTTATATTATAACTTTACAGGTACAACAAGACTAGTAGGCGGGGCATGAAGAGCCAGACCTCTCTTCCTTGTAGAAAATGATTGGTAAGCTGCTGCTGCTGTTATAGATTCAGCTACACGGAACAAGTGCCAAGTAGCACGGGCTATGGTGAGCCCGTAGTGGACTTACCTGGCACAGGAGCGGTGCTCGATCCAGCTGCAGGTGCGACTGTGACCATCCATATACTCGAACAAGAGGTTCGGTGAGCGTGATGTGTGGCGTGTGGTCAGTAACGTCTGTTGTGGGTCAGAGAACTCTTAGC
Organism: Procambarus clarkii; assembly: GCF_040958095.1. Classification (NCBI taxonomy): domain Eukaryota; kingdom Metazoa; phylum Arthropoda; class Malacostraca; order Decapoda; family Cambaridae; genus Procambarus; species Procambarus clarkii. The sequence goes on along the minus strand of NC_091175.1, from coordinate 8,180,669 downwards.
ACGGGAGCTGGTCGGCCGAGCGGACAGCACACTGGACTTGTGATCCTATGGTCCCGGGTTCGATCCCGGGCGCCGGCGAGAAACAATGGGCAGAGTTTCTTTCACCCTATGCCCCTGTTACCTAGCAGTAAAATAGGTACCTGGGAGTTAGCCAGCTGTCACGGGCTGCTTCCTGGGGGTGGAGGCCTGGTCTAGGACCGGGCCGCGGGGACACTAAAAAGCCCCGAAATCACCAAGATATACTCAAGATATATACCTTGAGTCGTTCTGTTCGTCTATAGTGATCACGCTGCCGCAAGTGTTCTACGTTGTTTTGTGGGTATACATATACCTGTAGTTAATGAAATGTCGTAGATTATAGTTTGGTTGTCTATACAAGCTTGCGTCTGCAACATTGTGGGGAAACATGATGTTGAGTGTGTTCTCTGTGCCATCGTGCCAGGATAACACAAGGTGTTGACTGTGCTATCGTCTCCGAGGATAGCCAGAACAGAGTGAGGAGGAGTGGAGGGATGTCTCCATCTCTGCCGTGTGTACGGACTCACTAATGAGCTCCCCCTCTGTGAGGGTACAATGACGAGGCTGGACGAATGTGAAGCACTCGGCAGAGTAGTCGCTAGGGACCACCTCCCAGGTGTCCTAATTGGGAGTAGCACAACGGTGGCGCTGTGTGTGTGTGAGAGTGAGAGAGATCTTGAGACATTCTCCAGCGGTCTAGCGACCTGGCCCAGGATTCTTCAAGCATTTACGATTCTACTTGCGAAACCTGAACATCAATTATCATGTATCCGATACCCATCCTGTGAGAGGTAGTGGACCCCATACCCATCCTGCGAGTGGTAGTGGACCCCATACCCATCCTGTGAGAGGTAGTGGACCCCATACCCATCCTGTGAGAGGTAGTGGACCCCATACCCATCCTGCGAGAGGTAGTGGACCCCATACCCATCCTGCGAGTGGTAGTGGACCCCATACCCATCCTGCGAGTTGTAGTGGACCCCATACCCATCCTGTGAGAGGTAGTGGACCCCATACCCATCCTGTGAGTGGTAGTGAACCCCATACCCATCCTGTGAGTGGTAGTGAACCCCATACCCATCCTGTGAGTGGTAGTGAACCCCATACCCATCCTGTGAGTGGTAGTGGTCCCCATACCCATCCTGTGAATTGTAGTGGATCTCAACTGTGACAACTTCTTGTGTCAAATCGTCACAGATTTCAGACAAACTGAAATCTACACAAGCTATTCTGTCATGACTCTACCGTGCAAGAAGGGCAGCTTACCTATAGATCATTATCCAGTAAAATCAACAAACTCCTAAATGTGACTATTGCTCAGCTTTGGCTCGGTTGTGTATCTATATATCTGAGAGATTTGACCAAATACTGTAAATAGAACATGAAATGCCACCAAAAATCTTATAGTGACGTATGCTAGGGTTGCCGCCAGCATGAAGCTCTGCCACAGACTATAACTTGACACTCTCGAATCCCCTAAAGGTAAGGAAGAGGGTGGTAGAGGGCGAGGAAGGGGGGGATAGAGTAAGGGAGGAGCGACTAATGAAGGGAGACGGGTGTTAATGGAAGGGGGAAAGGTATAGGACGGCAGGAGAAGCAAGCGCCGGGACATGTTCGAGCCATAAAAGATTGAAACTTTCACATACACACACAAAAAAAAGATATATTGGACTGGGATAATGAATGAGTGGACACATGGTAGGGATCAAGGGGAGGGGGTAGGTGGGATAGGTAAGGGCGGGGAGACGTGGGAAGGGTGGACAGAGAGGTAGAGAGAAAGTGAAGGGAGCATACCTGAAGCATACCTGGAGAGGGTTTCGGGACTTCGTCTACTCCCCGAGCCCGGCCCCGGGGCCAGGGAAAATGAAATGGTAAAATCGAAGCTGTCGTTGTGGGGGGGGGGGAGGGGGAAGGGAACTATCAGGGGGAAAGCGCCAAGTCATTACGACTATATAGCACTTGGAAGGTGTCAGGATAAGGATTTGAGATGGGACGGGGGGAAGGAATGGTACCCAACCACTTGGACACGGGGAGGGGGTGTGAGGGGTATTTGAGAATTTAGGTTTATAAAGGTTTAGAAAGTATGTGGAGGGAGGTGGAAAGAAAAGGGAAGAAGAGGGAAATGGAAAGGGGGAGGAAGAAAGGGGACACTGGTAAAGGGAGAAAATAGGACAGCATGAAGGAAGTTGATGAGGGAAAGGGGGGGGGGGCGGAGGGAGAATAGGCTGGGGACAGTTAATGAAGGGATTAAGATAACGAGGGAGGCAGGCGAGATGGATAAGAATGGATAGGTAGGAAGAGAGCAGAGAATAAAAGGAAAGGAGAGCGAAGAACGAAAGGAGAGAAGATATTGGAATGGTAGAGAATGAATGAATGGGTAGGGTCGGGAGAGATGGGAATGTAGAAAGGGAGTGGGAAAGAGGAAGCCACGGGAGGAAGGGAGAGTGGGCCCCGGGTACAGGTTCCGGCCCCTTGGTTAGCGTTACGCGGTTTCACTCTCTCATTTTCTCCTGCAAGTTGGCTGGATTGATTGAATGGGCGCGCGGCTCGTTATGTTTTGTGGGAAAACCTGTTTGTTTCTCTGGGAATATCTAGCTCTTGGCCCCCAGCCATTTGAGCCATCCAATCGTATAGCGACTCTTGACCTACTTATCATCTATATTCTTCTCCGCTTTTGTTGAAATATTCTGCAGTTAATACGTCTCATTTTGAACGGTATGGTCCTCAACGTACAAATTACAACGTGTTACGAATAGTTGCGGGTCACAAATATCCACGTTTTCTGTGCGTCGATATAGGTTGGTTAGGTAGGTGGCTTGGGTTGGTACGTTTCTGGTTAGGTTAGTACTTTGTACGGTGTGGCAAATGGAGGGAACAGGCTGCTTCATCTCCACTCTCGGGTCATTACACTTCCTTCGCCAACCTTGGGAACACCACCCGCGGGATCACTGGTGTGTTTCAAGCGTAGGTTAGACACCTGTGTATGGGTGAGTTTGGGTGCATATAAATAAGAGCGTACGAGTGGCTCGGAGGTTGTTGTTGTTAAGATTCGCTCCTTGGAACAAAAAGTTCCAAGTAGCACGGGCTATGGTGAGCCCGTAGAGGCTCGGAGGTGCCTCGTACGAGTCGCTCGGAGCCACATGCCACATCCATGCGGGGTCGTTAGCTACGTTCGATCATTTTAGTACACCATTTTCTGTCCGATGTGGCAACTCCAGAGGACGGTCTGGCCTGGAATGGGCCAACAGCCCTTATGGTGTGTTGCGTATTCTTATTTTCTTGCGTAGTCGTGTGGGCAGGACACATCCCCAGAGCCCAGTGATGGTTCGTGTGGGCAGGACACATCCCCAGAGCCCAGTGATGGTTCAGCCGCGCGTAGTCGTGTGGGCAGGACACATCCCCAGAGCCCAGTGATGGTTCAGCCGCGTTTCCTATCACCTGATGCCTCTGCTATACTCATAATATAAACCAATAAGTAAAATTAATAAAAACCTTAAACCCGCACATAATAAAAATATTTGTTAATCTAATAATATAAGCCAAAAGGATTAAAAAGAGTAATCTCTACATCAAAAATTAAATAAATTACACCTACAAAAAAAAAGAGAAAATGGTAACCGAGCTCATCCTTTTGGATCAAATCCTCCTTCGAAAGGAGACATCTTTTCACGATCGACTACAATCTTCTTAGATAGTAACGAAGCCATTAACATTACTAATACTCTTACCACTAAAGTAAATAAAAACTTACTATTAAAATATAAATCAATTTTTCTAGATTCTAGACCTTTTGGTTGGAAGCCAAATATACATTTATACTAAAAAAAATTAACCACCTCATCGGTAAATAAAAACATATAGAAATATTCGTACCACATCTACAAAATGTCACTATCAAGCAGCTAGTTCAAACCCAAAATGACGGCAAGAAGAAAAATGACATTTATATAAGAAAATTATATTCAGGGCTATAATAAATAATTTAATTAAACTAAATAAACATTTAGTTGAAGTCTTGGCGCCTTGATGTTGACAGTTCTGCCTTAGCGTACCTATTGCACCTCTGCTTTTCAATGGGGCTATTTTGCACATCCTGCCATGCCTACTGGTTTCATGTAGTGTAATCTCCGTGTTCAAATTTGGAACCAGTCCCGCTTCTCTGGTAGCAATATTAGGAGTATCTAGTTGTATTAGTACCAGTACCCAGTAGTGTTAATACCAGGGGACGCACTCGACTTGAAACGGCTAACAGTAACTGTGGCACTAGTAGAAGTCATACAAGAGTTATACAGATGCTTTCCAACAGCAACAGACCAGTGGATCATCATAAGGCTGCTAGTGTGTTGAAGGATTAATTGGCACAGTGATGGAGGAAGGGTCATGGCTGCTCAAACACATAAGCCTGACAATGTTTGTGTTGCCATAGGCCTTACAGTGTAAGGCTTATAGCTGCCATAAGCCTTAGTGTAAGGCCTATCGCAGCACAAAAAAATTAGGCGCGGATCTCGAAATATATTTAGTGTTTAATATATTTCTAAAGGTGTATCTTGACTGAAATCTTGGGAGTCGTTATCATTCATCGCCCCGACAATTTCTCCTGCCAGCTCCGAGTCGTAAACTGGTCCCGAGGCTGTATACACTCCTCGGAGCGAGTCATCACATTAGTCTTTCCAGCCTCAGTTTACAATTAAGTCCCCCAGCAGGGCGGGAGACTAGACCTGCCCGTCTGAACACCTTTCCCGCCACCAGCCGCGCCGCCGTAGCCTAATCCTTCCCCCCCCCCCCCCCCGGGACCTGGACCTCCTCAAATTTAAATTTAAATTTTGCCCCGAGGGGCGAGTTTATTGGGCAGCGCCACTCATCTTGAGTGGACACACCGCCATAGCAGCATGTACAACACTCCCCAATAGGAAGAAAACCCGCTGGGTTGTTCATCCTCATCAGTCATACAGTTTCACCAGACGCGTTAACGATCAGCGGGCTGGCTGTCTGCCTCGTGGGTAGGCAGGACGAAGGGGAGTAGCCGTGCCTACAATGAGAGAACCCCTGTTGGCATGGCTTTTGTGGTGAGATGGGAGAGGTGACGGGAAAGGGGGTGTTAGATTGTGCAGGGGAAAGGGGGGGGCTAGGTGACGGGGAAGGGGTGTTAGACGCGGTGGGGTTAGGGAAGGTTACTTGGTTGGTGGGGGGGTGTTGGGGGTAGGGAGAGGGCAGCGACTCCGAGGAGAAAGTTTCTCAGCACTCAGCAGGTGAGGAGTGAGGGAGAGGTGTGGTGTGGGGGAGGGAGGGCAAGGTGGATATGGGTGGGGAGGGAGGGAGGGGGAGGGGGTAATGCTGTAGCTACACAAACTAAGTAGCTAGTTACAGCACGGACAAGCTAGTTACAGCACGGACAAGCTAGTTACAGCACGGACAAGCTAGTTACAGCACGGACAGGCTAGTTACAGCACGGACAGTCTAGTTACAGCACGGACAGTCTAGTTACAGCACGGACAGTCTAGTTACAGCACGGACAGTCTAGTTACAGCACGGACAGTCTAGTTACAGCACGGACAGTCTAGTTACAGCACGGACAAGCTAGTTACAGCACGGACAAGCTAGTTACAGCACGGACAGTCTAGTTACAGCACGGACAGTCTAGTTACAGCACGGACAGTCTAGTTACAGCACGGACAGTCTAGTTACAGCACGGACAGTCTAGTTACAGCACGGACAGTCTAGTTACAGCACGGACAAGCAAGTTACAGATTTGAACACACTAATCAACAGTATACTTAGTTTTGGCTAGTTTATTTTAGTTTACATGAAGGTTACAGGCACTGGTTGTGAACCCCAACCTTCGAGAGGGCGGGTATACTAGTCAAGTTTTTGGCCTGAAACTTGTGATAGTGACGAGCCTTCAGGTCCCTACAAGACGTCTTAACTAAAATGTCTGAGCCAAAGGTCACAGCCAAGTTTGAGGAGGGAATAATAGCCATTTTGTACACTTTGGAGGCATAAACAATGGGGAAAAATACCTTTTTTTCGTGTGTGTGTGTGTGTTGTACAGTGTTGTTGCTGGAACAGTTGAGAGAGTTAGACATGTACCGCTTCTCATAATCCTTTGTTGTATTTCAAGCAAGTTGTATTCATTCCCGTTATAGAAATAGTCTGTATTCAGGCTTATGGAGGCCCCCTTTATGCCAATTACTGACTTTCCCCAGAGTCAGTAGTTATTGCGTTATACAACCCACAACAGTTGTGTAGCTACCGGGTATACCTATTTAGCTGGTAGATTAACAGAGGGCATTATATGACAGGAAACGTGCCCGAGCGTTTCTGTCCCGCCCAAGGATTGAACCCGGGACTCTAAGAGTGTGAGCCGAGGACGTAGAGCACCGCGCTATAACAGCCGTGAAGAAGTGGGGGGGTATAAATGAGCAGGTTTATTGTCATGAACAGTTTTCTCCAGACATTCCGTTCCCACCATTCCCATTGTGTTCCGTTCCGCGCGGTCCCCTGGGTCAAGGTAAACACCGGCGCTCTTTCCCGCGCTGCCGCCGGCTTTTCTGCGCGGGAAATGTCACCGGCTGAACTACGGCCGTCACAGCCTGATCTCCCTCGTGGGACTGACGTCCCGTTATCTCCACCACCACCATCGTCGACGACGACAACAACAGGAAGCACCACCACCAACCACCACCAACCATCACCAACCACCACCAACCACCACCATCACCAACCACCACTAACCACCACCACCATCACATGCAGGCGATGAGTCACAACAACGTGGCTGAAGATATGACCAAAATTGAGAAAAAGACTGGGTCCAGCCGGAACCATTAATTAACATGTCGTGTAATGACTCATCACTTGTTAATGGTCCAGAACGGTCCGAAACGTCCTCGTTTCTTCATTTTCTGATGTGTGGTTTGGTCATCAACAGCCAACACCACTATTAACAACCACAACACATCACCAACAACCATCACCACAACACACTAACAACCACCATCACCTTCACTACCAACAACATCTACGACATTCATCATAGTCATCAATACGATTAAATAAATTACAAACACACACACACACACAGATACACGTACTACTACTACTGCTACTACTACTACTACTACTACAGTAGTAGTAGTAATTCAACCCAAGTGAATGTAAAGTGATGAAACTAGGCGAAGGAAACAGGAGGCCAGAAACTGGAAATCGAATTTTGGGATGAAGTCCTTCGTGAAACTGACAAAGATCTAGGAGTTGATATCACACCAAACCTGTCTCCTGAAACCCCCACATCAAAAGAATAACATCAGCAGCGTATGCGAGGCTGGCTAACATCAGATCTGCTTTCAGAATCCTGTGTAAGGAATCCTTCAGAACTTTATATACTACATATGTAAGACCAATCCTGGAGTATGCGGCCCCAGCATGGAGCCCATACCTTGTCAAGCACAAGACGAAGCTGGAAAAAGTTCAGAGGTATGCCACTTGGCTAGTCCCAGAACTAAGAGGCATGAGTTACGAGGAAAGGCTGCGTGAATGCACCTCATATCGCTGGAGGACAGTAGAGCTCGGAGAAACATGATCACTACCTACAAAATTCTCAGGAAAATTGGCAGCGTAGACAATGAGGGATTATTTAACACGGGTGGCACACGCACTAGGGAACACAGGCGGAAGCCGAGTACCCAAATGAGCTACAGGGACGTTAGAAAGAACTTTTTCTGTGTCAGTAATTAGTAAATGGAGTGATGTGGTGGCGGCTGACTCCATACACAGTTTCAAGTGTAGATACGATAGAGCCCAGTAGCCTCAGGAATCTTGTACATCAGTTGATTAACGGTTAAGAGGCGGGGCCAAAGCGCCAGAGCTCATCCCTCGCCAGCACCACTAGGTGAGTACACAGCGCTGTCAGTGTGATATTAACGATTAGGTGGTTGGCCCCAAACTGCGTGTCGCAAGAGGAATGCAGGAAGGGAACCTGGAACAAGCTGGCGACAACGACATCGTTCATCTGGTTAACTCGACCCAATGGAAGGGTCGGCAGTGAGCCAGCAGTTGCCGCACAGATCTTGTAGCTGGGGTGACGGGGGGGGGGGCGGAGAACTAGTTATGGTAATTACTAGACAAGGAAGTCGACCAAGAGGAGTGGGGGGGGGGGGGGAGTAACGAGGCTGTGGGAGGTTACACAGATATTAGCTTGGCACAGTCTTATTATACTCTTACTTTTTATCTCTCGGCGGTATGGCTTGCTGCAGGTGTAGCTCCCGCAGGTGTAGCTCCCGCAGGTGTAACGCCCACAGGTGTAGCGCCCACAGGTGTACGTGTAGGGGGGGGGATGTTATCTGCACAATATAATGAATCAATATCACTATTTGTATTATTATTAATCTTGAGTGTAGATGATGTCAGGAAATACTGGTACCCCGCACGGGTGGTCAGTAGCTTTAATAGACTGAAATAAGAAGTTTTGGAAGCCACCTCCAGCCACAACTTTGAGGGCCAGATTCGTTAGTTTGGTCATTTATTATGCACCCCATCATACCCATCCCATGGGCGGTGGTGGAAAGGGGTTAAGAGGCACATATTGGGTTCAGGAACTGATAAACCGTGGTTCATTTAGCCAATTTTTTTGAAGCTAGTTAGAATTCTGGCGGCGACAAGTTAAATTATAACGTATTAGATACGAAGTGATCTCGTTTTCCTGTTGTCACTATTAGGTAAATACCACTACCATATGTACTTATATATATATATATATATATATATATATATATATATATATATATATATATATATATATATATATATATTATACTTTCATCAGTGACAGTGCCAATACTGTCACTATGAGAGTGACAGTATTGTCACCGCATGACACTCCAAGGGTGAGTGACACCGCCCAGTAAACCTGCCCTTCGGGGCTAAATTCCAATCATGATGGATACCTCGAGTGGCAGCAGTTTAGGCCGAGTCAGGTGACGGAGAAAGGTCAGTTCCTGCTCCCTATTATAGGCCTCTTGTGACCCCTTTTCACAACCGCCCTCCGGATGGGTATGGGGTGCATAATAAGTGACTGAGGTAACTCGGTTTGTAAGCGTTCTTCTCTGTGTTGTGTATGTCACGCTCTCCTCCTCCTCCATCTTGTGTGTGTGTGTGTGTGTGTGTGTGTGTGTGTGTGTGTGTGTGTGTGTGTGTGTGTGTGTGTGTGTATGTGTGTGACTGTCAGTCAGTCAGTCAGTCACACTCATTCATTTCCTGCCTCTTCTTATTTTGTTTTCTACCCATGCAGCCCTTCTCTTTCACTCTTGTCTCTTCCACAACACCTTTCCTCACCTCCCTCCTTTCCCACTTTATTGCTACTCTGATTTTTCAGACTTCCTCCATTTCTACGTGTTCATTATCTTCTAAATATAATGCCCGAAACGCTTTGCGTAATAGTGGCTTTAGGCATTGTATGTACTAGCTCTATCTATAAGTCCACCAACCTTTGTAAAAAAAATTCTTGTATGTATGTACCTTACCTAAATAAACATTTATTTATTTAAATCATTTATTTATTTATTTATTTAAATCACCAGTTTTCTCTCCCCCTTCCCCTTCTCTTCGTTGGGTGCCAACCAGTCATCCTGTGAGGGGAGCTGAGGGGTCACGAGCTAATGTGATGGGTGTGTCGGGTCATCCAGAGAGGTCATGCAAGCCTTTCCCCTCACCCTGTCTACTTCTCCCTTCTGCCCCCCCCCCCTACTCCCACAGACGTGTATACCTACACACACACTCAGACACGTATACGTCATATGGTCTCAAGCGGGACCAAAGAGCCGAAGCTCAACCCCCGCAAGCACAACTAGAAGAGTTCATACCTACACACACACAGGCACCCGTGGGAACCTGTCAAGGTGATGGCTGGATGTGTCTGACGAGGGAAGAGATGGGATGGGAGGGGGGATATGGGAAAGGGAAGGTTGATGATGCATATTTGAGCGCATGTCTCAAGGTTGGGTGCTTGGCGGGCATCATTGCTTGACAGGCGGGCAGATAAAAAGGTTAACGGCATTGATAAAATATAATGATTCATTCAATCTGTAAATACGAGATAACATCCGCAAATACCTGTGGACAAGTTGTGTGTGTGTGTGTGTGTGTGTGTGTGTGTGTGTGTGTGTGTGTGTGTGTGTGTGTGTGTGTGTGTGTGTGTGTGTGTGTGTGTGTGTGTACAGGTACACCGCTGAGGCTGCAGCGTCTGCACCAGTACAATGAACTTGAACAAGTACACTGTATATCTGTACCAGTACAGATGCACAGTGCTGAGAGACTCCGTCAAGCGTGCACACCACCAACCAGGAGAAGATCGGCACATTGTATATATGTCACCACCTTGAGGAGGGGAGAGTGGGAGATGCGTTTATCTTACTCCCACACTTACACCTCAGGTGACCATACCTGAGAGCTGTCACCCCTGTGGCCAACCTCCCCTGTGTGTTCATCAGGGGGGACGGAACACCGCAGGTGTGTGGTCTTGACGACGGTTCACGCCTCTGAGGGGCAAGAAGGCCAAGAACAAGACGAAGATAAACAGGAGAAACAAGACGGGCGAAGATAAACAAAGGAAACGCGCGCGACGAAGGATCACAACAGACCACGACGATGATTTGGGGAACAAAAAGTGGGAACAGAAAAACTTGGCGATGAAGAGGCAGATGCCTCCTAGGACCCACCAAGGCCACCGTCAGGCGGGGGGGGGGAGGCATTGGCAGGGATGTCAGTCCTAGCAGGGTCAGGCAGGGGAGTCCTCGGGCAGGGGAGTCCTCGGGCAGGGGGAGTCCTCGGGCAGGGGGAGTCCTCGGGCAGGGGGAGTCCTCGGGCAGGGGGAGTCCTCGGGCAGGGGGGAGTCCTCGGGCAGGGGGAGTCCTCGGGCAGGGGGAGTCCTCGGGCAGGTGGAGTCCTCGGGCAGGGGAGTCCTCAGGGGTAGGGTGGGCTAAAAAGCCTAAATCTATATTCCCTTGAGCGCAGGCGGGAGAGATACATAATAATTTACACGTGGACAATAGTAGAGGGGCTGCTCCCAAACCTGCACACAGAAATAATATCACATGAGACCAGAAGGCATGGCAAGATGTGCAGAATACCCCCGTTGAAGAACAGAGGTGCAACAGGTACTCTGAGAGAGAACTCTTATCAACATCAGAGGCCCGAGACTGTTCAACACGATTCCACTACACAATAACCTCCAAAGTTAAACTCCAAAGTATGGATAAACACCTCCAAAGGATACCGGATCAACCAGGCTGTGACTCATACGTCAGGTTGCGAGCAGCCGCGTCCAACAGCTTGGTTGACCAGTTCAGCAACGAGGCCTGGTCGACGACCGGGCCGCGGGGTCGCCAAGTCCCGAAATCATCTCAAGGGAACCTTAAGGTAAGTCTCAGGCAGAGAAGGCCTCAGGCGTGGGAGGGATTCCTGAGCCAGTGTTGAATAGTTTATCCTTGTCAACCCTGTCAATTCCTCTGAGGATTTTGTAGGTAGTGATAATGTCTCCCCTTACTCTTCTGTTTTCCAGTGTCGTAAGGTGCATTTCCCGCAGCCTTTCCTCGTAACTCATGCCTTTTTGTTCTGGGACTAGTCTAGTGACATACATCTGAACTTTTTCCAGCGTCGTCTTGTGCTTGACAAGGTACAGGCTCCATGCTTGGGGCCGCATACTCCAGGATTGGTCTTACATATGTGGTATACAAGATTATAGTGATTGGCGACGTTTTGGTCCGTCCTGGAACCTTGTATTAGGGGTCCAGGAAGGACCAAAACATTGCCATTTTTTTTAATATATATAGGGGGTTGTTGGGCTAATTGTTACAGCCCCGTTATTGTGACTTCTCTGCATTCTTGGGTGATTGTAACAAGCGGACGGTCCAGCAGTGAAGCGTTTAACACAAGCCATCAAGGTCGGTGTGGGCCCCAACAAGCTGTACATCATTGTGATCAAACCCACGCCCTAACAACACCAACTTTCCTCGCAGCAAGAAACTAATCATTGTGGGGCCTCACGGCTGAGTGGACAGCCCTCTGGGTTCGTAGTCCTAAGGGCCCGGGTACGATCCCCGGCAGAGGCAAACTAATCAGAGCCCCACAAAATTTGTTCTCCACTGAAACAACCAATTAAACTCGACAAATATGGCGCCGATCGTCTCGGTGTTGTCTTATCGACTCGAGGGAGGAGTTAAGAAGTATTTTAATGACCTTTGCTTAGGAGAGGGAGACGTCGGTCCTACGCCTTCTTGTAATTATCGAACTAGAGAACGCCTCGTTAATCATGATTAATGGTTATGGAGGCCCAAGACTCGTTTAACGACGGGACGGTAGTAATAGTGTCGGGGCATCCTCCTTAGCTGCCACACCAATGGGATATGGTGGTATTTAACGTGTTCTTAATGCGTTAGGCTCGGAGAGGCTGCGTTAATGTACTAGGTGGGCAGTTTATTAAGCAGAATAATCAGCAACAGTTTAATGTTTATCACAGCTGCTTTTACTCTCGTTGGTCCAGCTGCTGTTGCTCTTACTGCTGCAGTTGACGCTTTTGTTGCAGCTGCTTCCTCTTTTGACTGCTCTTCCTTGGGGCGTGTCGTGATAACTGATCACTGTTGCAGCATCAGCGTGTTGCGATCCTGCACTGGAGGTGTAGACCATGTTGTTACAGGTGGAGCTTGACTCGCCCTCGCGGCGGGAGCTGCCCGGTGGCCGCCACGGGTGATGGCAGGCCGGTCGCAGGGCATCAAAAGGGGACAAGATAGGTCCTCGCACGCGCGCGAGAGTGTGAGCGGGAAAAAGGGAGAAAGGACATCATCGTCGTCGTCGTCGTTGGCTTCCTCCTGAAGGAGGAAGGTACTGTGTGTCGTCCGTCCTGATTCACGGTGGCAGTAACTCATGGACACTCGGTGTGTTTTCCCCATCGTGGTCAGAGGCATGCTGGAAGCTGATGGTGGGAGGCGAGTCTGTAGGGAGTAACCCCATTGGTCGCGTGGAGCCTCGGAGAATAACCCCTTTCCGTTTTTTGTTTCTGCCTGTAGAGAGGTCGAACTGAGACCCGTCAACCTAACCCAGAGGTTAGCTGAATGTTGCGTGATGTCGCTCTTGCGTCGAAGGAATAATTGTGTATTAATAATCTCTGCAATTTCTTCCACTGTGGGTACTCTGTCAGTGTCGCCCTCCCAGCGGCTAGGGGGGGCCACGCTCCCAGTTCCCTGGGCCACCCTCCCAGCTCCCAGGGGCCACCCTCCCAGCTGCCGGGACATACCCTCCTAGTTGCAGCTCAGGCACTCTCAACACAAAGCAGCAGCACCCAACAAAAACACTACATCATCCTCAGGAACAAAAAAAACTGACCAGCTTGAGCACTGGAATAACACTCTCTCTCACACACACACACACACACACACACACACACACACACACACACACACACACACACACACACACACACACCTGTGTTATGGTTCCTTTCTACTGTGTGGTGTGACCTTTGTCACGGTGACCTGGTACAGGTGTTGGAGAGGATCTTCATGTCCTGGGGGGGGGGGGAGGAGCGGGAGAGGGGGGCTCTCTTCATTCTAAACTCTTTCCTCAAGGTACACTCGCCGGCTTGTATCATTTCAGCTTCTAAAAATCCTCGAGTTCCATTAAAAGGTCTTGTTCCAGAAAAGAGGTTCCAGGAAGCGGTCTTGTTCCAGGAAAGAGGTTCCAGGAAGCGGTCTTGTTCCATGAAAAAGGTTCCAGGAAAGAGGTTCCAGGAAGCGGTCTTGTTCCATGAAAAAGGTTCCAGGAAAGTGGTTCCAGGAAGCGGTCTTGTTCCAGGAAAAAGGTTCCAGGAAGCGGTCTTGTTCCATGAAAAAGGTTCCAGGAAGCGGTATTGTTCCAGGAAGCGGTCTTGTTCCATGAAAAAGGTTCCAGGAAAGAGGTTCCAGGAAAGAGGTTCCAGGAAAGAGGTTCCAGGAAACGGCAACGAAGGAAAATGACCTTCGGTTGATCTGTTGGGTGCACCGAGTGGTGAATGTTCGGGACTCACAGTCCACTGGCCCGGGTTCGATTCCTGATGGCAGATTTTCTTTCACCTGATACCTCTGGTCACTTAGCAGTAAATGGTTACATGAGCGCCAGAGAGTTGTTGCGGGCTACATCTTTGGCATGTGTGCGTGAGTGTGCGCGTGTGCTCCTGCGTGTGTGTGTGTCAGGTTTGTAATAAGGTAAGATATAATGACTTCCGGCTTGCAGTGTGGTTGAGAAGATGGCGGTGCTGGAGGGTTGAGGCACTCGGCGGGGTCAGAGGTCAAGTGGGAGGGAAGGAGGGAGAGGTGAATGTGTTCCAGGAGACTTGTTCCGCACCCAAGAGCGTCGAACTCGGCACCGCTCCTGTGCCAAGTAAGTTACGGGCTCACCATAGCCCGTGCTACTTGGAACTTGTTCAGAGTAGCTGAATCTATAACAACAACAGCAGCGCCAAACACGTCGAAGTGACGCTTCTTGTTAGCCAGTGTCTTCTCCAGAAGCTCTATATAGCCAGTTAGCGCCAGAGAATAGGTGTGGAGGCCTGGACGAGGACCGGGCCACGGGGACGTTGAGCCCCGAAATCATAGCTAGGTCACCTTGTGAAGCCAGACCGGCTTCATCTACCTAAACTGTGTGCCCGACACGCTGGGTATAACTATAGTGGCTTTCTTATAAACTTTGAATATATCTTATAAGTATTTGAACTTGTTTCTATGATATACTTTGCTTTGCGGCCACCCTCATGTGTCCATTGTATGGATTTATATATATATATATATGTCGTACCTAGTAGCCAGAACTCACTTTTTGGCCTACTATGCATGGCCCGATTTGCCTAATAAGCCAAGTTTTCCCGAATTAATATATTTTTTCTAATTTTTTTCTTATGAAATGATAAAGCTACCCATTTCATTATGTATGAGGTCAAATTTTTTTTATTGGAGTTAAAATTAACGTAGATATATGACCGAACCTAACCAACCCTACCTAACCTAACCTAACCTATCTTTATAGGTTAGGTATGGTTAGGTAGCCGAAAAAGTTAGGTTAGGTTAGGTTAGGTAGGTTAGGTAGTCGAAAAACAATTAATTCATGAAAACTCGGCTTATTAGGCAAAACGGGCCTTGCATAGTAGGCTGAGAAGTGAGTTCTGGCTACTAGGTACGACATATATATATATATATATATATATATATATATATATATATATATATATATATATATATATATATATATATATATATATATATATATATATATATATATAAAATAATATGCAAAGAGTTCTTACATTCTTGTACAGCCACTAGTACGCGTAGCGTTTCGGGCAAGTCCTTAATCCATGTTCCTTCGAATACGACCCCGCGAAAAATCGTTTTTACAACCAAGTACCCATTTTACTGTGGGTAATTGGAGGCAACAGTTAAGGATTGGTGCCCAGTAAATCTTTCCCTGCTAGGATACGAACCCAGGACAAAGTGCTCGCGAAACGCCAGGCGAGTGTCTTAACCACTACACCACGGAGACTGCATAATGTTTAATGTTGTTACTGACAATCTTTCTCGTCTCGTATTGAAAACCGTGGCTCCATTAGTGCCCAAGTCCTGTCTCTCCGGGGTGTGGGCATGGGTGTGGGCCAGGCCCCAGGTGTGGGCCAGGCCCCAGGTGTGGGCCAGGCCCCAGGTGTGGGCCAGGCCCCAGGTGTGGGCCAGACCCCAGGTGTGGGCCAGGCCCTAGGTGTGGGCCAGGCCCTAGGTGTGGGCCAGGCCCTAGGTGTGGGCCAGGCCCCAGGTGTGGGCCAGGCCCCAGGTGTGGGCCAGGCCCCAGGTGTGGGCCAGGCCCTAGGTGTGGGCCAGGCCCCAGGTGTGGGCCAGGCCCCAGGTGTGGGCCAGGCCCCAGGTGTGGGCCAGGCCCCAGGTGTGGGGTGGAGGGGTGAGTAACCATGTTGAATGGTAACACGGAGCCGTCACTTGTCTGTCGTTCACACGAAGTCAAAGACGACGAACGGTGACGACGCAACAGAAACGCAAAAGTTTAATACTATTAACAAAAGCGGCAGCGGCAGCGGTCGCAACAACAGCACCAAGAAGATAAAAGCCCTAATTCGCCATGAATGACATTGGGGGGGGGGGGAAGATCGCTAAAAAAGTAAAGACGAGATAAAAACACTGAATGATAGAAGAGAAAGAGTCTGAGTTAAGAGTAGGAAGAGCAGTTAGGGACCATTGAGAGAGTGCGATGTGCAGTTTCTTTTGTGGTAATTCGGGTACTTGGCCGGGGGGGGGGGGAGATTGTTAGAGTTTTCCAGCGATTTAGAGCCTCTTTACGTGACCTCTGACCCGCGGTCACTGTAGAGGACCCAGGGGGGGAGGTGGAGGAGGGGGTAGGTCAGGGACCTCTGTTGGTCGATGGCTCGGCTGTGAGGAGAAGGGGAGCAAGAGAGTCGCAAAGAATTCCCCCGAAGCTCTGTTTAGCCACAGATGCCTTTCTGGCGTGATTGGTGTTGGTCTACATTAACGAGTTTTTCCCCTTGCTGGAGCTCTAGGAGCAACTGGCTACCTCTGTCCTTAATGCATAATATCGCCATTCGAGTGTAAAGTAATGAATATGTACCCATGAGGAGGACGATGACTGCAAACTTTCGTCCCAGATTAAATACCATACAACTCGTCTGTTTAAGTGTGCTTGCGCTTAGCCAAGCTGGACCAGGGTTACGTTGGGACAGACTGGACCGGGGCATGTGAGGCTGGGTTAAAATATGCAGACGATGAGCAAATCCACAAGGGCCGTGACGAGGATTCGAACCTGCGTCCGGGAGCATCCCAGACAGTGCCTTAATCGACTGAGCTACGACAGGGTAAAAGGGTTGAAACCGAATTTCTACTCCATGTCTGGGATGCTCCCGGACGCAGGTTTGAATCCTCGTCACGGCCCGTGTGGATTTGTTCATTTGATGCATCACGTTAGTGTGATCTGTGTGTGATGCAGACGATGGGTCACAATACCGTGGCTGGAGATGCGATGACCGAACCATACGTCAGAAAATGAAGGAACGACGACGTTTCGGTGCGTCCTGGATCATTATCAGGTCAGGACGGACAGAAACGTCGTCGTTCCCTCGTTTTCTGAAGTGTAGTTTGGTCATTATAACTTAAGATACGCCATAGACTTGAAACGTCCATGAGGAACCAAAACAACCCACATCGTAGTCTGTTTTTCGCCTTAGACGTTAAGAAGCACTTCGGTAAACTGATTTATAAGTTCCCGGCCGTGAAAGGCAACAGTTACATCACCTCCACCATTGTCCTTAGGAGGCAACCCTTATTCCCCGTATTCACAACGCTAACCAGAGACGTCGCGGTCTGGGATATCACCGTCTGTGCTTGTGTACTGGTGTGTGGGGCGTCCCAAGATCCTTCATGACCTCCTGCGCCGTCACGAGGGTGTCAGTGTGACGCCGCTCGAGGTCCCGTGGCGATACCGTCACTGTGGTCGTCGAGGGAAGAGGAAGGGAAAAAAGCTGTGAACGGATAAAGAAAAACTGTCGTTTCCGACTTCATATTTACGGGCCCAGAGGTCGTCGATTTGGGGAAGGGGAAGGGGGGGGGTATATTACTTGCTTGCAGTCACACAGTCTGTGAAGGGCGCTGTGTTTGCGGCTGGTGTGCATCGGTTGTGGTTGTGAACTGCGCTTGAGTTCTCTTGGCAGGCTTCGAAGTGTTGGGCGTGCAAAGGTCCTGGCGTGGTGTTGCTTGTGGTTTCTACTGGTCCCGCGTTTGGTGTTCATCTCTCTGTAATTGATGTTGCTTGTCTGTTACTGCTACCTGTCATTGTAGTCTTTTGAGTGCGCGTGCGCAATTACTACCACTGCTGTTGCAACAATTACCACCACCACCACCAACTACCACTACTGATCCAACAACTACTACTGCCCCAGCTGTTGGATTGGAGTGACTCATCTTGGAGTTGACTTTCTATTACTGCATGGCTCTGCTCACATGTTTAGTGGTTGGATGTTGAGGGCTTCATGAATTTCCTGAATGGTTTGGTCATACGGTAGACGGTATTTTGTCACTCTTCTTATGGACATGTTTTGCACTGCTTCTAGTTTTTGCGTGTTGAGTTTCTTTAAGGCGAGTGAAAGTCCTGGAGGGTACTAGAGATGCCGGCCAAACTCAAGCCTTGTGTTAAGGGTAGGTGTATGTGCGTGCTAAGGTTACGAAACCGTCTCGATTTGCCTTAGGCTTTTTTTTTTGCCTTGGTTATTGTTATTTAAGATCATTTTTATTCTTGAGTCCCAGAATTCCGCCAACAATCTTGGACTGGGGCGTTGTCAAGGAAGAGGAGCTCCTGTTGGCATCTACGATGGGGTGGGAGGGGGTATTCTGGAAGAGGGTTAAACAGGGTGGGAGGGGAGGGGGAGAATGGGAAGGAGGGGGGGGGATGAGGGGGAGATATGGGAGATATGGAGAGGGAGGGAGGGAATCGGGATGGAAGGGACCTAGTGAGAGGGAGATGGTTGACCCAGCGAGCGGCTCCAGGACGAGTTTTTAGCCCAATAACTGTGGTCATTGGTGGAGTGGGTGGCGGGCCCGCGCTGTTATGGGTCTCCAGGAGGGTATTGGCATCTAGTGTGATGCCCGTGTTCCGGGTTAGTGTCTGTTGTACATGCTTTTAGTTCACTCGTTATGCATCCCCTGCCCATCCTGAGTGTGGTGTGGGGACCCCTTGCCCATCCTGAGTGTGGTGTGGGGGGAACCCCTTGCCCATCCTGTGTGTCGTGTGGGGAACCCCTTGCCCATCCTGAGTGTGGTGTGGGGACCCCTTGTCCATCCTGAGTGTGGTGTGGGGACCCCATACCCATCCTGAGTGTGGTGTGGGGACCCCTTGTCCATCCTGAGTGTGGTGTGGGGAACCCCTTGCCCATCCTGAGTGTGGTGTGGGGGAACCCCTTGCCCATCCTGAGTGTCGTGTGGGGGAACCCCTTGCCCACCCTGAGTGTGGTGTGTGAACCCCTTGGCCACCCTGAGTGTGGTAGAGGTTACAGAGGTACATAATGAGCACATGAGATTAACAGTAAAGCCCGCGCAGCTCAGCAAATTACAGCATTGTTGCGCTAGTTACCGAGCTAAAAGATGCAGCAATACACTAATCACAGTTTATCAAACTATTTCACTGACCTAAGAGGCCCTAACACCACATGTTAGAGGGCCTCTTGGGTCGCGAATGGTAAGAACGGGCTCTATTAGGTAAGGTAAAGCTTGGGTAAGCATATGGGTTCCATGTAAGGAGCCCATTTAATTATAGCCTCGTGGCACGTAATGGGGTCCAATTACTGGATCCTAATGATCTCAGATCTAATAGGCAGAGGCCATTTATAGTTGCAATGGGCCAGTTAAATGTAAACTTTTATTTGGTTGTAATGAAAGCGTGAGTGTTGGAGCCGCCACCACGCCCTCCCCAGGGCAGGTGTGTGGTGGTGCTGCCACCACTCCCTCCCCAGGGCAGGTGTGGTGGAGCTGCCAGCACTCCCTCCCCAGGGCAGGTGTGTGGAGGAGCTGCCGCCACGCCCTCCCCAGGGCATGTGTGTGGAGGAGCCGCCACCACCACTCCCTCCCCAGGGCAGGTGTGTGGTGGAGCCGCCACCACCACCACTCCCTCCCCAGGGCAGGTGTGTGGTGGAGCCGCCACCACCACTCCCTCCCCAGGGCAGGTGTGTGGTGGAGCCGCCACCACCACTCCCTGCCCAGGGCAGGTGTGTGGTGCAGCCGCCACCACCACTCCCTCCCCAGGGCAGGTGTGGTGTGTGAGTGGGCTGACGACCCACCGCTCCTGTATCTCGGTCCTTAGCGCCCGACCAAGCCAGCCCTATCTCAGGGCTCCCTCGTCCGTAGATAATGGTCGTGAGGACCATCAACTTCTCGTACTTGAAACAAGTGAGGTGTCGTTACACACCCCATCATCCCCCTCCCCCCCCCCCCCCCACCCCGCCGGTGGTGCGTCAGAGATCACGGCTGTGGTTCCCTGACCTACTCCTCCAAGCATCCTCCAACGGCACTATCACACCTCTTGCCCTGGCCACCACCACCACTACACACCTCCCCCTTACTCCTGCAGGTGTGTGTGTGTCGCTGTGCTGGCCCCTTACATGGCCAAGGGATAGAAGACAGACTAAGTGTTTAGTGGCCCCCATCCCCCCCGCTCTATTACATCCGAAATACTACACTTCTCTACAGGAGTAGTCACACCCGGAATGTTGACCTGTAGATGAGGCGAGGTGTTTGTACGGTGCTAGGGGGGCTCCTGGTTACCCGCTCACAAATGGTCAACAAAATAAGTCTTCCATCCCACTCCTCTTCATTCTTCATCCTCCTCCTCCTCTTTTCCATCCTCCGTCCTGCTGCTGCTCCGTCCTCCTGCTCCTGGTCCCCCTCCACCCTCACCACCCAGGGTACAGCTCGCCTGGCACTTTCTCTCTGGTTACTCAGATTGCAGGTATATGACAGTGGCGGGATCTGCCGGGTGTGTGGGTGTCAGGTATGTGCAGGAACACATGTTTAAACGCGGAAGTATTTTTAGTGGGACAGGCATATGTAAACGAGTCAGTTGTGTTAAGCAGGTGTGTTGTGCGACCAAATACTATGCTAGAACTATTTTACTCCCACAGCTGGTGGCTGAGGCACTCGGGTTCGCTAGGGAGGCAAGGAAGTGTACGCCAACGCACTACCAGAAAATGCTCGTGTGAACAAACACGCTGGAGAGCACAAAAATTATTGTACACAGACAAATCTAACGGTACAAAAATACCATACAAAGGGAGAGGGGGCGTACCCCAGGGCACAGTCCTTGCACCACTGCTGTTTCTCATTGTTATCTCGGATATAGACAAAAATACTAGTCACAGCTTCGTGTCTTCCTTTGCAGATGATACAAAAATCGGCATGAAAATTTCCTCTGTAGAAGCCACTGAAAACCTAACAGGCAGATATTAATAAGGCGTTCGATTGGGCAACTGATAATAACATGATGTTTAACGGAGATAAGTTCCAGGAACTTAGGTATGGTGGAAATGAGGAACTTAAACGAAATACAGGGTACAGGACACAATGACATTTACTCATAGAAGGAAAACACCACGTGAAAGATCTGTGAATTATGTCTGACGACCTGATGTTAAACATAACTGAGCAAATATAGCGGCGGCCAGGAGAATTATAAGGTGGATTATGAGAACGTTCAAATTCAGAGACAACCACAGCAATGCTAATACTATTTAAATCACTGGTGCTGTCTCGTCTTGGGTTACGGGCTATTCATGCCCGTGCCACCTCTTGGGTGGCTTAATCTTTATCAATCATCCTCTTGAGTATTGATTGGTACTCGCTTTCACTTTCAGAACAGGAGAGATCTCTGAATTAGAGGTAATACAGAGAACATATACGACACGCATAGAAACGATAAATCGAAATTGAGACCATCTCACAGCTCTCAAAATTTACTCTCAGGAAAGGAGACGAGGGAAGTATCAAATAATATATACATGGAAGATACTGGAGGGCCAGGTCCCAAATTTGCACAGAAAAGTAACAACATACTAGAGCGAAAGATACGGAAGGAAATACAGAATAGAACCAGTGAAGAGTAGTCGAAGTGCCATAGGCACAATCAGAGAACACTGTCTGAACATCAGGGGTTATCTTGAGTTGTTTTCGAGTCTTAGCGTCCCCGCGGCCCTATCGTCGACCAGGCCTCCTCGTTGCTGGACTGGTCAACCAGGCTGTTGGACGCGGCTGCTCGCAGCCTGACGTATGAATCACACCCTGGTTGATCAGGCTCCATAGCTGTTCAACACCCTCCCAGCAAGCATTAGACTATTGCCGAAACAAAGGTGGATATCTTCAAGATACACCTAGACAAGTTCATGCAAGAAGTACCGAGTTGTCGTGGATATGTGGACCTGCGGGCTAATCCAAGCAACAGCCTCTTGGACCAAGTTGTCACAAGTCGAGCCTTGGCCAGGCTCGGGGAGTAGAAGAACTCTCGAGACCCTCTACAGGTTTGCTTCAGGTAAACGCATTGTAATAATAACGTTTTCTGTCGGCCTCGACAGGTTAGGTTAGGTTGGTTCCTTGGGTTCTTATGTTTATGGATAGGGAAAACAGATGTATTTTTTTTTTACTGACAACTTGAGAGAGAACGGGCTGGTTGGTAGGTGTTCACGGGAGGGGAAGTCTTAGATACTAACTAGGACGTTGAGCTGTAATTAGCTAGTGCCGCCTGTGTTCTTGGTGGTTTAACGATGGGTCATTAATTATAGGTTAGTTTACCCCCCCCCTCGCTTCTCTTCCCGTTTTCTGTTGCCCTTATCGCTTCTTACCACTTCTGTTAAAGGAATTATATGTTTAACAGATCTCTAACCCTGTCCACGGAGGACTGAAGAATATGTATATATGCTGGTTAGCATTGTAAACGTGTGGCCACGTCTGTGGTAGAAAATAATAATAATAATAATAATAATAATAATAATAATAATAATAATAAAAAAGTTTCGGATACTTTCTGAGCCCATTAGTGTTCAGTCGGCCCAGTGCATGTGCCTGGAGGGTCCAGGGACGCTGGTTCGAGTCTATTGTATAACCTCGATATTTTCTCCTCAGATGCGCCATCTTATCGCGCTTGCATCGTGACGCAACATTCTGCAACTAACACAGAGCCACAATAACACTCTGTAAACATCTGCGTCTGGCTTGAGCCCTTAAGGAAAATTGTTGGGTAGCGTCTTCGTCCACCTTGGCGGGATCTCAGGTCACGTCTCTGACCTCCTGAAGTGGGTCAAAGGTCAGGGATGACCCCCCCCCCCCCCTCCTCTCTCCTAGCTTAGTTTTGGACCCGCCAGAGTTGAGCAGAATATCAATTTATTCCATTGGCTTAAGTTGATGTGTTTGTACATAGTAAAATAATAATAATTGATAATGATAAATTATTGATATTATTATTGATTCTCATTGATACATCACGTTAGTGTGATTACTGTTTATTATTATTATTATTATTATTATTATTATTATTATTATTATTATTATTATTATTATTATTATTATTAATAGGGCTAGAGGGTTATGGGAGAGGGGCCGTCACTGTTGTTTGAAACAGGCGCCAGTAATATTTCGTGGCGGCTCGAACGCCTCCCTGTAATTGTGTAGTGTCAGTTCTGCCCCTCAGCGAGGCCAGTGACCGCACGGCAGCTTGCTGCTGCTGCTGCTGCTCTTTAGACGAATCTAAACTAAGTTCACCAAACATGTGTGTGTATCCTCTCTAAGACCAAACATGTGTGTGTATCCTCTCTAAAACAGTGAGACTCGCCAAAGAATATAGATGTATATCTATGTATCTATCTATATGTGATAGACCATAAGGGACTGGTCAAATCTATTCCTATATGAGTGTTGATCGTATGTTTGGCAACGTTCAATTTATAATGTATTTGCTGACACGAAACATGCCTTCATTAATGTCTCCTGAGTGTATGAAATGATATATAATCAGATCCTCCAAGGCGGCACTGATGTCATTAGATTTTGCACGACGGGGGGCGGGGAGGGGGAGGGGGGGGGGGCAGGCAGGATCAGCAGTAATAACTAAGGAACACCTTCCGAACACTGGCAGTTACTAAGAGATGATTTGTAGTGTTCTAATTTAGTGTGAGTGTTTCCTCAACGCTTTTTCTTGTCAAACGTGGTGGGCAGAGTCCCCCCCCCCCTCCCTGAGACACAGTGGTGACCTGCCAAAGGGGTCGCAAGATGACAGGAACAAGGAAGGTTGTGCCGTCTCGTTATCCGTCTAAACACTAGCTAGACAGGGCACGATTCTAGTCGGCGCGGGGGTGTCCGTGTCTGCCCCCGTCCGTGTCTGCCCCCGTCCGTGTCTGCCCCCGTCCGTGTCTGCCCCCGTCCGTGTCTGCCCCCGTCCGTCTCTGCCCCCGTCCGTGTCTGCCCCCGTCCGTCTCTGCCCCCGTCCGACCGTGTTAAAGCGGGAGGAGCCAATACACACAGCGTAATATTGTGCACATCTCCATTATGCTCGCTACAATACCATCTCCGCCATATGCGCTTCCTCGGCAAGTCATTAAAATGCCGGTCTTCGTCGTCGCAATCACGTGTGTGTGTGTGTGTGTGTGTGTATGTGTGTGTGTGTGTGTGTGTGTGTGTGTGTGTGTGTGTGTGTGTGTGTGTGTGTGTGTGTGTGTGTGTGTGTGTGTGTTTGAGAAATGTTTGTCTTTGCAGCAAGTTGCACAACCCGTCTTCCGTCTAGCTTTAACCACGAGTGTTTCCCCCGCGGCATTAACCACCAGTCTCCCGGCTATTAGTTTAATATCCGGTGAATTAGCGCCTATACGTGCCCCTGTTACGTGCAAATAGCGGTGTGATGAGGCCTGAGTACTGAGAATACCGTGCAGCCTCGTACGAGCCCTCGGTGCTGCGTCTGGGAAAGAGCAACCCGTTCTCGTACTTGCTTATAGTCAATATTGGCTTATTTAATAAGTGCATATGTGACTTACTAATTGATTGTAAATATTTTAGTTTACCTTGAAAAGCTTCATAGAAAACACCGACCTCACCTAACCTTCTTAGTATGTTAAGATAAGCATCTTATTACTTCATATTTACAATTATTACTCAACCTATCAACGGTATAGGTTAAGAGATAAAGAGACAGCGATGAACAGGAGAAAGCACTAAGCCAGAACAACTATATATATATATATATATATATATATATATATATATATATATATATATATATATATATATATATATATATATATATATATATCATTAGGTACGGATATGAGGAGCAGGAGCTGGGGTAGACTGAGGGAAGGAATAGTCCTTGGACCACTTTGGACCGTCGGGGATCGAGCGCCGAGCTGCAAGAAGCGAGGTCGTCGCTCTACCAGCTCGTCCTCATAAACAAAGGGCAAAAGTGATTCCATGGACCCGCCAAACCCGCTGTTTATGAATGAAAAACGGTTTACACAAAAGACTCATGACGTCCGAACATTTCCGGAACAAGTGCTTCGCTGACGACTTTTGTTCGAACCACAACGCTGTAAATGCTTCACCCACGTACTACAAATACAGATAATCGCTAACTGAACCTAAACACTTCACCTAACCAATGCCAAAATATTCACAGTATGTTAATATATAACAATTTATATTTATATATGAGAAAATTCCGGTTTTGGATGAACAGTTAAAATTTATGAATGCGTCCTGGGGTCGACCGCAGGATGGAATGGACTAGGTCTGAGGACTGAATGAGCTCTATCCACCAGTCCAAGTTGTTGGGCAGGGTCGTAGTACAGCCATGTTGTGTGCTAACCATTTACTGTCACATGCGGCACAGGAAGTGGGGGGGGGGCCCTCACCACCTACACGTGTCGTAAACACTACAGTGTTTTTCAGTGTGTTGTAGTAATTTAAAGAAATTGTTAATGTATGGCGTTAATATTAGTGTAAGCGCGGCCCGTGCGCCCCCTTAAAAGAAAACGGAGGCTATATGCATCTTGTTTCTAGGTAGACAGGTCTGGTTCTTGGGCTCCACCTGTTACCTCTCAGTATTGTTATATAAACTATGGCAAAGTGCTGTATTGTCTACTTAGTAATCTGTGGATGGAGCTTGTCTCCACCCCTACCAGTTTATTATGCTCCCCACCCCCACTCTCTCCCGTCTCCTTTCTTTCTTCCCCACCCCCTCTTTTTTTCCCTCCCACCTGCTCGCTCTCTCTCTCTCTCGTCTTTCTCTCTCCTTCCCTTTCTCTTAGTTTAGACAAAATAAAGACCAAGGTTCATTAGGAATGGTGTTGTGTTCCTAAGGAAACTGTAGGCTAAAAGAGCTGTTATCCTAGTCCACCATCACCTCATCTGAAGCCTCACCTTATAAACTCATTTATTTAATATGCCTATTATTAGTTTTTGTTCCATTAGGAACAAATTGAAATAGTAAGTCATATAGGCAAAGTCTGAGCTGGAGACTGTACCAGAACATTTATATGATAAGTTGATTTGATTTCGCGTATATATATCTCTCTTCGGGAGAACACGTTCCAAATTCGTCATCCTAAGAATAACTCATGGCTGTCGAAGTGAGGTTCTTGAGAATGGCATTGCCAAGCATGAGGCTGATAGTGGCCGAGCGCCGTGCGTCGTGGTTGCCAACTCCTGGTTGTCCAAGAAGTCATGGGGACCAGGTGGGGAACCTTGAGGACATTGGCCTTACACGTAACAGTAACAGAATGTGGCTGAAGAATGTAGAGACCGTCAACATGTGGGTCGGTGTTGAAGCCTCTGATGT
The DNA here is from genome assembly GCF_040958095.1 of Procambarus clarkii. Lineage (NCBI taxonomy): Eukaryota > Metazoa > Arthropoda > Malacostraca > Decapoda > Cambaridae > Procambarus > Procambarus clarkii. The sequence goes on along the minus strand of NC_091175.1, from coordinate 8,154,260 downwards.
ACTGACCAGTCAGACCAGAAGAGCTCAGGAATGGAGACTAAGTCTCCTCCAACAGCTCTACCGTGTCAGTCATTGGGATAAATTGTGAATCGTAAGACGCGAGAGGCATCTTAACTGTAGTTTCTTGACGGCCTTGCTTGCAAGAGATGCAACAGTTCTTCGTAGTCGTTGAAGAAATCAGAATTCGTCCACAAGACGGCGCCGCTGTTACAATTGGTCGTTAAGAAAGCCTTCGATTATGCGGAAATGAAAGGTGGGGTAGGGACTGAGGGGCGTGGGGAGGGGGGAGCTGGAGCGATGGAAGGGGCAGAGGGAGAGGGGGGCTAGGAAGACGTAGGAGGGGGGGGGAGAAGAGGAGAGGGGAAGTGAAAGGGGGGGGGCACGGGGTGGGGACGGGGGTTAGGAGCATAGTAGTGAAAGGGAACCACGTTACACTGACCAGCCTGAAGGCTAGGTACATGCTGACCGTTACTATCCATCCACCCCGACCCCCTGCATGCATCTATCCACCCACCCCGACCCCTGCATCCATCTATCCATCCACCCCGACAACTGCATCCATCTATCCATCCACCCCGACCCCTGCATCCATCTATCCATCCACCCCGACCCCTGCATCCATCTATCCATCCACCCCGACCCCTGCATCCATCTATCCATCCACCCCGACCCCTGCATCCATCTATCCATCCACCCCGACCCCTGCATCCATCTATCCATCCACCAGAGCAGCACGGTAGGCCTGCTGGGTCATGCCACTCCGTAAAATATATTCAGCGGGTTTGCCTAACCAGAAACGTACGAACCCGATCAACCCACCTAACAGGCTGCATTTTAACGCATGCAGGTCCATTTCGTTATAAATAGGACGTAACAGGTTGAGAGGACCAGGTGTTTTTACTCACATGTGGCGGACGTGCTCTGACGTCCTCATGGCGGACTTATCCAGGACTTGGCCCAGCTGGTGCTACTTGGCACTTCTAAACCATCAGTCTTTATATTCAAATTCATTGTTACGAATTCGGACTTGATTTCATGTTTTTTATTAACGAGAGTTACATCTAGTTTATGGCCTGGCGGCCGTCCAATCGTTATCTTGGAGCCCCCCGTTCACTGGTTATCTTGGAGCCCCCCGTTCACTCGTTACCTCAGAAAGCCAACCGTTGCCTAATTAACCAGACTGAGCGAGTGGCGCCTGGCCCGTCCCCGCTTCCTTGCTGTGTTCACTTATCTGTTCAGTTATCTGTTTAGTTATTATGCGCCCAATACCCATCCCGTGGGCGGTGTAGGCAAGGAAGTTACAGCGGCACATGACAGGGGTGACATTCCTTCACAAGGATTGTCGCAGTTAAGGCAATGACTGTCTTGTAAAGTTAGTTATCTAACTGCTAGTATTAACAGGGAAGGCGGGGGGGGGGGGGGAGGACATTGTTGAAGGAGCAGCTGTACAAGTTACTGGGGTGCCAAGTAACAGCTGTACAAGTTACCGGAGTGTCAAGTAACAGTTGTACAAGTTACTGGGGTGTCAAGTAACAGGTGATGACACGACGGTGGAGAGAGCCAGGCAAGGTGACTGGCAGCCACCAGGTCACCCCACCTGGCTGCCCCCTCCCCCCCATACTTTTACTAGTGTACCAGCAGACCAGGTCTACCCAATAGGTCGTTTCCCTCCCTCCCTCCCCCCCCCCCCCCCTCCCTCCCTCCCTCAACCTTGTTTTTTCTTTTTTTATACACAATCCTCTACACAATCCTCTTTCCAGGACCACGTAAGGTCGTTCCTGGCGTTCTCGGGGGCTCTGTAAAGCAGGTATGGACGTGCCTGTGACTGGAGGAAGTGGAGAAAGACGGTGTAACGGTACATAGCGACAGGACCGAAGACGTGGTGGTGGAGGAGGAAGAGGAGAGGGGGATGAAGGAGAGAGGAGAGGAGAGGGTAGGGGAAAGAGATGACCCAGAAAGTAGCACTAGGTGTGTTATCTGGCCACCGGGCGTGTCCAACAGGGGCAGGGAGGGGAAAGATGGCCAGTTAGAGATGGTGGGGAGATAATGGGACATGATGATGGTGTTTGAACGTTTGTGGGGGAAAGTTGGCGTTATGAAAGGGAAATGTTGGCGTCTTGTGAGTATTTTGTCGATGAGAATGTTGTTGTTTCAGATTTAGCAACTCGGAACGAAGTGTCCATGTAGCACGGGCTATGGTGAGCCCGTAACGATGAGAAACTTGACTTCAAAATGTTGCTGTTGACTGCTCTGTCAGACGAGGGGACGAGTGCCAAGTCTCCCCTCATTAGCGCCACAGAAAGTAATGAGGTTGAGAACATTGCAGCGCCTCAGGAGAATAAACTGTTCACTGGAAGGCAGCTATGGATTTAGTAGGGCAAAGTCTTGTCTGACCAAGTTCACAGATCTATCACAAGGTTGCTGAATTATGAGAGAAAAAAAATCTAGGTAGACTGTATCTTAGATTAACAAAATGGGTTTGATGCCGTTGCTTATAAAAGGCTGGTGTCTAAGATGGAGCAGCCACAAGCTTGGGGTGTTTGGGCAGTCAGAGATGATGACTTTTGTTTGTTACTTTTTTGTAACTTTTGTTTTTTTGTTACTGTTTTGTGACTTTTGTTTGTTACGGCTTTTGTTTGTTATTGTGCTTTATTGTATGTTTATTACAAGTTGGTGAATACATTGAAAGTTTAACAAGTTGTGGATCTGTTGGAGCTCCTCAGTTTACGAACAGGAACAGAGCACATTAGTTAGTAGAAATCTGATTTACATTTTACAAATGCCTCTCAGTCACATCCTGTGTGTGAGTAGCACTCATTAACCCACCGCACTCAATATAGGGTAAACAGGTACCCCTGACCCCTGCCTATGTAGGGGACACGGAGAGTTGTGTATTAGGCGGGTTAGCACTGTCTGAATATATTGTAGCCTCTATATTAGAACAAAAACCCCCCAAAAAAAACTTTCAACCTCCCCCCCCCCACAACCCCTCCTCCCCAGCCCCCCCCGGGGGCCCTCCCTCTTCCCCCCCCCCCCCCCCTAACCACTACCTAGTTTCATCACCGGTAATCAGCAGTTAGCCACAAGGTGTGCCAAGACGTTTTGCAGGCCACATCGTGCCATCTAAATGTCATTTGCAACTAATTCCCCCTCCCCCCCCCCCCCCCTCCCCGCCAGAGGGAAAGTTAGCATTGACGGAAATTCCTGAGGAGTAGACGGGGGGGAATGTTTCTGTCTTACTCAAGAGCGGCTAGTGAAGGCTCTTTAAACGACACATTCTAGTTGTTTTTTTTAGCTCACTGTGTTTGTTAGTGGGAGCCTAAGACTGAACACAAGTTCTCTAGCCTTTGCTTTTATGTGTCTCGTTGTGAACAAGTGTTTGTGATTTTTGTATCGTTGAAGAGCTAAATAAAGTCTCGTAATTAACTAATTTGCTGTGATCATCTTCACCTTTTCTCTGTCGGAGTGGTGATATTACTGGAGAGCCAGTGTTCTCACCTTGTGTTGCGGGATTTGAGCTCTGGCTCTTTGGCCTCGCCTCTCAACTGTCAATCAACAGGTGTACAGGTTCCTGAGCCTACTGGGCTCTGTCATATATACATTTGAAACTGTGAATGGAGTCAGCCTCCACCACATCAATGCATAATGCATTTCATTTAATTACTGACACTGAAAAAATCTTTCTAATGTCTCTGTGGCTCATTTGGGTACTAAGTTTGCACCTGTCCCCTTGTTCGGGTTCCACCCGTGCTAAACAGTTTGTCTTTGTCCACCCTGTCAATTCCACCGAGAATTTTGTAGGTAGTGATCATGTCTCCTCTTACTCTTCTGTCTTCCAAGGGTGTGAGGTTTAATTCCTCTAGCCTTTCCTGTTAACTCGTACCTCTCAGCTCTGGGATTAGTCTGGTAGCATACCTCTGAATCTTCTCTAACCTTATCTTATATTTAACTAGGTATGGACTCTAGGCTGAATCTGCATACTTCAGGATTGGTCTGACATACGTGGTATACAAGGTTCTGAATAATTCTTTACACAAGTTTCTAAAGGCAGTTGTTATGTTGGCCAGCCTGGCATACGCCGCTGATATCCTTTTAATGAGGGTTTCTGGGGTCTGGTCCGGTGTGATATCAACCCCCAGATCTGTCCGTCTACTTGACACGTGAAGGATTTCACCTCCCAGATGGTACCTTGTTGTCGGCCTTCTGCTCCCTTCACACTAATCCCATTACTTTACATTTACTTGAATTTAACTTTAGTAGACTGAACCATTTCTCCAGTTCAGGTCGTCGTCCTAGTCTCTTTCTGTGGTGACCCCTGACCGCCCAGGTTCGAATCCTCGAGGGATAGTAGAGTTTTTTGCATTATAGCTTGGGCACCACTCAAGCTTTGTCTTGTATCTATCCACTTTGTTGTTGTTTTTAGATTTAGCTACTCAGAACGAAGTGTCCATGTAGCACGGGCTATGGCGAGCCCGTAGGATCCACTGTGTACTTGGATTTACTTATATATTTCCAGTGTCCCAACTTGCTCCCTCACCTCTCCTCCTCCTGCCATCCTTGCCGCCACAGCCTCCTCCTCCGCTCATGTTCTCTCTATTATCCCCAGACAATTGGGGAGCTTAAACATTCTCCAGGTTGTCCTTGGCCGTAATCGCCAGCAGGTCACCCGGGGAGGACCAGGGACTGACAGGGAGCAGATTAGGACCGGGGTCCGTCACGGTGATTGGTGGTCCTCCAGGAGCACCAATCACCTGGAGTCCGAAGAGTGAAATGAGCAATGTTTTCGAGAGTGTGGCAGCGCCTGGGGCGAGTCCTTCAGTGATGTTTTCCAGGGGTAAGATGAGGCAGCGCCTGGGGCGAGTCCTTCAGTGATGTTTTCCAGGGGTAAGATGAGGCGTCTTGATGGCTCCTGGAGGATGTTAATATATATATTGCAAGACGAGCGGGAAGCCTCGCTAAGGGATGTTTGTGAAGGGGAGAAAGAGAGATCGGCCGAGCGGATAGCACACTGGACTTGTGATCCTGTGGTCCCGGGTTCGATCCCGGACGCCGGCGAGAAACAATGAACAGAGTTTCTTTCACCCTATGCCCCTGTTACCTAGCAGTAAAATAGGTACCTGGGTGTTAGTCAGCTGTCACGGGCTGCTTCCTGGGGGTGGAGGCCTGGTCGAGGACCGGGCCGCGGGGACACGGGTTTATATCAGTTTGGAAGTTTGCTGTGTCCTGTATGTTATCTTTTCCCCATACAGATCCCAGTATTATCTGCTAAGGATGATACGACCCTACTGTATAGGTTGTGTCATTGTCTGTGTCCGATGTGAGGATGAGACGAAGTATCGGAGTAAGGAACTTGGTTCCTTAATTCCAGGTGTCCATTTGAGTCTTACTCCAGGGGTCCACTTGGAGCGTGTTCCAGAGCCGTATCTGTTGCACGGCTCAACATTGTCAGGTCATTGTTGAGTCTACCGCAGCTGACAACAGCTGGAGTCGCGCATACTAACACGCGCGCTTAATGCGGCCTCTCACACAATTGCGTGCACTCCGCTTTGAACTACTGATGGTCTAAAGGCAGGGCTTGAGAACAGATGTTCGACCGTGCATACACACACACACACACACACACACACACACACACACACACACACACACACACACACACACACACACACACACGTAGGTGATTAGTCAGTGTCCACGAGTACCATCACAAGGACAAGAGCTGGATTCCGGCTGAGAAACGATTAGTTTCTTTCATCTTGTGTGTCTGTTCACCTAGCAGTAAATAGGTACCTGACAGTTGTGTGCTGCATCCTGTGAGTGCGTGTGTTCCTGTAGGATAGACGGCAAGGGGGGGGGGAGAGCTGGTGGCTGCCTGCCATCCTGTACCCATATATGTAAACCCATTATACACCGTGTATATAGTATACACAGTGGTATGTAGTATACACAGTGGTATGTAGTATACACAGTGGTATGTAGTATACACAGTGGTATGTAGTATACACAGTGGTATGTAGTATACACAGTGGTATGTAGTATACACAGTGGTATGTAGTATACACAGTGGTATGTAGTATACACAGTGGTATGTAGTATACACAGTGGTATGTAGTATACACAGTGGTATGTAGTATACAGTGGTATGTAGTATACACAGTACATATACAAAGCATTGTTTGCTTAGTATTGGCAGGGGCAGGAAGCAGAAACCGAGCTGGGAGAGTGTCGGGTCATCAGTATGCCTGGTGTGTGAGCGACGTCAACATGGCTGGCGTCACAGCCTCTCTAATCAGGCGTAATATTAACCCCAAGGACGCCACGCTCATCGCCATGGGAGATACACCATCACGTTGGTGTAATCTGCACCCAGGCGCGCCACCAGTGCCCACACATCCTTCACTGCCATAACCACTCAATAAACCATCTAAATTACTGCGATCGACTAAAATGCCTAAATATGTATTCTCTAGTGAGCAGGCAGGAGAGATACATAATAATTTACACGTGGAAAATAGTAGAGGGGCTGGTCCCAAACCTGCACACAGAAATAACATCACACGAGACAAGGAGGCATGGCAGGATGTGCAGAATACCCCCGTTGAAAAACAGAGGTGCAACAGGTACTCTGAAAGAGAACTATCAACATGAGAGGTCCGAGACTGTTCAACACGCTTCCACTACACATAAGGGGCATAACTGACTGACCCCTCACAGTGTTCAAGAGAGAACTATCAACACCAGAGGTCCGAGACTGTTCAACACGCTTCCACTACACATAAGGGGCATAACTGACTGACCCCTCACAGTGTTCAAGAGAGAACTATCAACACCAGAGGTCCGAGACTGTTCAACACGCTTCCACTACACATAAGGGACATAACTGACTGACCCCTCACAGTGTTCAAGAGAGAACTATCAACATCAGAGGCCCGAGACTGTTCAACACGCTTCCACTACACATAAGGGGCATAACTGACTGACCCCTCACAGTGTTCAAGAGAGAACTATCAACACCAGAGGTCCGAGACTGTTCAACACGCTTCCACTACACATAAGGGACATAACTGACTGACCCCTCACAGTGTTCAAGAGAGAACTATCAACATCAGAGGTCCGAGACTGTTCAACACGCTTCCACTACACATAAGGGGCATAACTGACTGACCCCTCACAGTGTTCAAGAGAGAACTAGATAAGCACCTCCAAAGAATATCTGATCATATGTGACTCATACGTCAGCGCGTCCAACAGTCTGGTTGAACAGACTATCAACCAAGAGGCTTGATCAGAGACCGGGCCGCGGGGACCTTGAACCCCGAAACCACCGCAAGGTAAGGTATCTATCTTGAGGCTATCTTGATGATTTCGGGGCTTTTTAGTGTCCCCGCGGCTCGGTCCTCGACCAGGCCTCCACCCCCAGGAAGCAGCCCGTGACAGCTGACTAACACCCAGGTACCTATTTTACTACTAGGTAACAGGGGCATAGGGTGAAAGAAACTCTGCCCATTGTTTCTCGCCGGGGCCTGGGATCGAACCCGGGACCACAGGATCACAAGTCCAGTGTGCTGTCCGCTCGGCCGACCGGCTCCCGAGCGCTCCAGTAGTTTCGGGCGCTGTGCGCGTATAACAGAGTAATATATACGCATGCATTGTCGGCCCTTTGGTTCGGCCCCGTTTTTAATGGCATACGAAAAAAAATGTAATTTAGCTTTATTGGTAATTCTAGAATGGATCAGCATCCTAGGTTAACTAGCCTCTAGTAGTAATACTACTACTCTACCATACTACCCTCTTCTATCTCTTCCTCCCTCTTGATCTCCCTCTCTCTCCCTACCTTTTCCTCTCCCTCTTCCTCTCCCTCTTCCTCTCCCTCTTCCTCTCCCTCCTCTTCCTCTCCCTCCCTTCTCCCTCCCCTCTCTCGCAACCTTGACTGGGTTCAGGACCAGTTTTTATCTTGCACTGTTATTGCTGATGCCTGCCGCCGCGCCTCCACCCCACCCCCCTTCCCCCCACGCGCACGCACGCACACCCGAACGAGGAGCTGTAGTCCAATGTTGACCATTTGGAAAGATATTGAAGTCAATAGGAAGAGGAACCAGCAGATGACTGGAGGAGAGCCAGCACTGTGCCATCTGGAGAACCACCAAGGCGCCATTATACATAAAAGGAAAGTTAACCCAAGGCGCCGAACTGCGGCGGCGGTCAGTTCCTATACTAGACGAGAACATTGCAAGAGACGGAATATGGCAACATGTAGGAAGTCAACTCCAGTATGGGTCCCCCCCCCCCCCCCCGACAAGCTACTCTTGCACAACCATCGTAGAATTCTATAACAGGACGACGGTGATCTCTCTCACACACACACAAGGTTGAGAAGTTTGGGTTGTGACAACCACGATGCCTTTGACACAGTAACCTCACCCGGGGAAGAGTCCACAAGGATGTGAGGAACCGGTTAGAGCGACAGAGATGCCCCGGCGGATAAGGGCAGCAGTATACCTAGCCAATAAAGGGCCAAGAGGCAGTGCATAAAGTTATCACAGTGACTTAGGAGATAACTGTAGGGGAGGGGGGGGGAGGAGGAAGGTCCCCAACTTCTCCTTTGTCAATATTGAACTTCAAGAGGAGATACGAATAGGTTTCAGGTGAATGGAAGTGGAAGGCAAACAAGATAAAGCAGGATTGCTACAAGTTGCGGGGAGACTGGACGTCACTCCAGCAGGAACTGTGAGTGAGTGAGTGAGTGAGTGAGTGAGTGAGTGAGTGAGTCTTCTTCAATTGTCAGAAGGCATTTAATGTGCCTCACCAAGTAGCGTTTTCCCCCAATCCGTCCTGGCAAGGTTGGAGGACCACCTATCCAACTTCATCCCAGACAATTGCATAGTAAGGGGACCCATGGAGGGAGGAAGAAAACCCACTGATCAATAGTATAAAGGAGGACTTGGGGGGGACATAGTGCAGGGTGACATATTGGGACAGACTGGGATTCTTTGGGCATAGTAGGAGTGTTTGGACATAGTGTGATTCTCTGAATATAATAGATTATGTGGAGATGGGAGTGTTCTCTAGAAATCCTGGGGTTACCTGCCACGTACTGGGATAGTAAACACACACACACACACACACACACTCTGGGTTTGTAAGGACACTCTGGGGTAACAAGAACAACATAGGATGTTACATGATTGTCTGGCTGTTTCTGAGTTGCTGAAATGTGGGACAGATTTACTCGAGCGGATATGTCCTGTCCTGTCCTGTCCTTTCTTGTCATGTCCTTGTCTGTCTGTCTGTCTCTCTGTCTCTGTCTCTCTCTCTTTCTGTCTCTCTCTCTCTCTTTCTGTCTCTCTCTCTCTCTTTCTGTCTGTCTCTCTCTTTCTGTCTGTCTCTCTCTCTCTGTCTGTCTGTCTGGTCTCAGGTGTGGAGGGTGGGGCCGGAGGCTGGGAGACTCCACCTTCAGGTGCTCGCTGGAGTTAGTTACCTGGACCGTCTCTGGGTGAGAATTTATCTCCGTTACCTAATACCTTGGGGTTGGCTACCTGGGGCTTTACCTCGGTAATTGAAAGGCCAGGTATCTTTCTCTCGCTCTTGTTCTCACACACACACACACACACACACACACCACACACAGACACACACACACACACACACACACACACACACACACACACACACACACACACACACACACACACACACACACACACACACACACACACACGCGCACGCACGCAAGGTCAGGGTGGGGGTCACTGGAGCGTGTTACTCCTGGTTCACGGAATACAATCCATGCACCTTTGGTGATAGGGGTTTGCTCGGGTCCAGTACAGAGCTGGAAAAGTTAATTGTGTTTTTATCTTGAGCTTTGAGTTTAGTTTATCTTCGGAATAATATAAAAAAATGTTCTAGATTCCATCATCTGTTGACATTCGGATCTGTTATCTCTAATACAAATCAATATATATATATACTATGGTTTTTAACCTACACCACAGGATAGGTGTTTTTGTTCGGTTGTGAGCCGTGGAGAGAGGGGTGGGGACCTGCTGCATGGGTAACATCTTCTCCATATCAACCTACCCTGGCTTTGCGCCCTGGAGAGGCCACTCCAGACCGATAACGCAACTCCATTATCTCCTGAGACTGATGGATGCCTGCTACTACTACTAGTGGTGGATAGCGTGACCTAATTACTTGTTACAGAGGCCGGGATATAACACAGATGCATCTTGATGTACACAGTGTAGCGACCGGTCTGAACCTGCAGCCTTAGCCAGCGTGGATTCTTGAGGTTATCTTGAGATACCTGATAAGACCAAAGGATACCTGATCAACCAGGCTGTGACTCATACGTCAGGCTGCGAGCAGCCGCGTCTAACAGCCTGGTTGATCAGTCCAGCAACCAGGAGGCCTGGTCGACGACCGGGCCGCGGGGACACTAAGCCCCGGAAGCACCTCAAGGTAGCCTCAAGGTAGGAGATGATTTCGGGGCTTTAGTGTCCCCGCGGCCCGGTCCTCGACCAGGCCTCCACCTCCAGGAAGCAGCCCGTGACAGCTGACTAACACCCAGGTACCTATTTTACTGCTAGGTAACAGGGGCATAGGGTGAAAGAAACTCTGCCCATTGGATGCTCATATTTTTGTCAACATTGAAACAAAAAGTCGGAGTGACGCCACGTGACAGTCAAGGAGACTGTTGTCTTCGTGTCACGTGACCGTCGTTGACAGCGTCCGGACAGTCACTCGTTTCATCGCAAGTGATGACCACCTGTCTGTCTGTCCGTCCGTCCCAGAAGGCAACCCGTCCCAGGCACTCCGTCTCAGGGGAGAGGAATCGTGCACTTCGCTAGGGCTCAAGGACGTCGTCTCCAATACCTGGCAAGAGTTTTTGTGTCTGATGGCGTGTGTGTGTTTTATGGTTGTGTGTGTGGGTGCGTACGTGTGCGTGTGTGTTTTATGGTTGTGTGTGTGTGTTTGTGCACGTGCGTGTGTGTTTTATGGTTGTGTGTGTGTGTGTTCGTGCACGTGCGTGTGTGTTTTATGGTTGTGTGTGTGCGCGCGTGTGTGTGTGGGTGGCAGGCAAAAAATGTGAGACTGAGATCCAGCTCCCACTCCACCTTTGAAGGGGTCCTGGTCTCTGAGACAGTTGTAACCTTGGTAATCACGGCACTAACTTCAGACTTCACCCGTGTGCTGACCAGACCACACACTAGAAAGTGAAGGGACGACGACGGGATGGGGGCAACGCCTTACAAACAGCTAGAATACAGAAGCCTGGAGTTGTATCAGACTTGACATGGGTCTTAACTTAGACTTAAGACTTAACACAGGTTGGGAAGGGGAAAGGTGTTTTCTGACTAACCCCCTCAAAAACACCGAGTAATACAACCTCTTCAGTGTCCTATCTTTTTCCACACAGGATAAAACACTGTTAACAATAAGCCTGTGAGTGAGTTAATGTGTTCGGGGTTAAATTTTTCAAAATTTCAATTTTCGTGGTTCAAAATTTCAGTTTGGCTGCAATTTTTCATCAATAACGTAGTGGTAACAACGTTGTCTCAAACACTATTAATGTTTACGGTTGTTTCCTAGGTGATTAGGCTTCGTTGGCAACGATGGTTGATTTAACAGCTCGTCTTCAAGCCAATTTGCGGCTAACTATAGCGGCGAATATGTCAAGTTATCAATACGATGTAATGAAAACTCGTTCTTTGTTCTCAAATATAAATTAATATTATATCGTGTGTGTGTGTGTGTGTGTGTGTGTGTGTGTGTACTCACCTAATTGTACTCACCTAATTGTGCTTGCGGGGGTTGAGCTCTGGCTCTTTGGTCCCGCCTCTCAACCGTCAATCAACTGGTGTACAGGTTCCTGAGCCTATTGGGCTCTATCATATCTACACTTGAAACTGTGAATGGAGTCAGCCTCCACCACATCACTTCCTAATGCATTCCATTTGCTAACTACTCTGACACTGAAAAAGTTCTTTCTAACGTCTCTGTGGCTCATTTGGGTACTCAGCTTCCACCTGTGTCCCCTTGTTCGCGTCCCACCAGTGTTGAAAAGTTCGTCCTTGTTTACCCGGTCGATTCCCCTGAGGATTTTGTAGGTTGTGATCATGTCCCCCCTTACTCTTCTGTCTTCCAGTGTCGTGAGGTGCATTTCCCGCAGCCTTTCCTCATAACTCATGCCTCTTAGTTCTGGGACTAGTCTAGTAGCATACCTTTGGACTTTTTCCAGCTTCGTCTTGTGCTTGACAAGGTACGGGCTCCATGCTGGGGCCGCATACTCCAGGATTGGTGTGTGTGTGTGTGTGTTGACAGTTTGACCCAAGGTTGCGAAAGGTGTTTAGAGCCATTGACAGGTGTGCGTGCGTGTGTGTGTGTGTGTGTGTGTGTGTGTGTGTGTGTGTGTGTGTGTGTGCGTGCGTGCGTGCGTGCGTGCGTGTGTGAGGGAAGACGTCTTGTGAGGAAAGCTTGCTTGCAAGTTTACACACTCGAGTCATGTGTAAAATATTTTTTCATTCACAAGCCTTGGGGATGGCTAGTGAATGGACTTAATTTTATAGAACAGGTTGTGTAGGTGTGTGCCTGCAGGTGTGTGGTAGTGTAGGCGTGTGCCTGCAGGTGTGTGGTAGTGTAGGCGTGTGCCTGCAGGTGTGTGGTAGTGTAGGTGTGTGCCTGCAGGTGTGTGGTAGTGTAGGTGTGTGCCTGCAGGTGTTTGGTAGTGTAGGCGTGTGCCTGCAGGCGTGTGGTAGTGTAGGCGTGTGCCTGCAGGCGTGTGGTAGTGTAGGCGTGTGCCTGCAGGCGTGTGGTAGTGTAGGCGTGTGCCTGCAGGCGTGTGGTAGTGTAGGCGTGTGCCTGCAGGTGTGTGGTAGTGTAGGCGTGTGCCTGCAGGTGTTTGGTAGTGTAGGCGTGTGCCTGCAGGCGTGTGGTAGTGTAGGCGTGTGCCTGCAGGCGTGTGGTAGTGTAGGCGTGTGCCTGCAGGCGTGTGGTAGTGTAGGCGTGTGCCTGCAGGCGTGTGGTAGTGTAGGCGTGTGCCTGCAGGTGTTTGGTAGTGTAGGTGTGTGCCTGCAGGTGTGTGGTAGTGTAGGTGTGTGCCTGCAGGTGTGTGGTAGTGTAGGCGTGTGCCTGCAGGTGTTTGGTAGTGTAGGCGTGTGCCTGCAGGCGTGTGGTAGTGTAGGCGTGTGCCTGCAGGCGTGTGGTAGTGTAGGCGTGTGCCTGCAGGCGTGTGGTAGTGTAGGCGTGTGCCTGCAGGCGTGTGGTAGTGTAGGTGTGTGCCTGCAGGTGTGTGGTAGTGTAGGCGTGTGCCTGCAGGTGTGTGGTAGCGTAGGCGTGTGCCTGCAGGTGTTTGGTAGTGTAGGCGTGTGCCTGCAGGTGTTTGGTAGTGTAGGTGTGTGCCTGCAGGTGTTTGGTAGTGTAGGTGTGTGCCTGCAGGTGTTTGGTAGTGTAGGTGTGTGCCTGCAGGTGTGGCAGTGTACCAGAGTGCATCATCTGGAAGTGTGTGTGTTGTGTGGGGGTAGTCGTGGAGTTTGAGAGAAGGGGGGGGGAGGAGGAGGGAAGGGGAAGACGTGCAGAACGCGGAGATCACACACACACTGGACACGTGTGTGTGTGTGTGGGGGGGGGGGTTACAATCCGTCCACCGTCACAGCTGACTTGATCTGGTTGACCTCCCGTCACATTGTCCCTACTGCTCCCCTGGGCTGGCCTGGTCAGGGGAGGATCCCTGAGCGTACAGCGGTGCCGCGGAAGGTGGCAGGTGGGGCAGCAGGTGGCGCTGGGCCCCTGCAGGCAGCTGGTGACCCGGGAGATGGTGTGTCCGGGCAGGTGGTGGCGGCGCAGGCTGTCTCCGCCTCACTACCTGGCCAAGGGCGCCACAAGGTCGCTCCTTCTCCTCCTTCCTCCTACTCCACCACCTCTTCCACCTCTTCCTCCTCCCCCCCCCCTCTCTGCCCTTCCAATCCTCCCCCTACTCTTATCCTCCAACCCCTCACTCCAGCCCCGTTCCTAACCCCCTATACCCTCCCCCAACCCTACCTAGCATCTTTCCATCTTTTCTATTACTCAGATAAACACATACTTCATGGGGGAAATATGATCTCGACATACAAGATACTCTGGGTATCAACACTATGAAGTGTTGCCAAGGTTTACTATAAGCCATCTACACCACCAGTGTGGACTCTTGAACGCACACAAACGTATCAATCTATACTTAGTAAATGTTCACAAATCAGGTCCCCAATTTGGATAATAAAATATATATAGTCCAAATTGGCAGGAAGTGTAGGCTTAGCTTATTGAAGAGCCAAGGTGCCGTCACCATGGTAACATCCCAGACGTGGGAAATGTCGTCGGTACAGTGGTTGAAATCTGTGAGAGGGAACCGTAGGCATGTTCACGGGGGTGTGCGAGCCGCTGTCAGCAACAGCCTGGCAGGGCAGAGCAGTACGAGGCCAAGCTGCGAGCCTGGAGTAATACATGTGACTGATTACAGGTATGCGGTCAGAATTCGGCTCAAAAATCACGCTCAGGAGTCAAATTTCCGACATTTCAGATATTTTGAAAACTTCAGGGGGGTTTGGGCAAAATATGACCCATCACCGTTTTCAGTAATTGGCATATTTTCGGTGTAAAAAGTAGTAATTTGAAAATGAAAATAGGTGCAGAGTCAGGTATGCCACATAGTAATACATGATCACAGGTAACCCACAAGTTGGAATAAATACCTTGGGTGTCGCGTGCGTGTGTGTGTGTGTGTGTGTGTGTGTGTGTGTGTGTGTGTGTGTGTGTGTGTGTGTGTGTGCGCGCGCGCGCGCGCGCGCGCTTGTACTGGCCTAATTGCACTCGCCTAATTATGCTTGCGGGGGTTGAGCTCTGGCTCTTTGGTCCTGCCTCTCAACCGTCAATCAACAGGTCTACAGGTTCCTGAGCCTATTGGGCTCTATCATATCTACATTTGAAACTGTGTATGGAGTCAGCCTCCACCACATTACTGCCTAGTGTGTGTGTGGGGGGGGGGGGGGGACTTTCCAGGTGAGGAGAGACTAGCGGAGGTAAACTCCATATATGGGTTCACTTGTAGACATGGTAAACTCCCATGATTTTAGCCAGTCATCACGCCGGTCATCCGTCCGGGCCAAGAGCTGAAGCCCGCTCCCAGCAGACAGTTGTGTGTGTGTGTGTGTGTGTGTGTGTGTGTGTGTGTGTGTACTGCTAAGCAGTCCGTTGTGTATGTGGTACAATCGTAAGATTTCGTCTCGCAACTGATTAGACCAGAGTTCGACTCCCGGACAGGGCAGCACGTTTCCTTATACCTGATGCCCCTATCCACCTAGCAGCAAATAAGTACCTAGGGGGGGGGGTTAACTGTTGAGTTGGATTCTAGGGGGATGTCGATAAGCCTAACACGCTTCCTGTTCCGGACTAGTGGGAAGGTCCACCTTTCTGGAGTCACGTGACAAGAGGGGGGGGGAGGGGGAATTATCAGGGGGAAAGCGGCAAACCATTACGACTATATAGCCCCGGGAAGGAGTCAGGATAAGGATTTGGGGTGTGACAGGGGGAAAGGAATGGTGGCCAACCGCTTGCACAGTCGGGGGGATTGAACGCCGACCTGCACGAAGCGACACCGTCGCTCTACCGCCCAGCGGTCCGTCTAATTACCACAAGCTACCACAAACTACACAAACTTCAGAAAGCTTCCTGGCAATACGTTAGTAATGAATAAATATGATATATTTACTCATTATAATGTTGGTGCTGAACATACAACACGAAAAAACAATTTTAATCTGAAAAAGTATCTTTTTATAAAGAAATTAGACGAAAATAAAAAGCTGGTGACGCCAAATCAAGTCGACGATCCAAGCTTCGGTTAGGTTAGGTTTGGTTAAGTTAGGTTAGGTTAGGTTAGGATAGGTTAGGATAGGTTAGGTTAGGTCAGGATAGGTTAGGTCAGCCTAACTTAATATATCATATTTATTCATTACTAACGTATTGCCAGGAAGCTTTCTGAAGTTTGTGTAGTTTGTGGTAGCTTGTGGTAATTAGACGGACCCCCGCCCAGCCCAAGTGCTTGGAGTCACATGACAGGGGAAGGAGGTGGGAGGGGGGGGTTGTGATCACTCGCTTGGATAGAGTCGTATACATGCATGGCTGCCTGCTGCATAACCTTCAGTGTCACCGCTGAAACTGCGCTTCACTGGCCTCACCAGTCACCCTGTGTTGCATGCCGGTTGCATAGGTTCAAGAGTAGGTGCACTAGAGCTTGCAGGCGAGCCCAGAAACTGGAGTCGAGCCAGTGCTGTAGGTAAGGGCACCCAACGGCCCCTGAACAAGTCAACAAATTTCATTTCTACGTAAGCCTGGCCACCAAATAGGTTGTGTGAGAGTCGTACACGTCACAACAAATCTGTATCCTCTTGAGCGCAGGCGGGAGAGATACATAATAATTTACACGTGGAAAATAGTAGAGGGGCTGGTCCCAAACCTGCACACAGAAATAACATCACATGAG
This sequence comes from Procambarus clarkii, assembly GCF_040958095.1. Classification (NCBI taxonomy): domain Eukaryota; kingdom Metazoa; phylum Arthropoda; class Malacostraca; order Decapoda; family Cambaridae; genus Procambarus; species Procambarus clarkii. Next base: position 8,137,741 of record NC_091175.1, on the reverse strand, counting down.
ACCAGAAGGCATGGCAGGATGTGCAGAATACCCCCGTTGAAGAGCAGAGGTGCAACAGGTGCTCTGAGAGAACTTTATCAACATCAGAGGCCCGAGACTGTTCAACACGCTTCCACTACACACAAGGGGCATAACTGGCCGACTCCTCACAGTGTTCAAGAGAGAACTGGATAAGCACCTCCAAAGGATACCTGATCAACCAGGCTGTGACTCATACGTCAGGCTGCGAGTAGCCGCGTCCAACAGCCTAATTGATCAGTCCAGCAACCAGGAGGCCTGGTCAGAGACCGGGCCGCGGGGACGCTAAGCCCCAGAAGCACCTCAAGGTAACCTCAAGGTACTCTATCCCTTTGAGATGTATTTTTTCCTTGTCTCAGTAAGCATATTTGAACTTGGTCACTGCTCAATTATCTGGCATCTAAATATCCATAAAAAAACACTTTTTCTGGATATTAAAAAACTTTAAGTAAATTTTGCTAAACATGAGCAGCCTTTACTGAAGCTGTTTTGTGAGTCCTTTATTAATCTTGTCAAGTTGTAACTTAACGGTGTGATTATTGATTGAACGAACTTTCCCCAGCAATAGACAGTAAGGCTAATTGGATAATAGTTCGAGGCAGGTGATCTGTCTATTCTTAAAAGATCGGCACCACATTGGCACGATCCCGTGGAGGTGATTATAGAGAAGAGCGGTCAGAGTGCTTAACAACTTGTTTCTGGGTAAACAGAAGCAGTTTGGTTGATCAAGAACTCGGAGAGAGGAGACAAAAGTTTCCTTAGGGACAATGTGAACTAGTGTATGTATGCTAAGATGCTGGGATGTTGTATCTTTTTCCGCACACCTGTCTCGCACACCTGCTTCACACACCCTTGTCAGGTCTGTCTCTCACACACCAGGGTTAAGCTGAGCTGGACCGTACGTTGTCTTGGCACTTGATGAAGCTTGTAATTGTGTGTGTGTAGGTGTGTGTAAGTCAGGTGTGAGGTCAAGCCCGGCCACACCTGTCTACCTGCACCTCTGACTGTCGCGGCTTTATTCCGTCCCACTCACCAATATCATTATTACCTTGTGTCCATCTGTCTAATAACTCGCTCCACCCTCCCCCCCTTCCACCTCTCCCCCCCTTCCACCGCTCCCCCCCTTCCACCTCTTCCCCCCCTTCCACCGCCCCCACAACGGTCACTGCCACGCCCTCATTCACACCCCCTCCCCCCCCGGACAGGGGCGCCCCCCTAGGCCAGTCGACACACATAAGAGACCTCGCAGGGGGTGATTCATCACTATTATGACATCGTATTGGTGAGTCATTGTTTAGAAATTCGTTGATGATGAGTGTGATGAGTGTGTGTGTGTGTGTATGTGTGTGTGTGTGTGTGTGCGTGTGCTCGTGCATAGACTCACCATTATATGTTTGTGGTGACTTGAGTTCCAGCTCCTGGCCCTCGCCTTCTACCTGTTGGCGGCATCTATCCTTAACCGCGTTGGTTTCCCAGAGTGCATCCCACTCTCTGCCCTCGTGTGTGGGGGACCAAAGAGCCGAAGCTCGACCTCCGCCAGCACAACTAGGTGAGTAGAGTGTGTGGAGGCCCCACGTCATGAGTGGTGACCCAGGATGGTGATGGTGTAGGTGAAGGGAAAGGAGAGTGAGGAAGGGAGGGTGAAGACCAACGGGAGGGGACTGGAGGGACAGAGGAGGGACCAGCTAGCCGAGAAGAAAAGCCTCGATGGAACGCCACGAATCTTTAATTAAATCTCAGGAACACTTCCAACCGAGAGAGAGGGAGAGAGAGAGAGGGGGTGGGGGGGGGGGAGTTACTTGGCAGTTAGGTTAAATGGTGGTGGAGACGGTGATCCGATAAGTTGTTATATTAACCTGTTTATCAGTCAGTGGTCCAGTCATTGGGCCACTGACTGTGACTGCCGGCCACACCGCCAGGTGTACAGGTGTGGCCCTATTAATCACAGAGGAAGGAAGGCATAAGGTATAGGATAAGAGAATGTTTGGAGGAGGGGTTTTTGCAAGCGTCAATTAAAGCCCTCGGAAGGTTAGTTGAGCGTGGCTTGCGAAGCCCCCTTTTTATTCTAACTAAAGGGTAGGAGCCAGCTAAGGCTTGGTCCTGAGACACAAGCCTTGACCAACGTTCAGACTCGTTTCCAGACGTTAAGTCTTGTTCTGAAGACGCTGGCCCCTTCATTCTTCTGGCCCGTATTTGCTTTCACCCGAGTCATATACTGATAAGTTTCTCTCCTGCGTTGGTTGCGAGAGGTGACTATAGGCTGAGGTGCAGCTCTGGTACACAAGTCAGATGGATGTTTCTGCGACTCCTTACGGGCTATTCGTGCCCGTGCCACCTTTTGGCTGGCTTAAACTTCATCAATCAATCCAGACAAAAATCCAGAGTGTAGGTTCGAATCCTCCTGCACGGCTCCTACTTTATTTCCTCGCTGATTCATCACCTTATGGTGGCTTCTTTGTGTAACTATCTTTGGTGGTTAATACTGAAATGAGACGTATTTTTACCATTTGAAATATAAGGTAAACGACGTCTCTCGGGGCATGGGGGCCGTCTCTCGGGGCATGGGAGCCGTCTCTCGGGGCATGGGGGCCGTCTCTCGGGGCATGGGGGCCGTCTCTCGGGGCATGCGGGCCACCTGTACTCGACCAGGTGCATTACGTACCCTTTCGAACGTCATGAATCGAGAGAAAATCTTAGAACCAGGACGCTGTTTTGAACCAGCTGGGTGGTTCTGTAGTCCCCCGGGGTGCTGTAGAACCAGCTGGGTGGTTCTATAGTCCCCGGGGTGCTATAGAACCAGCTGGGTGGTTCTATAGTCCCCCGGGGTGCTATAGAACCAGCTGGGTGGTTCTATAGTCCCCCGGGGTGCTATAGAACCAGCTGGGTGGTTCTCTAGTCTCCCGGGGTGCTATAGGACCAGCTGGGTGGTTCTATAGTCCCCCGGGGTGCTATAGAACCAGCTGGGTGGTTCTATAGTCTCCCGGGGTGCTATAGGACCAGCTGGGTGGTTCGACCTTCCTCTTTAGTGTTTGTGCGGAAGACTTTCGCAAAAATTGTGTTCCTATGTAAATGAAAACGGCACCGATGGAGTACATACAAGCAGCACTCCAGTGAGCGAGTGAGTGAGACCACTGTGGTCGGAAAAGGTTGGGGGGGGGGGGGTGAAGGAGGAGCAGTGTGGTGTGTGGGGAAGCGAGCCTGAGGGAGGGGAGTGTAGCAGTCATCCCCACCACCACCGGCGGCGTGTGTTTGGAGCCGCTATGCGGAAGCTATGTGAGGAAGACCCACGCTTGGCTGTGGTCGGTAGTCTCTCCTGGCCAGAGGTTCGCTACGGCGCCAGTGACTTCGCTGCGGCGCCAGAGAAACATTGGTATCACCCCTGACCCACCTGGACACGTCCAAGGGCCTGGCCTGGTAACCGGCGGAGACGCCCACCGGACATCCTTAGATGGTAAACAGAAGGGCGACGGCCAGCAAGGTCGCACACTGGCGTCCTCTCGAAGCCTTCCAGTCACCATTGCCGGAAACGCTTGTGCGTGTTGGTGGGTGTGCAAGACTGTAAGAACACCAATGTTGTGTACTCTTATGCACCCGGTGTAGCGTCTTCTTATATATACAAATACATTCCTGTTGTGTCTTCCTTCCATCGTAGAATTCCTCATTCTCTGTCTGTTTGTCTGAGCGGCCGAGAGCACAACGTTTGGGGGGTCGGAGCCCTAAGGGCCAGGGCTCGATACCCGGCCGATGCAGAAGAAATGGTTAGCGTTTCTTTCACCTGATGCCCTGTTCACCTAGCAGTAACTAGGTAGTTGGAGAGCTGCGATGGGTTGCATCCTGGGGATGTGTGTGTGTGTGTGTGTTAGAGAGACAAATAAGTCTCTACTACATATGTAAATATGCTACATATGTAGTAGATATGATAGAGGAAAATAGGTCTGGAGTCGGTACATTAAACAACCGATGATTACAAAGGCGGGGTACAAGAGATAAGAGCTCGATCCAGCAGGCACACACATAGTAAATACAACTAGTAAATAACACGCATACACATATACTCGCTCACATATACATGCCTACAATCGACTTGAGAATGGTCCAGGACGGACCGAAACGTCGTCGTCCCTTCACCTTCTAGTGTGTGTGGTCTGGTCAACATAGTTCAACCACGTTATTGTGACTCCTCGTCTGCATACACATTAAGACCACCCCTAGGTGTGGTTAAAGTGCCCCCCCCCCCCAGGAGAAATACCCCCCCCCCCACAAGGGAGTGGGTCACATTGGAGAGTGAGACTACCACGTCCCTATTAACGAGTCACTGGTCAAGACTCGTTACTCATGACTCGTTACTCATGACTCGTGATTCATCTTGAGTGATGACTGATGATGAGGTCGCTGATTATACGTTATATTGTTAGAATGTTGCAGTGGTTGAGATAGTTCAAGTAAGTTGATTGGGAGGGGGGGGGGAGAAGGGAGGTAGTATGTTGCTTGAGATAGTATCCGTTGGTTGATGGAAAGGCTGGAGTGTTACTGCCTGGGGTGTTGTGTGGGTGGTACCCCTGAAGCAGAGTGGTACCCCTGAAGCAGAGTGGTACCCCTGAAGCAGAGTGGTACCCCTGAAGCAGAGTGGTACCCCTGAAGCAGAGTGGTACCCCTGAAGCAGAGTGGTACCCCTGAAGCAGAGTGGTACCCCTGAAGCAGAGTGGTACCCCTGAAGCAGAGTGGTACCCCTGAAGCAGAGTGGTACCCCTGAAGCAGAGTGGTACCCCTGAAGCAGAGTGGTACCCCTGAAGCAGAGTGGTACCCCTGAAGCATGCACCCACACCTTCCCCTACCCCCCCTACCCCCACACACACACGCAACCCCCCCTCACGCAACCCCCCCTCACGCAACCCCCCCCTCACGCAACCCCCCCCTCACGCAACCCCCCCCTCACGCAACCCCCCCTCACGCGCGCGCACCCGTACCTGCGTGCATAAGCACTCGTATTCTTTATTGTTTTTCATATACTCATAACATAGAGTATATGATACATAAATTGACACTGTCTTTTGTTTCTTGTTCTAGGTGAGTGGTGGATTGTTACCTCCGACGGCGTTGATGTCCTCTGATGATTGATGCCTGCGGCAGCGTTGATGTCTCCTGATGATTGGTACCTGCGGCAGCGTTGATGTTTTCTGATGATTGACACCTGCGGTGGCGTTGATGTCTCCTGATGATTGACACCTGCGGCAGCGTTGATGTCTCCTGATGATTGGCACCTGCGGCAGCGTTGATGTCTCCTGATGATTGATACCTGCGGCAGCGTTGATGTCTCTTGATGATTGGCACCTGCGGCAGCGTTGATGTCTCTTGATGATTGGCACCTGCGGCAGCGTTGATGTCTCCTGATAATTGACACCTGCGGCAGCGTTGATGTCTCCTGATGATTGACACCTGCGGCAGCGTTGATGTCTCCTGATGATTGACACCTGCGGCAGCGTTGATGTCTCTTGATGATTGGCACCTGCGGCAGCGTTGATGTCTCCTGATGATTGACACCTGCGGCAGCGTTGATGTCTCCTGATGATTGACACCTGCGGCAGCGTTGATGTCTCTTGATGATTGGCACCTGCGGCAGCGTTGATGTCTCCTGATGATTGACACCTGCGGCAGCGTTGATGTCTCTTGATGATTGGCACCTGCGGCAGCGTTGATGTCTCCTGATGATTGACACCTGCGGCAGCGTTGATGTCTCTTGATGATTGTTACGTGATGACTTGAAGAAGCTTTTTATATTGAAGTTTTCGTCCAGTATCTTGAAGATCTTTGTTATATTACTTTAAAGCGTATATTAAAATTTAAGACGGATAGTTTCAATTACAAATCTGTTTTATTATTAGTTTTGTTTTCGTTTATGTTCGATATCTTGATTAAAATTCTGTTGTAGGAACATCGAGAACACTGATTAATGAACACTGCTTAATGGGGTGATTAATGAAGACTGATTCATGTTTATAACACTAAGATTCCTTACGTCATTGGACAGAGTTGGTCAGTGGCAATTACTTGGTAACATTGCTTGGTTGAGTCCTTAAACTGTGTCTTGTGAGAAAATGCTGCTACCCTCTACATATACCACCACAACACACTACCACTACTCTCAACCCTCCCTCAACCTCTAATATCCCCCCCCCGGGCCCCCTGCAGACATTCAACCACACAACTCTCGATAGTGTGCATCTCAACCATACACGGTTGAGAGGCGGGACCAAAGAGCCAGAGCTCAACCCCCGCAAGCACAATTAGGTGAGTATAATTAGGTAAGTACTACTTGTGTTCACACCCCCATCAACCACCACCAAGGCCACATCCACTCCCTCATCCATCACCACTCCCCCCACCACCCACATTTCCTACCACTACCACTACTACATTCCTCCATCACTACCACCTCCACGATCGTTTCAACCACCATCGCATTCAGGACCTTGAAGATACACACCTTCAGAACACAGTTGCCACAATATGGGAAGCCCCCTTACTGAAGGATGCCTCGGTCCGGAACCTCCTAACACAGTAGCATGCAAGGGGGAAGCGCAGTCTGGACTTGAGAGCATTAACCTACGAGGAGTGTGAGAAAGTATACTGTCACGGGGCTTGTTATTGGTGTCAAGGCCCTTGTCTCTACTACTCGGCTCTCCGCAGCTAATTGACTGCGACTGACACAGTCGGTTATTAACTAGTTGTATTAATTAAGGCGCGACCTGGCCCGACCGCGTTGTGTAATTCCGAGTTGGCCGTGTTCCTAGGCTGCAGCTCTGGTCTGAATATTTCTTTTACTGTACTGTCTGGAGGAACGAGGCTTTCAGTTTAGCCAAATGACATTCAAGGAGTAGGGAAACGGCTGAGTAGAGAGATGACATAGTTATATCGTGTGTGTGTGTGTGTTTGTATTATAAATATATTACATGGCATAATTCACAACTTACAACTTAATTAAGGTCCTTCTAGAAAGTCCTATCATATTCATCCAGGGACTGCGGTCACCCTGTAGTCAGGCCTCTCCCTTAGTAACTTACTCAGTAGACCGTCAATATACTCTACCCATTATTGCAACCATTTATATCCAACCCCCGTGGCTTATCTTAGAGTATGGTAGGAGAAAACCCTCAGGAAAGCGAGGACCCGTCACACAGCTACTGCTGCATGTCAGGCCAAGATGGCGTCCGCCCCTGTGGCGTCACCCGCCCCTGAATACTTTACCCTTCAACATATCTTCAACAAACCCCCTTAACGACTCTATTAACAAAATATTCCCTGTGCAGGTTATGCGATTAAGTCTACTTTTCTTTCACACAGTTTTGTTGTAAGGCAAAACATTATTCCTGAACAATCTTCAGCTCGAAGGTACTACTTTACTGGGCGGAGTAATCTCGGTCACTCGCGGCCTCCCAGTGGCAGATTTATTTCAAGAAAACTCCCATCCCCCCACATATTTCCTGTGTGTTAACAGATAATTCATTATAAACAGTGTCTCCCTTTACACCTCTCCACAGGAGGCGAGGTTCCTAACAGACGAAATAGGAAACATGATCATGTCGTACAAGGTACTCAGGTGTAGTGTTAGGGTCAATAAAGGTGAGATGTTCAGTGCAAGACAGTGTAGAACACAGATCAGGTGTCTGTGCATTACACACACACACACAAGATTCGGTAACAATATGGTCAGGGATCATCGCTTCATCCTACAAATACATTATTGGGAGAATGAACTCGGCCGCGCGCACTCTTCACTGACTGACAGACAGACACGGCCTGACACACTGACGGACGGCGTGTCTAGCCCAAGAACGACTGGGCGCCCGAGGTACACAAATATTACAGCCAGCAAATATTTACACAAAGCTGGAGAGGTTTTGCGTTCCTGCCTCCGTGTTGTTGCCGAGATCCTGGCCTTCTCCACCACTACACCTCCTCCCCCACCACTGCGTCTCCCCCCTCCACCTCCCCCCACCACTCACCCAACCCAAATCTACCTTCCATCAGCCTCATCTCTCGTCCCCATCCTCCACACTTTCATCTCTCGCTTCCTTAACTTCATCTTAAGCTTTACCCTGTTACCCACATCAGCTCCCTCTCCCCCAACCCCCTCCACTCGCTCACTCACTCACTCACTCACTTGGCCTCAAGTGTCATCTTTCACTGTGGGTCAGCCACTAAAGTCAGCACGCCTATATTTACCCGAGTCACTGTCTCTTAATTTGCCCTGATGATTTTATCTAGCTGGATGTTAAAATTCAACAGCGTTTTGGCATTTACGGCTTCGGCGGGTAGGCGGTTCCATGGGCGAAAAAGCATCTGTTTTGTTTTACATTGTGGCTTGAGCTTGTAAACCGTTGCTCCTTGTCTGTGTTACATCTGACCCTTTAACAAAGTTTTTCTGAATGAATATTGTCAATTGTTCAGTATCTTAAAAGTTTCAATGAGATGAGCCTTGTCATGTCTGGTTTGCAGTGTTGTAAAAAGCCCTGTGACCCCTCATGCGGGTCCGTCCGGTCCGTCCTGGACCATTCTCAATCGACTTGAGAATGGTCCAGGACGGACCGAAACGTCGTCGTCCCTTCACCTTCTAGTGTGTGGTCTGGTCAACACTCGTTGCTACTCCCATACTCCTCCTTTCTAACTCTCTACCTCCCTCACCCCAAACCCTCACACATTACTTCACTATTGCATTACTTTCCTATTTTATTTCCGCTACGTCACAGCCCGAGGCCAGGCTTGACTTGTGAGGTATTGCCTTCCATCTTCGAAGAGGGAGAACGGCCTATTGACATAGCTCGGGTGCAGGGGGGGGGGGTTATGTAAAAGCCTGGTTTGTGCCTCGAAGAGGCTACGGGATCCAGTAAGTTCAATAGAACTTCGGTTTCAACCCTTTTAACCCTGTCGTAGCTCAGTCGATTAAGGCAGTGTCTGGGATGCTCCCAGACGCAGGTTCGAATCCTCGTCACTGCCCTTGTGGATTTGTTCATTTGATGCATCACGTTAGTGTGATCTCTGTGTGTGATTGCCTTCCATATTTCGCGCGGTCCTCAATAAAGCCCTCATTACTGTGTAGCGAGCCGTGAAATGGAAATGCGAGAGAGAGAAATGAAGAACAGCTTTAGAGTAAGACGGAGAGTACACAATAGTAGTCAGGTGATAGGGAAAGTTTAGACAGAGAGAAAATGGGATGCAGGGTTGGCACTAAGACCGTCAAGTCCTCCACCACCGTCAACAGCCTCCACCACTGTCAACTCCATTACCTCCACCGTCAACAGCCTCCACCACTGTCAACTCCATTACCACCACCGTCAACAGCCTCCGCCACCACCCATCACTATTCATCACAATCTCTGCACGCTGTGATTTGGTTACTGTGTTTGGTTATCTATATACATGTTGAGAGTCGCCAGGTCCGTCCGCCGAGTGCCTCCAGAGGGCATCAGATATGAGCGTGTGTTATCACCTTATCCGTCTCCACATCCTGGTGAGGGGGGGGGGCGGTGAATGACATTGTGGGCCTCACAACACACCACTTACGGTACTAGATTCGGGGGCCGTGATTGGCTGAGCTGCAGTGGGCGAAACACCATTCCACTACGTACAAGCAGGCAAAATTTGCTTGAAATATGTTCTTTACCGGAAGGTCGGAAAGGGGGACAAAGATAGAACGAGAACGCAGACAAAACTACAGAAGGAAATAATAACGTTAATGCTTAAGCAGACACTAATATCTTGAAGAATATATTATTTAAACAGGAAGATTGTAGAAACGGCTGAGACTGAAGCAGTCATACCAGACTGAAGAAATTAAATTGGTACAAAAAGCCATACAAGATATAAAGTACAATCCAAATATAAATCCAAAATATTTCTTCACATATGCGAAATCAAAATAAAAAAAAAAACTCTTAGCAGAATAGGACCTATACTTACAAGTGAAGGTTCATACACAAGACCTTACCTTACCTTGAGGTGTTTCCGGGGCTTAGCGTCCCCGCGGTCCGGTCGTCGACGGGAACGCTAAGACGACGACAAAGAAATTAACCTCCTTATATTTTAAGATTTAACAATGTTTAGTACCCCAGTAAACGACACGAAGGTCTTGACTGAGCAACAGAAAATAAGTGATAAATTCCAGTTACTCGGGTACGGTAAAAATGAGGACCTTAAACAAAATACAACATACAAGGAACAATCAGATCTGCCAATAGTAAAAAAATAATATGTAAAGAACCTGAGAATAATGTCTGACGACCTAATGTTTAGGGAGTATAACCAAGCAAATATTACGTCAGCCAGAAAAATGATCGGATGGATTAAGAGAACTTTCAAATCCAGGGATCCCACCACAATGGTTGTACTCTTCAAATCACTTGTGTTGTCCCGTCTTGAGTACTGTTCAGTACTTCTCAGTAGTAGGTGAGTACTTGAGTACTGCTCAGTACTCACGTCCCCCTTCAAAGCAGGAGAGATTGCTGAAATAGAGGAATACAGAGTATTCTCTGTATATACCCTCTGAATATACGGCACACAAAGACACGATAAAACACCTAAATTATTGGGACTGTCTGAAAGCTCTCAAAATCTACTCTGGAAAGAAAACGGGAGAGTTGTTAGATACTGGAGGGCCAGTTCCTAAATTTGCACAGTAAAATAACAACATACTGGAGCAAAAGATGTGGAAGGAATTTACTCAAGACTAGAACCAGTGAGGAGTAGAGGTGCATAAACAATCTAAGAACACTGTATGAACGTTAGAGGTCCACAGCTGTTCAGTACTCGCCCAGAAAGCATTAGAAACACTGCCGGAAAAAAACGTGGGCCCGGGTGGAAGGAGGATGGAAATACAATCTTATAAGAGTGAGAAATAGTGGTCAGGAGAAAGGGAAAGGTTAGAATGAGAGGAGATGGGTTAGAGTAGGTGAGTTAGATAAGAGGTGGACAGAAAAGGTAGAAGAGTAGAAAGTAGTAGTAGTGCTAGATGGAAGAGAGGAAAGAGGAGGAAGAAGAAAGAGGTAGAAAAATGATGCCTTCGTCCATACTAACGTTTTTCATAAGACAAAGAATGGAACTTCTGTATCCAACAATATTAACTGTTATCAAGTAACAATTGTACTCGTGTAAATCATATAATCAAGAATCTTTAAGTCATAATATTTAGCAAGTAAATTTCAGAGTGCTCTCCACTCTATAGCTTTCACTATATCATAGAAAATCAAAGATCGAGGAATCAGAATTAAAGACAATTAAAAAGTAAGTTAATTAGATATTTATTATTATATATTCACTCCTATGGGTATCATAATTCATTTCACTTGATCAAATGTCAACTTTAATTCTGACTTCGAGTCGCCACACAAGAATTTGAGAGCAATTACGGCTGACTGCCCCTTAAAATCACGCAACACTTAAATTGGAAAACACCAAATGTACGTCAATCTTAAACTCTCACTCGCCAAAGTCTCTGAGTATAAGATGGGTAGAGTAGCGGGTGATACAGCTGACAGAGGCCTGTGTAGACAGACCTAACGAGGCTCCTGTCTCCCTGTCTCTTCCCTAAAGGTAAAATTCCTCTGGTATTTAAGGGGGGCACCTGGAGCTAAACTCTCACCTACTAGGATATAGTCTCTGGCTATCTTGCTACTACACCTAGATAGCGGAGGCCCTCACCACACCAAGGTGTCCAACAGGACTCCTGAAACTCTCTCCTGGGGGTACACTCCAGGACTCGGATTCTGTGATTGTCTGAACGTACATATCGGATCGAAACCTACCGATCTGAATAAAATAATGAATAATAACATATGATGATGTTAATGATGTTGCTGGTGATGGCAGTGTTGGTGGTGATTGTGATGTAGTGAAGATGACAATGGTGATTGTCATGATGATAGTGGTTGTGATAATACTTGTAATAAAGTTGTATAATAATGTGGGGGTTCAAGATAGCCATTGATAACGGGGGAATGCAGGCTGAAGTGAGAGTGCTGATGAAGCTCTGTACTGGGGGCTGTTCCTCCTCCTATCTTAATCCTTATCCTCCTTCCCTCCCTCTCTCTCTTGGTCCTCCTCTTCCTTCCTCCCTTCTCAGCAGCTGTTTTGTGTTACCGTCCTTGGTGTCAGGCGTTCCTGGCTTCCTACTCGTCTTCGCTGGGAGTAATTAGTGCGGGTTGTCAACTTCTTGTTTACCTGCGTGATTGACAAGGACAGGAGAGTGAACTCGGAGGGAAGGGATGGGGAAAGAGAAGAGGAGACCGTGGGAAAGGGAGGCTGAGGGGGTGTGGGAAAGGGAGGCTGAGGGGGTGTGGGAAAATGGGTTGCATAAATGCTTGATGAATCCTACTCCGGGACTTTTACTGTCATCATCTACCTGACGTGGCCGTGATGAAGCTTGGACTCGGCCTTTACACGAGTGCCGAGTCCAAGGCTGCCCAGTGTTTCTGAAGGTGCTGTGACCACTTCCCTCCCACTACAAGGCACGGGTGTCTGTGTGTGTGAAGAGCGAGGAGAGAGCCGGAGGCCACCAGCTGCCGGGTTTGTTATAGTCATTAACGTATTTAAGCAGGAAGAATAAATAACATTATGTAAATATTGCCCTCGCGTCCGATACCGTTCCGTAATCACCAAACCTCATCAACACCTTCGATTCAAATCTGTTCGTGTTTTATTTGAGATTATTCCAGTGTTGTTTTATTATGCTCGTGAACTGGGAAAACTGGTGGTGGGTGGATGGGGGTGTTTGTGTGTGTTCAAGTGTTGTATTCACCTAGTTGTGCTTGCGGGGGTTTGAGCTCAGCTCTTTCGGCCCGCCACTCAACTGGTGTATCTGGACACGACTACTTCCATCAGATACTCAAATGTGAGGACGCTGTGGTCACTCATGCCTATGGAGGGTTTGATTTGACTTCTCTTGTGTCTGACTCGTTCAGGGTAAATACCAGATAGTCTGGCTGGTTCAACATTCCCTCTCATTCTTGTGGGCCCCTTGACATGTTGGCATAGAAAGTGTCTTGTTGCCAAGTCTACTAGTTTAGCTCTCCATGTTTCTGTCCCTCCGCGTGGTTCTCTATTTTCCCAGTCTATCTTGTCATGGTTGAAGTCACCCATAATCAACAGTTTAGATTTCTTCCTGCAGGTGATAAGAACTGTTCTCTATGCTCTCTAAAGGTGGCCACGTTCCTGTCATGCTGGAGAAGGGAGGGTTTGGGGGTAGCGGGGAGAAGGGAGGGCTTGGGGAAGGGGGTGAAGGGGACGCTTGGGGAAGGGGGTGAAAGGAGGGCTTGGGGAGAGGATGGACTGGGTGGGCAGTTAGTGGGGGGGGGGGCTGTGTGAGCTGCCACGGGCCAGCCTGCGACACGGAACCTTAGCGACCTTGCGCAACAGGAACGTGTCGGCCACGACTCCGCCCGCATAAGCTAACGATGTGTCAGCTGAAGTGTGTTGGTGGTGGTGCAGGAGTGGAAGTGTCCCTCCATCACCCCTACCAGCCGGTGTGCGCCCGTTCCGCTCAAAAGTTCTACCGAATCTGGCGTTTTGTGGATGGAGGTGGCTTTCTCGACTTGTTCTTTTAGTGTATTCCACTTGTGGGAATACACTAAACGAGTGTACGTTGTGTACGAGTGTGTGTCCTTACATTTCTCCAAATCTCTTGCGTTCCCGACTTTCAAACATGTCTCTTGCCTTTCTCTCATTTTCAAGAGGAAGTCATTGACAGTCGAAGCTGGTGGAGGCGCGGGGGGGGGGGGGGGGGGGGGGTGTATCAGGAGAAAGGGCCAAGCCCCCACGACTATATAGCACTTGGAAGAGACCAGGATAAGCATTAGGGATGGGACGGGGAGGGGGGGGGAAGGAATAGTGCCCAACCACTTGGACGGTCGGGGATTGAACGCCGACCTGCATAAAGCGAGACCGTCGCTCTACCGTCCTGGCCAAGTGATTGGGCATGTCGGTGGAAGAGGTTCCAATAGTGGTCTTGGTGGAGGAGGGGTCCTAATTGTGATGATAGTGGTGGATGGAGGCCAGTTTTGTCGTTAGTGATCAAGAAGGCCGGACAGGTTATTGCCGTTGCTGACAAACAAAGAAAGTACAAACACAGCAGTACAACTGTGTTCTCTTCCTCGGCAACACATTTAGCTTATCCAGACGTACTTGTACCATTGTCAGGTCGTTGTATTATCTCCTCCTTCGTCTTCTGCGTCTACATATGCCCAACATTATACCCAAATACGGACACATTAGCAGTAAACCCCCAACGAAGCCCCACTCCGGGCTTGTGGGTGTGAAAACCTGTGGTGTTGAGTCAGTGTTGTGAGTGACCGCCGGACTGTGTGTGATGATGCATGATCTGTGGTGCCTGCCCGTGCTCGGCGCCTGCCTGTGCTCGGCGCCTGCCTGTGCTCGGCGCCTGCCCGTGCTCGGCGCCTGCCCGTGCTCGGCGCCTGCCTGTGCTCGGCGCCTGCCCGTGCTCGGCGCCTGCCTGTGCTCGGCGCCTGCCCGTGCTCGGCGCCTGCCTATGCTCGGCGCCTGCCTGTGCTCGGCGCCTGCCCGTGCTCGGCGCCTGCCCGTGCTCGGCGCCTGCCCGTGCTCGGCGCCTGCCCGTGCTCGGCGCCTGCCCGTGCTCGGCTCCTCCGACCCAGTGTGTAGTAGTAGTAAACCTTAGTCGTGGACTATGTTCAGAACTCGGCCCGTCCTCCTAAGGTTTCCCAAAGTTAAGAAAACGCTCGATTTAGACATTTACCACCCCATTTTTGGAGGACGGTCTGCGATTTAAAGTGGTCTCTTCTAACCTACCATAGGACCCAAAACAGAAAACGGGACAGTACGACACTTTCGCCAGCCGCTTCCATTTTCTAGTACGACAATTTTTGGCCTCGTGTAACACATACGATCTAAAAGCGACGTTCCTTATAGGACAGGATGCAGGACTGAAGAGTGGTTGGTCAATAAGCTATTTTAAACAGCCCTCCGGAAGTTGTTAGGCCTTGTTGCTTCTCAAGAGGTTGGTATGTGTTAAGTCCTCCAGACCAGTGGTTCTTTTCCGGTGAGTTGCGACTCCCCCCCCCCCCCAAAGGGGTCGCGAAATACTTTCTTGCGAGTCGCTGAACCTAAATTCTGAGTCGTAATATGCCTGAACCATCGAGAATTGGCTAGTGGTGAGTATCCTGATAAAGCTGTTTTTGTTTTTCAATTGTGGAAAAGTGTAGCAGGGGAGACTCGCAGGTCTTTTGTGTATTAGGAAATAGGGCGTCGAGTCCCGAATGGTTGGGAGGCGCTGCTCCCGATATCGACAGACCTTGGTAGATAGACGACCTCCAGGTCGTCCGCCGGGGTCATCCTTCTCCGTCACATCACGTTGAAAGATGTTGGAGTGGCCTTGATGTGTGGCCGACGCCCCCCAGCAGTCTCGGTCACCCTCTATAAAGCACCATGACTCTGTAGTGGACGAACTAACGAGACTTTCCGTTTCTAGAGGGCGAGTTACTGTAGTACAGCTGTGTCCCCTCCGGTTTGGTCACTTGTGACGAAGGTGTTGAGCAGAAACTGTGAATTATTCTCTTGTGTTTATACTAATAACCTGATAGTTCCGCCGGGATGATATTTAGATATAAACAATCGAGGCATCCTGCCGAGCGATCATTTTCCGCTCCATCTAACCAACAAATACAGATTTTTATAGTTTGTGTTTTTATTGAGCAGCGGAGCAGGTAGAGGAAATGTTGACTCGTCGGTGAACCAAGAAGCAAGAGCTTGAGCGACTGGTATCTACCAGTTGGTGGGGGGGGGGGGGTTACAACCTGTCCTACCACACAAGCGCTCTCGGGCAGCACTTGGGAGTTGTAGTCCAAAGGGTTCAGGTTCGATTCCCGGCCGAGGCAGAAACAAATGGGCAGAGTTTCTTAAATCTGATGTCTCTTTACCAAGCAGTGTAATCTGTACCTTGGAGTTACAGCTGCTACTGTGTGTGTGTGTGTGTGTGTGTGTGTGTGTGTGTGTGTGTGTGTGTGTGTGTGTGTGTGTGTGTGTGTGTGTGTGTGTGTGTGTGTGTGTGCGTGTGTGTGTGTGTGTGTGTGTGTGCGTGTGTGTGTGTGTGTGTGTGTGTGCGTGTGTGTGTGTGCGTGTGTGTGTGTGCGTGTGTGTGTGTGCGTGTGTGTGTGTGTGTGTGTGTGTGTGCGTGTGCGTGTGCGTGTGCGTGTGCGTGTGTGTGTGTGTGTGTGTGTGTGTGTGTGTGTGTGTGTGTGTGTGTGTGTGTGTGTGTGTGTGTGCGTGTGTGTGTGTGTGTGTGTGTGTGCGTGTGTGTGTGCGTGTGTGTGTGTGTGTGTGCGTGTGTGTGCGTGCGTGTGTGTGTGTGTGCGTGCGTGTGTGTGCGTGATATATACTAGAAGGGGGGGGGGGTACCCGGTGGTGCCCAGGTCAACTGAAGCACGTGTTATTATGTCTTAAATGAGAGTATGAATCACATGCCAGGTCTGTTTCAAGTGCTTCAGTACGTAGCATGTATATCTGTATATCCATCAAGAAGCCCGTCATTATGTATGGAGCCGTTAACCAGTGGGTCGTCTGGCGGGACAGAGCAGGGCACCGCTCCTGTGCCAGTTAAGTCCACTACGGGCTCACCATAGCCCGTGCTACTTGGAACTTGTTCCGAGTAGCTGAATCTATAACAACAACAGTAGTCTGGCGGGAGAGTATAATGAGAGTGGCTTGGGAAGGATGGGGTTACGGTGGACCCAGGCTCTGTGAAGACATTTGTGAAAGTTACATGTTTTTCCTACTACAGGCAAAGTATGATGAGTAGAATTTGTTTTTAATTTTACAGAGATCAGTGGATAATATTTAACAATACTGTAATAACAGATTCTTTGAAATTTGTTGTTTTTAGAGTATTTTGCCAGACCGTAGCCAGGTACCAAAATCATGGTGGGGGGTCAGTATGTAACTGTGGCGCGCGGTTCTCTATTGACTTGTGTCGACCTCGACCTAACCATGTGGGCACGTACCCCATAAGAATTAGGGTGCAAAGTTTAGTGAGGGTAGCCTCCAGCGTCTGGCCTGCAGCCTTAAACAGATATATAATATATAACATATAATATAGACACTTAGCACTCGGGAGCCAGGGACAGGTGTGCTTTCAAGCAGAGCTCGTTCGTCAGTCATTGACCAGTTGGCATTGAACATCGAGTCATAACCGGTTTGTCCACCTTCCTAATGCGCATCAGTTTCACTTAACTCTCATTGGTTTGATTGTTTAACTTGTTACTGCTGCTGTTTGGCACAGAGGGCTACCAAGACGGTCTAGCTGTGATTGGTCAGTGTCTTGTGTGTCACGGCCCACACCCACACCCCACCCCACAACCACACCCCACAACCACAGCCACACCCCACAACCACAACCAGCCACACCCACACTCTCACCCAACACACTCGGGCTACCAGCCACGAGCAACAAAAGACAGCTTCAGTCTTAATGCTTTATCTTGGAAGAGCGAATTTAGACTTGTCTTGACTACCTTATGGAGCCATCTGTCACCAAGACTGGCCGAGCTCTGGCCAGTGTGGATTTGCCTCAGCTGTTTGCTTTTTTTCGTGTTGAAAGAATAACTTTTCTGAGCGTAATTGTTTGTACAGAATTGAACAGCGTGTACCTCTGCTGCCGTACCCTGCCCTCTCGTGCCCTGCCGTACCCTGCCCTTCCGTGCCGTGCCGTACCCTTCCGTCTCTCTCTCGCTCTCAATATAACTAGACCACTGTTATTATGGTCTAAAAATAAAGATAAACGTTATCAGTAGTGTAACACCTCGGGTCACCCGCGCCTCCCTCGTAACACATCACAACACCAACAATAATATTATTATTGCTATTAAGGTCAATTAACTAGTTTCAAAACTATCATAATTATTGTGATGACCAAACCACACATTATTGAGAGAGACAGACCGAGAGAGAGACCGAGAAAGACCGACCGACCGACCGACCAACACCCTGCCTGCCTGCCTGCCTGCCTGCCTGCCTGCCTGCCTGCCCGCCTGCCTGCCCGCCTGCCTGCCCGCCTGCCTGCCCGCCTGCCTGCCCGCCCGCCCGCCCGCCCGCCCGCCCCCCATCCCACCATCCTACCATCCTTACTTTACCTTACATTAAGGTGTTCCGCATCCCGGCCTTCTCGCAGCACGCTGCATTTTGACGTATACTCTACCCGAGGCCAGAAACTGCTGTACAAAGAATGGTATCGGCTCGCGACATGGCTCGTGGGTCCTCAAGTTCCTTAGCTTCGGGGGTCACTTTAGTACAATTTAATGATGTTCGGGGAGACGCTCAGGAGGAGGAGGACGGGCCAGGGTTCCGAGGACCAGGTCATCCCCCCCCCCCCCGGCCACCTGACTGGTGGTCTGATCAGCCAGGCTGTTGCTCGCAGTCTGGTGTATGAATTACAACCTAGAGTTGAAGTGGTCGACTTAGCTTGGCAAGGATTTTCGTAATCAGTTTTATGACTGAAATATCTGAATGTTTCTTGCACAACTGTGAGAGAAGTGAGCCCTAGTGTGCTAAGTGCTGGATGACGGATGGGGTCGGTAGGTGACGATCGTGGTTGTGGTAACACACTACCGGAATTGGAACACATCTGTCCAGGGTACAGTTGTGGCGCCTGTCTGGCGTAGGGCGCTCTCTCCTGTCACCCTCCTGTCTGGCCGTACTTACCACCTTCCCTTCCGCTCCCTCCCTCCCTTCGCCCCCCCCCCTCCCTCCCTCCCTCCCTTTCCTCCCTCCTTCCCCTCCCTGCACCCCCCAACTTTATTAACTACCTCCCTCGCCTGGCCATTCTCCGTAGCCGCCATTCACTATTTAAAAACCACCAGGAGAGAGAGGCGGAAGACATTGGCACATTAACACCTGTAATTAACACCTCAGCTGTAATGACCCTCCCCCCCCCCCGACTGTCTTCACACCAGGCGTTAGGTCCTGAGGGAGGCGGGGGGAAGAATGCTTGTATTTTTTGTAATACAATAATAGTAATAATATTATTATTATTATTATTATTATTAATTGTCTTCACTAACGTGGAAATAAATATTTCATTCACCTGGGCTCTAGGAGTCTCGAACCACGGACCCCGCGTGTGAAAGGCTCATTTCCACGTTAATGTGGATGACAATTTATATGTCATGCCTGGGGGGTCTGGGACTCACGAGCGGACTCAAGAAAAAGCAGAATAGACCCAGTGAAGAGCAGGGGCGCCATAGGCACAATCAGAGAACACTGTATAAACATCAAAGGTCCGCGGTTGTTCAACGTCCTCCTAGCGACTATAAGAAATATTGCCGGAACAACCGTGGACATCTTCAAGAGAAAACTAGATCGTTTCCTCCAAGGAGTGCCGCACCAACCGGGCTGTGGTGGATATGTGGGCCTGCGGGCCGCTCTGAGCAACAATCTGTTGGATCAAGCTATCACAAGTCAAGCCTGGCCTCGGGCCGGAATAGGTTGGCTAGAAGAAGAACCCCCAGACCCCCATCGAGGTACAATCCAGGAACCCTGGAGTAAACCAGTTTGGCTTTAAATCAACGAAATATAACTTACGGTATCAGGTACCAGAAGGTGGTGTGGTCCCATCAGGTACCAGACTCTTAAACAAATATTAAGATTACGATCTAATTGCACAAAACAGAGAAAACTCTTGAGTTACGGTTGGGATCAGAACCCGGAGAACAATGACCAAATGTTGTAAGGACTGGTAACAGAGATATTAGTGAGGACCCCACTGGGAAAATGTAGTACATCTGGCCACGGTACTACATAATGATTACAATTCTCTGGAAGTAGTACAGTTACAGCCCCACTCCTGTGCCAGGTAAGTCCACTACGGGCTCACCATAGCCGGTGCTACTTTGGAACTTTTGTTCTAAGTAGCTGAATCTAAAACAACAATCTGGAAGTATACAGAGATGATGACTAAGTTAATCCCGGCAGTTATGAATCACCCACGCGAAGAAAAACTTAAGGAAAACTCAATTTTCTTCCAAGAAAGATGCAGACAATGTAGACACGAGTAAAGTGTTCAGATGTTTGACAGGACTTGTCAAGAAAGATATATTAAATCGCTGAAACAACTCAAATCAGCTCACGAAATTGTAGATTCAAGTTAAGCAACTTTAGGAAATTGTTTCGGAAATAGGAAGCAAGTCGGATCATATGAGCAAATTCACTGTAAAGCTTCAAAGATTGGATAAACATGTACATGCGAGCGGAAAGTCTGTAGGAACATACGAGGCAGCTACTATCTACAGCACTCATTCATAAACATGTCTACCCTACGCTTGAAACAATACTCGAGAGAGAATAGGAGCTGCCTCGTATGGCTACGATTGGCCTTCAGCAGAGTCCTTTAATGTTCTGACTTATCTAAATTAACCAAGCTAAGTTCAAGGTTAACACTGTCCCT
Source organism: Procambarus clarkii (assembly GCF_040958095.1). Lineage (NCBI taxonomy): Eukaryota > Metazoa > Arthropoda > Malacostraca > Decapoda > Cambaridae > Procambarus > Procambarus clarkii. The sequence goes on along the minus strand of NC_091175.1, from coordinate 8,117,265 downwards.
TCTGCAGGGCTCGAGTTCTTGGGTGCCGGGCCCCATTGTCTGGCTAGTTGATGGCCGGCTGCATGTACGCACTGTACAGGACACCCACCTACTGAAAGTTATATTATAACGCAACAGATACAACAAGGGTGGTAGACGGGGTATAAAGAGCCTGATGTCACTCTCCCATAGTCACCCTTACGTAAGCAAGTACGTTCTCTTGCGTTCACAGAAAACGGAGACATGGAGTGGGAAGCCACGTAGAAAGAGGGGGGGACTGACTTAGAAATGTTTTATCTGGCGGCTGTAACATGGAGGTAAAGGATGGACACCCATGCCTTAAAATGGAAATCATTGATGTTTAATTAAGTAAATTAAAGTTAAATTGTTAATAATTCAATTAATATACAATATAACGAAATATTTTAACTATGCTATGCTGTTCTCCGTAGCTTCAGACAACTGATGGTATGGAGAACAGAACAACCTTTCCACGCTCCCTTTTTCAACCCTGTTCCTCTCTCCTCCCTTCCCTTCCCACGCTTACTCTCCCATCCCCTCACACGCTTCCTCTCCCATCCCCTCCCACGCTCCCTGCGCCGTTCACTGCTCCTGTTCTTCCAGTGTTCATGTTCGTCAAGTTCCGGTTGCGTCACCTCCCCTTCACTCTCGAGGACGACCTGGCCTCGTCCCCCTCGTAATGTACTCGGGTGAAGGGGGAAATGTGCATGACGTCATTCATTAATAGCTCATTAATTGGGGCCGGTCTGGTTTTTGTTCGGCTTTTGTGGACATGTTAATTAAATATTTTTTGTTTCGCCTGCTGTTAAATATGGCAGTGATATTTTGTCTTGTATGATATACTTGTTAATATGAAAGAAACACATGTGGGAATGTTTATATGTTTGAGACAGGTGTGAAAGTTAGAGGCAGGTGTGTCAATTATGTACATGGATAATATCGTTTGAAAACACAGATGCAGTGGGTGACAGGTGTGTGTGTGTGATCAGGCAGGTGTTGCGAATAACGCGGTTGTTGTTGTTGGGTAATCTAATAACCAACCAATGCAATATTGACTTGACAATTTTACAGTGACTATGAACAAAATGTATTTGATAAAGTAGTGGATGATTCACGTCGTAATTGTGGAAGCTAATTGGGGGTAAGCTTGGCCAGCGGGCCGCCCTAAGCACCGGCCTGTTGGCCCAGCCAGGCCTGGCTTGGGGAGTAGAGCAACTCCTAGAACCCACTTCAGGTATATTCCCGGTAAGATGACTTCTCTTCATGTGTGCTTAGATGAGCTTGGGTTCCCCACAGGTCCTTGAGAATCTGTTGCATTTAGATACTTTCTATTGTGAGTAACTACCGATAATCGCAATTGAAGATTTAGAGTATATCGCAACGAATACTTGACGAGCTAAGAAATGGAATATTTAATCCCATGTATCGCTGAGTATACCCAGTGATATAAGCAAGTGTCAATAGACAAAATGTTTGCGCCTGGCTGCGTATACCGAGATGTTGTGAGGGAGTCTGGAGTCAGATATCCTGTGTGAGGGAGTCTGGAGTCAGATATCCTGTGTGGGGGGTCTGGAGTCAGATATCCTGTGTGGGGGGTCTGGAGTCAGATATCCTGTGTGGGGGTCTGAAGTCAGGTGTGCTGCATCTTGGAGCACTGCGGCGGCGTCAGTGTGCGGGAGGAATTGAAATTGAAATAAGTTTATCGAGGTATAAACACACACACAGGGATGAGGCAGCTGAAGGTATTCTCACCCCGTTCAGTAGAGACACACAAACAATGAACATATTGCGGAACATTCCGAGTGATAAACATGTATGGGGAAAAGGTGTTGTATTGCGAGTGTTATCTATGTAGGATATCCTGATGAGCGACGATGCTGATAACTCTTGAGGAGCCAGGAGGGGTAGTATGCTGGCTGGCTATAACAATTGTTATACTGTGGTATACTCAGTGGTGTATAGCGGCGTAGTGTGTAACCAGTGTCTACACCTCAGGGCCTGTAGAGGTGCGCTCATATCATTGGATCATTAGCAACCTCTCCTCCCAAAACTACTTCGAGCACCAGACATCGTTCAAAAGGTATTAGTTAAAGTGGTACGCATAATGTGTACAGTCGCAGGGGGACGTGTGTGGACTGCTGGGCTTCCGGTGTCAAGAGATAGGACAAGTAGGTTAAAAGATTTGCTCTCAGGGAGTGATAGTCGAGGCGAATTGTTAGCAAATTTTGTAAACATTTTGGCTATTAATGGGTAGTATGATTTTGTACATTTACAGTACAATTAACATTGTACTTCAGACAATGTTAAGTGTAATGTAAACAGGGAATCGAAACTGGTCCACACAATATAATAATGGTTGTATAATAACAAGCACCCATGTAGGCCACCATGTATTGACGCTGGCCAACATGGAGCCATGTGTGTGTGTGTCCATGTCAATATAAGTATATATGATTGACATATGAAGCGTGTTGAAGGACAGGGCTCATAATGAAACACGGTCTAACATAGCATGAACAAGTTGTGCAAGAGATGATGTTATTGGCTCTACAGTAAGCAGGATGTGCTGTATGGGGTAGGCTTTAGGCCAGACTAAGCTCCATGGCAAACGGGTTAAGCTCTATGGTAAACAGGCTAAGCTCTACCCGCCGGCTCTACCCAGCCAACGAAAACCACCTATTTAGGTCAGCTTGATGCACGGTCTGCAAATCAACTTTCATAAGCAATTACACACTGAAGCGTCACACTAACAACAGCCCATTGAAGATCAAGTGAGTAACTCCGTGAACAAATAAGGGTCGTATTTACGATTGCAATCAGGTGAGAACATTGAATCGTCTGATCTGTTTACAATTTCTACAAAATATTCAACTCTTCAAATTTAATTGTTCACTAAACTTCGTTCAACAATTAATCTGTTGTAAGAATTTATTGGATACATAAGACTAGTGACAGCAGATGGGTTCATGTGTGTGTGAAGGATGAGTATTGTAATATTGTTTCCAAACGGTTCGTAATGCCTATTTGTGGCTCAGATTTAGGTAAATGTTTGGTGGGCATTTAAAGAGATCAATCAATCGACAGATAGAACGACAATGGGAGATTGGTCATAGCCGAAGTACTGCATATTAGACACTCTTTCAACTCTCAATACACGACTTTTACATTATGGTACGTCCTACTATCCACTCTACCATCACTCGCACCATACCTACCGCTCCGGCCCTCCAGTGAGAAAGCAGAACGAGATGGCCCAGTCCTGATGGTATGTGTGTCGACAGAAAAAATTGTCACTGCGGGTTAATGCCTCGTTAGCAAATGTGTATAAGTAGGGTGTCATTTAAGGAGAGTGTCTTAGTTTTCCAGACTTGAACCTGATATCCGCCGCCACCACCACCAGGACCTGCATAAGACTTGCATAAGATGCATAAGAAACCTGGCTGAATGTTAACTGGAAATGACTTCACCCGAGTGTAAGGCCATGACTGCTGGTGATGTATGGCAGTTGAATGAGTGAGTGAAGTGTCCACAGTGAGTGAGTGAGTGAGTGGTCGTGGTGGTCGTTCTGGTGACGGTCGTTACGGCTGTACTCTCCTTGTCTATCCTGTATATATTTGTATATCCACGCGTATATATATGAATTCTTGTTCACTTGAAGTCTGAAGTACACTTGAAGTCTGACCCGAGTGTTCCCTTGTGATGTATTCACTAACCATAAACAATGTTCGAATGTTAGTCGTCTTAGTTCTGGTACTCGGGTATAATGTTGTGGCAAGTTATTGACATTCCTAGAATGCTTTTGAGTATATTCGCCAACGTTTCATATACCGTTTCATAGTCGATGTTATCGACTTTATATCTGCCTCGATGTTGGGTGGAGTCCAAGGAGAAGCCAGCTGATCTTAACAGCCACCTTCTCCTCCCACATTCCAGCACTACTGGTGTTCTTTCTCCATTTCTCACCGTCTTTCATTTGCTGGGGTTGAATTCTAGTGGTCATCTCCAGTCGTCCTCTGTTCTTATATTCCTCATCAGTCTTGTCATGTGAGTGAGGACACGCACACGTGTACCCTATGAGACGACTTCAGCATATATATATATATATATATGATATATATATACAGCCAGTCATATATACAGCCAGCCTGTATATATATGATATATATATATAGCCAGTCATATATACAGGCTGTATATATGACCTTACCGAAGCGAGTGAAGGTTGGTCTGGTCGAGGGAAGGTACCTGGCTTGGTCACTTTTTCTCACAGGTGAGGTCCAGGTGATGAGCGCCCTTCTTATTTTTTTTTTGTTTAAGGTGTCTTGCTCGGCTACGCACCCGCCAGCCTTCACTGGCGTAAGAGGCGGAGCGGTTTAACTCTCAAAGGTCACTCCTACAGACCTGTTCTCCTTCGTGTATGGCAGGAGGTCTGTGTACACGCCTCTACACTCGCCGCCGCACACGCCCTCGTCGTGGGGTCAGGGAGCAGTGTGGGGGGTGACGTGGGGTCAGGGAGCAGTGGGGGGGGGTGAAGTGGGGTCAGGGAGCAGTGGGGGGGGGGTGACGTGGGGTCAGGGAGCAGTGGGGGGGGGTGACGTGGGGTCAGGGAACAGTGTGGTGGGTGACGTAGGGTCAGGGAGCAGTGGGGGGGGGGTGACGTGGGGTCAGGGAGCAGTGGGGGGGTGACGTGGGGTCAGGGAGCAGTGGGGGGGGGTGACGTGGGGTCAGGGAACAGTGTGGGGGGGGGGTGACGTGGGGTCAGGGAGCAGTGGGGGCGTGACGTGGGGTCAGGGAACAGTGTGTGGGGGTGACGTGGGGTCAGGGAGCAGTGTGGGGGGTGACGTGGGGTCAGGGAGCAGTGTGGGGGGTGACGTGGGGTCAGGGAGCAGTGTGGGGGGTGACGTGGGGTCAGGGAGCAGTGTGGAGGGTGACGTGGGGTCAGGGAGCAGTGTGGGGGGTGACGTAGGGTCAGGGAGCAGTGTGGGGGGGTGACGTGGGGTCAGGGAGCAGTGTGGGGGGTGACGTGGGGTCAGGGAGCAGTGTGGGGGGTGACGTGGGGTCAGGGAACAGTGTGGGGGTGACGTGGGGTCAGGGAGCAGTGGGAGGGGGTGACGTGGGGTCAGGGAGCAGTGTGGGGGGGTGACGTGGGGTCAGGGAACAGTGGGGGGGTGACGTGGGGTCAGGGAACAGTGGGGGGGTGACGTGGAGTCAGGGAACAGTGGGGGGGTGACGTGGGGTCAGGGAACAGTGGGGGGGTGACGTGGAGTCAGGGAACAGTGGGGGGGGTGACGTGGGGTCAGGGAACAGTGGGGGGGTGACGTGGAGTCAGGGAACAGTGGGGGGGTGACGTGGGGTCAGGGAACAGTGGGGGGGTGACGTGGAGTCAGGGAACAGTGGGGGGGTGACGTGGGGTCAGGGAACAGTGGGGGGGGTGACGTGGGGTCAGGGAACAGTGGGGGGTGACGTGGGGTCAGGGAACAGTGGGGGGGTGACGTGGGGTCAGGGAGCAGTGGGGGGGTGACGTGGGGTCAGGGAGCAGTGTGGGGGGTGACGTGGGGTCAGGGAACAGTGTGGGGGGTGACGTGGGGTCAGGGAACAGTGGGGGGGTGACGTGGGGTCAGGGAGCAGTGGTGGGGTGACGTGGGGTCAGGGAACAGTTGGGGGTGACTTGGGGTCAGGGAACAGTTGGGGGTGACGTGGGGTCAGGGAACAGTTGGGGGTGACGTGGGGTCAGGGAACAGTTGGGGGTGACGTGGGGTCAGGGAACAGTGGGGGGGGGGTGCCTTTACTAATAAAACTAATAGAAATAATTAACAGTTGAAGACTTTTTCATATATTGTAGAGTGCCATGACTCTCCCTCCTGTATATTATTACTGATTTGTATGTGTGTGTTCCCGAGCAGCGGCGTCTAACAGCCTGGTTGATCAGACCACCAACCAGGAGGATGTGTCACTTGACACAAGTTGTATCTTGTAGAATAATAATTCGTTGCGTCTGACAGGCAGCCAGAGAGACAGAGGCCAGAGGGGGCCTCGTAGCCTGGTGGATAGCGCGCAGGACTCGTAATTCTGTGGCGCGGGTTCGATTCCCGCACGAGGCAGAAACAAATGGGCAAGGTTTCTTTCACCCTGAATGCCCCTGTTACCTAGCAGTAAATAGGTACCTGGGAGTTAGTCAGCTGTCACGGGCTGCTTCCTGGGGGTGGAGGCCTGGTCTAGGACCGGGCTATCGACCCCCCCCCCCCCCCTCAAGGTCGAATTATTGATCCCGCCCAGGATGGGTCGACTGTGCTGTTGACCAGACCACACACTAGAAGATGAAGAGACGACGACGTTTCGGTCCGTCCAGGACCATTATCAAGTCGATTGGGGACTAGCTGGACTAACTCCTACGTTCCTACTTACTGCTAGGTGAACAGACCCATTAGTTTATTGAAAATGCGCCCAATCATTTCTGTCCAGCTCGGGATTCGAACCCGGAATACTCGATTGCGAGTCGAGACCGAACCCGGCTGTATTACCGGGTAAATGTCTTCACTTTGTTCCTTGGAAACATCCTTCGTCTCCACCATCTTGGCTTCAACCACTTGAAGTGGACGGTAGAGAGTTGGTCTCGCTTCTTCCCAGTCGGCGTTCAATCCCCGATTGTCCAAGTGGTTGGGCCCCATTCCTTCCCTCAGTCCTATCCTAAATCCTTACCCTCGTATCTCTTCCAAGTATCTTCCAAGTATCTCTTTCCTGCCCGAAACGCTTTGCGTAATAGTGGCTTTAGGCATTGTATGTACTAGCTCTATCTATTAATCCAACAAACTTTGTAAAATCTCTTTATGTATGTACCTTACCTAAATAAACATTTATTTATATTTATAAGTGATGCGTACTGGGTAATAATTATTTCTCCTGATAATTACCTTACCACCCAGGCTTTCCTAGTGGCAAAAATACAGTTTAAGGAGGCTATTTTTTTCATTTCGTAAAGATAGTTGTTTCGTAATGGATGTAAGCGTACGAAATCCCCTTTCATTATTCCGTTAATTTCCAGTCATAGAAAACTGGTCAAACATAAAATTAACGAAGTATACCATAAAGATTACATTTTCTTTAATTCATGCTAAGGTATAAAGAAAACGTCAGTTTGTAGGATATTTATGGGTATCTATAGTAAATGTTGCTGACGTTTGGAATATAATTTGTTTTGTCGGGGACAGGAAGCCTGTGTGTGTGTATATATATTTACACCTTAAGCTTTTCCAAGGTGGAACTATTGACCCTCCCCAGGATGCAAGCCCAACAACAGTTGTCTAACTCTCTGGTACCTATTTACTGCTAAATTTTACAAGGAAACATGCCTAAGCGTGTCGCCCTATCTGGGAATCGAACTCGGGTTCACTAGGTCTTGTCCAGAATGTGTCGGCATATTTTTTGTAATTGTGATTTAGGGTGTTTTATGGTTTTCTCCAATTGTCTTGGTGGTGATCGTTAAGGGTTGGTGTTGGTTGCTGAATGGTTGGTTGGAAGCTCTTTGGCCAAGATGTTCTTAGCTGTACCTCGTAAGTTGGGTTTCATATCTTGGGTTCCGCCTCTCATCGTTCAATCGACTGATGTATTAGCCCTCAAAGCTTGTCATTCTCTCGTATCCATCCACGTAGAAGTTTGCCCCCCCCCCCCCCCCCCCCCCGGTTGATTGGGAAGTTTTCATGCTTGTAAACTGTTTAATAAATGTAACCAAAGCCGTCAAAGATTGAGGAAAGATGTACACGTTCGTAAGTACTTGTGTAACTGCTTCGTGAATCTGGCCCCAGTTCAACAATTTCTCCAGCTATGAATGAAGCTGTTATTGTACAACACTATTCCACTAGAGAGCACTAGTGTCTTAAAAGGCATTATAATAGTAATGGATTTGGCATCTCTTGTTTCAAAGAATGTTATTATCCAACCTATCAATTTTTCTTGCAGTTGTGACCGCTACTTTATTGTAAATAACCTATCCCACTTGGCCTGTGGGAAACAGCTCTGGCTAGGCTACGGCATTGTCTCACTTAGTCATGTAGCTCCTTCTAGAATGTCCCGATTTTCAAGACGATCGTATGTTTTGCTTTACTAAAGGCCTTCTGGGTAATTTGTCCCTCAATAGAATCCTTGGTGATTCCGATAGTTTTAATATCACTCGCCTTAAGTTCTTTTGTTCTCTTATAGACATCCTGAATGATATTTAACCTTTATGATTATCCAGCAACACTGATGGTGGTTCATAGTCCTGCTAGTTTGGTGCCTTCTTTTGATAATTACTTTTATCATGCTCTTTTAAAGAGTCTTTCGACATGATTAATCGCATTTTTTGTGATTTCCATTTTGACATTTTCGTAATTTTCACCACTCCGCTATGGAAAATATCTTCATTAAACAAGTTATTTTCTGTAGCCCATTAAAAGACCTGATTAACATCAGTTTGGAGGTTTGCTGTGTCTTCTATTTTGTCTACTCTCATGAAAATCCTAGTGTCATCTGCACTTGTTGTAGAGGGGGGGGGGAGGCGTTCTGAGGAATGTCGCTAGTTATTTTAAGGGGTCCTCGATAAACCTAAATGCAGGCTGTGTGTGTCACAGGCAACAGGAAAGCAAACCAGATACTCAAACTGGGAGCGTTGCCTCTATCACCAGGTGGACCCAAACAGCTTCGTTATCGGATTTTTAATACATGCCGAGGGATGAGTGTGTGGGGTCTTATCTCTGATGCTTTGATAACACCCGCAAGCTGCTCCCACACCCTGCCTGCCCTTCCTTGTGTCTCCCACACCCTGCCTCCCCTCCCCTGTGTCTCCCACACCCTGCCTGCCCTCCCCTGTGTCTCCCACAACCTGCCTCCCCTCCCCTGTGTCTCCCACACCCTGCCTGCCCTCCCTTGTCTCCCCCACACCCTGCCTGCCCTTCCCTGTGTCTCCCACACCCTGCCTGCCCTTCCCTAAAGACCTGCACCACTCGCATGGGAGCTCTCCACCACCGCCTCGGGACCACAGCTGTACTGTGCTCATACCATTCCAACAGTTGTTGCTACAAACATATATATATGTACATGTTAGATTTCGAGTCTTTGTCCAACTCTCGTAACTTCCCTGATGATCATCTGGGCCCAGATTCATCAAGCAGTTACGTGACCACTTAAGAGAGTTGCTGCTCTTATCTCTCTCACGGTGGCTACGTCGGGATTCAACAAATGGTTGAGGCGAAGCGCTTCAGAGGAGTCTAGCCTAGTGAGTCCTGTACACAAATAACGTTTTCTCTACCATAAAGCCGTCACTGCCAGGATTTCTTTGTCATCGAGTCAGTTAATTAGCATATAAATTCTCTAAGCCCGTTTAGATAGTACTTGTAGTAACGAGGTGGACCATTGGGCATCTATTGATGTAATGGACAATTAGAATGTAACATTTTGTACCATGTGAATTTAGACAAACTGGAAAAAGTTCTGTATTTATGTTGCTAATAAAACCTAACCATTCTTAGCCTAATAAACGCTGAGACCTAAAATATATATCTTGAGGTGTTTCCGGGGCTTAGCGTCCCCGCGGCCCGGTCCTCGACCAGGCCTCCTGGTTGCTGGACTGATCAACCAGGCTGTTGGACGCGACTGCTCGCAACCTGACGTATGAGTCACAGCCTGGTTGATCATATAGTACATATATGTACTGTATACTAGACCTGGGAATATTTCAGTTTTGTTTTAGCTTTATTTTCTCTGGACATTGTAAAGAAGAAGCGTTGTAAAGTGAATAGTACCGAATTCCACTTATCTAATTATCCATTACGTCAATATATAAACACACAGAAATCACAATACTGTATGTATTGAAGTAAGTGCGTGGAGGTAGAACATTTGGTTGACAGTGCCCGGGTGCATGGTGGGGGGGGGGGGGGGGGGGGGGGAATTGTGTGAAAACCCGATTGGGCTTCGGAGAAGCTTCGGGATCCTAGCAATCCGGGTTACAATTCTTTTGACCATGTCGCTGCACAGTTGACTAAGGCGCATCTGGGAACATCCCGTGTGTAGGTTCGAACCCATATCACGGCCCTTGTAGATTTGTTCACATCAATATATGTACGATGGTCCGCGGAGTTACAAGAACTAGTTCCACAGGAGGAATAGGTTAATTCAGTGTCTGTAACGCGTAATAAATATCATAATCACATAGAAGCGTTGTAGTTAGTAAATTGAAAATCCTGAACGTGGATTAGGCTTGTCTTGATCTTGATTGATCTTGATAAAAATCTTGAAGAGGATGCATGTTTTAATGTCCACCAAGTTGATACACTCTAGGACCAGTTTTGGAAAAGTTGCCAGATACGTCAGTATCCCAGGCGTATCCTGGCCACTAAAACATGCCAGTACCAAGCTCTTGCTCTATTATATTTACAAATAATTCATCATAATGTTTAATGATACAGCTTTCAGATCTTTGTGAATTTCTAGGTTCAGAAAGGTTTTCATCTGACATTAGTTTCAGTACCCCCTCCCCCCCCCCCCCCTCCCTCATGGCTAATTAAACACCAATGTTAACTTCCACTACATGTCTGCTACAAGCTGTCTTTGCAAACATGACAACAGTATCCTTTGAGATACCAACATGTAATGGTATCACAATCGACTTGAGAGTGGTCCAGGACGGACCGAAACGTCGTCGTCCCTTCACTTTCTTGCGTGTGGTCTGGTCAACATACTTCAGCCACGTTGTGACTCATCGCCTGCATATCCAGATAAATTTAATCTCGAATCTATTTTCTATAATGGCTAAAATATTAATTTAAATATATAACTGACTATTTTCTAGGTGTTACTAGTACCACCTGTGTCGTACGTGTGTTGTAATTACACTGACTTTGTGCTTTAATAATTCAGAGGCAAGATATGTTGAGTAATAAAGGGTTCTATATTTTGACTAGCCATCGGCGTCCTGTTCCTGTAGAAGCCACTAGAGAAAATGGCCCCTCAGGTAAATTCAGGCAAGTTGGATTTGTGCAAGAGATCATTTAAATATCATTCTCAACATGTTGTTTAAGATTCAGCTACTGGGAACCAAAAGTTCCAAGTAGCACGGGCTATGGTGAGCCCGTACATGCGCGCTCTTTACGTCATCCACGCGCTTGGACAGAGCCCTCAGTGTATTTTATTAAAAAAAAATCAAAATCAAATGTTTATTCAGGTAAAATACACAAATACAAGGTGTGATACAAACATTGATGGATTTATAGATAGAGCTAGTACATAGAATGCCTAAAGCCACTATTACGCAAAGCGTTTCGGGCAGAATATTGATTTATTTATATACAAGAAGGCACATTGGGTTTGTGTGTAAGTCATATTGTTTTGAGACAAGTGAGTGGTGTGAGGGTGGCAACAGTGCTGGAGGGCAGCCATATACCAGTGGTGTTAGGGTGGCAACAGTGTTGGAGGGCTGCCATATACCAGTGGTGTGAGGGTGGCAACAGTGTTGGAGGGCTGCCATATACCAGTGGTGTGAGGGTGGCAACAGTGTTGGAGGGCAGCCATATACCAGTGGTGTTAGGGTGGCAACAGTGTTGGAGGGCTGCCATATACCAGTGGTGTGAGGGTGGCAACAGTGTTGGAGGGCTGCCATATACCAGTGGTGTGAGGGTGGCAACAGTGTTGGAGGGCTGCCATATACCAGTGGTGTGAGGGTGGCAACAGTGTTGGAGGGCTGCCATATACCAGTGGTGTGAGGGTGGCAACAGCATAGGGGTGAGGGAGCGGCGAGAGCGCCCCATATAGAGGGGGTAGGAGGGTACAGAGGAGAGCGTTGGGGCATCGGGTACGGCTGGGAGGGTACATTGGGTCCGCGCGTGTGTGTACCACTGACGGCGGGGCGGCGGCGGCTCCCTGACTCATGTGGCCGTCGCCCCCTTCCCTCTCGTTCTCTATCCCCTCCCCTCCCATCTGATACTCTTCTCTCCCATCCCAGCACTCCCTCTCACATCCCACCTGTCCCCCTTTTCTATCCCACCTGTCCCCTTCCCTATCCCCCCTTCTTAATAACACCCTTCCCATCCCACCACCGCCCATGCCACCCCTCCCATGTGTGGGAGAGGGAGCGCGCGGGGCGAGACGAGGGTAGGGGGGTATGGCAAGGGTATGAATATGTGCCGTTGCAAGCTAGGCCAGACACCCCTACCTTGGGTACATTCCGAGGGGGGGAGGTTTGGGGGGGTGCAGACGGGTTCGTCCCGTCGTCTGGGTGATGGTAGGGGCGGTAAAGGGAGGGATAGAGGGGGGCGCATCTGGGATAGGGGTGGGCTGGGCTGGTTGAAGGGGAAGAGGGAGGGGGATGCGATTTGGCTGTGAATTCGTTCGGACCTCAAACCGTTTCCTGTCGTATCAAAATCCCCCTTTGATGGCGGACGGGACGTCTGTAGTCAGGGTTATCGAGGTCTCTCAGTTACTGACCTTCTCCTGGAGGCAACCCCTGGCCACCTGTTAACTGTGAGGTGAACAGAGGCATCGGGTTGAAGGGAGAAACTTGCCCGGTCGGTTCTGTCCTACTCGGGGATTCAGTCCGGATCCCTCGGGTTCGGACCCGATGTACCAACAAGTTCATAGCATACGCGCAGACCCCGGGGGAAGATAGGCAGAGTTACGTAACATGAAGTATAGACTTAAGGAGCTAACGGTGAATATGAGCAGCATCCACGCCGTGCTGAGTGACGGTGAATATGAGCAGCATCCTCACCGTGCTGAGTGACGGTGAATATGAGCAGCATCCTCACCGTGCTGAGTGACGGTGAATATGAGCAGCATTCTCACCGTGCTGAGTGACGGTGAATGTGAGCATCATTCTCACCGTACTGAGTGACGGTGAATATGAGCATCATTCTCACCGTACTGAGTGACGGTGAATATGAGCATCATTCTCACCGTACTGAGTGACGGTGAATATGAGCATTCTCCTCACCGTACTGAGGGACGGTGAATATGAGCATCATTCTCACCGTACTGAGTGACGGTGAATATGAGCATCATTCTCACCGTGCTGAGTGACGGTGAATATGAGCATCATTCTCACCGTGCTGAGTGACGGTGAATGTGAGCATCATTCTCACCGTACTGAGTGACGGTGAATGTGAGCATCATTCTCACCGTACTGAGTGACGGTGAGTATTTCTCTTAGAGGTTGTATACAGATGTCCTGAACAACATTCTAGGAGCTTTGTATATACATGTCTGACTCCTAGAAACTTCGAGGATCTTGTTCTTGTATACATACACCACAAATTGTAATATCCTTACGGGCTATTCATGCCCGTGCCATCTCTTGGGTGGCTTAATCCTTATCAATCAATCAATCTGTAATATCTCAACTTTGGTTTCCTATGCAGCACCTTGAGGGAGGCTGCAGGCTACATCCGAAAATTTGTTTTTTTTAATACACTTACGCATTTTTTGGGTCTTTCCTTCACCTTCATTCAAGCACTACGGTATTGTGGTAAGTTTCTCCATTAGTAGTAGTATTATTGCATGTACCTTAAGCTGTTCTTGTGACCGTAAGAAAGCCACAAAGTAGTGTATTAGGTGAGTGTCGGTGAGAGGAGCGGTCGCGTCGCCCAGGGGGATTGGAACACTAAATTAGTCGTGTGTACGTCCTCCTTTGTGTCCTGGGATACGTGTGATTCCTCTCTACGGATCCCAGACCATGCGAGTCGGCGGGCACTGGAACACGTCGACATGTTCACCTGCGTCAGCGGGCACTGGAACACGTTGACATGTTCACCTGCGTCAGCGGGCACTGGAACACGTTGAGAGTTGAATAGTAAAGTGAGGTGCAACCGGATCTCTCTCCGTCCTTGCAGCTAGTACCCGCCATTAGCTTGAGACGTTGACAGAGTATCTTATCTGGAGAGAGAGAGGGAGAGAGACAGAGGGAGAGGGAGAGACGGGGGGGGGGAAAGGGGGAGAGAGAGGGGGGGGGCTGGAGCACTATTGCCACACTGGGTGGGGGGGTGAGGAATAGTTTGATATTTCTGATGTGGTTACCATGTACTTGCCGTGTCTCAAAGGTACACCATCAGCATGTACTCACCTAATATGTCTGTGTGTGTCTGTGTCTGTGTGTGTGTGTGTGTGTGTGTGTGTGTGTGTGTGTGTGTGTGTGTGTGTGTGTGTGTGTGTGTGTGTGTGTCAAACTGAGAGACGAGGGTTAAAGCAGGACACTGAGACTGCTAGGTAAGACAGTACGCGCACATGCAGTGATGTGGTAGAGGCAGACTCCATACACAGTTTCAAATGCATATAAGAAACAGTCCAATATGCTCTGGAATCTGTACACCAGTTGATTGATAATTGAGAGGCGGGGCGAAAGAGCCGAAGCTCAACCCCGTAAGTACAACTAGGAGTACACATTCCTCCTCCCCACTGGCTTAGCCATATCCCAGACGAGAGTAGACGCCCCTATGTAGGTGGGTGTGATCCAAGGCGTCGCTCACCGTATTACCCAACAGTCTACCAGCTCCACGGAACATGAATCTCTCGCTGAAAATCAGAGCCGTCTAGCTTACAGCTGGTGGCCCAAGGGCTAAAATCATGTACTGAATCACTGGAGTGTGTATATACGAAAACTGTCAGTTATGCATATCCACTTATGCCCAAATACATGCGAAGAACCTTACAAAAACCTGGCGAGAGAGAGCAAGCCTAGCTGACCCTACACACCAGCTTGGTGACGGAGGTGAGCTGGCGCGCCTCTCATTGTGGCGCGTTGTGTCTGGGACACTGTTAGGCTTATCCAGCTCTCCCTTGCCCACGCGGTCACCACACACTTACCGGCCACAGTCGGTGGTGCTGAACTTATTTGACCGTCCAAGGAGCCACAGCACCACGATGGTAAATTCAACTCTCACTAAGCTTTGACACTGTAAATAACGGTAATACCTGGTGTATGACACAAGACACTACTCGATATATGAGTACACATCTGGAGGGAGTCCATTGCAGTTCTAGTAGGCATTAACGAAGTGGACGGAACCTACCTGATGTTTAGCATGTTTTAGTTATTAAGTGTGTGTGTGTGTGTGTGTGTGTGTGTGTGTGTGTGTGTGTGTGTGTGTGTGTGTGTGTGTGTGTGTGTGTGTGTGTGCGCGTGCGCGCCATCACAAGGACTTGTACCGTGTCTGGCCGGCCATGAACACTGCGCCTCAGGATCTTCTGCTGTTAATCACCAGTAAATAAACAATTTAACTGGAAGCGGAGGAGGTGGAGGGCTGGGGATGAGGGCGGACACACCCAGGCACCACTGGAGGAGTGTGCAGGGTCGGGGTGGAGGTGCAGGTGGGTGGGGAAGATGGCCCAGGGACCGGCTGGTGTGTACACTAGCTTACATATTCTTCCCTGTAATTGTTTACAAAGTACATCAGCTCCTGGGACCTGCCTTTCAGTCGCCGGTCGCATGTATCTAGCCCGCCTTCTCCCTTGCTGCTTAAATATTTCTTTAAACGGAAACATTGTAATTAATTTTTGTCAATAAAGATCACTGAAACAGTGAATGAAGTTAGTCTTGCCTACCACCCCTTTCAGCTCATTCCACTTACTTGCCCTAGGCGTGAGCAAATGCTTCCATAACTCTAGCAGTTCATCCTGTCACTTGTACCCAGACAAAGTCCCAGCTGTGTCTGGGTACAAGTGACAGGATGAACAACCCAGCAGGTTTTCTTCCTTTTGGGGGGAGGTGTTGTACATGCTGCTATGGCGGTATGTTAACTCACAGGATGAGTGACGCTGCTCAATAAACTCGCCCCTCAGGGCAAAATTTAACAAAATTTAAAGCATGAACGAAGACCGGACGAGAGGTGGAAGAGCCAGAGGGGTTTTTGTTTTTTTACGACACCCAGGAACACCACAGGCCTACCCCCCCCCCCCCCCACCACACACTACCAAAATACATGCTTAAATTCAACAGAGCAGAAGAAATTTTTGAAAAGTGAGCAGCTTTTTTTAACGGGCGGAAGTAGTGATCATGAAGACACTTTCCAGCAAGTATTCTGCCCAAAACACTGCGCGTACTAGTGGCTTTACAAGATTGTAAATACTATGCTATGTATTCTCTCAAACCCAATGTACCTTATTGTATATAAATAAATATTAATTGACCCTGGGAAGTGGAGCCTGGGCCAGGGTTTGTTAAGCATTTGCGTGTCCACCTACGAAACCTGTAAATCTTTCCCAGATCATGTAGTATCTTAGTTTATATTTACTGAACAGCTTTAAGAGCGTGGAAAAGCTGCGAGGTCCTTCTTGATTGATGATTGATGAAGATTAAGCCACCCAAAAGGTGGCACGGGCATGAATAGCCCGTAAATAAAGAGGTCCTTCTTGACCCAAGGTTTGTATTGTTACAGAGACAACCTTGTAGCGCATCGGAGCTCTCAAACCGTTTAATAAATGTTGATTTAGTCACCACGATTGAGCAAAGATGAACCAGGTTTCATAAGTAATTTAATTTAATTTTGCCTCGAGGGGCGAGTTTATTTGGTAGCGCCACTCGTCCTATTTTTTTTTTATTTGTGGCCATAGCAGCATGTACAGTAACCCCCAACAAGAAGAAAACCCGCTTGAACCCAGACACAGCTGGAACATTCTTAACTGTTAAGTGAACAGCTTATCAAACAAGAAGATTAACATTTGTCAACGCCTAAAATTTACGTTATCTTGCGGGTACAAAATGGGAGAATCTTTTAAGAGCAGTATCTATATTTGACAGATAGTATTTTACTTACTCAAACAATGTGGGTTTTATTATTCTACGCATTTCTAATGACTCTTAGATGTTCACATTCTCTCAGGTAGTGGTCAAGGCGGTGTCCGTCACTCTCACCACAGATTTTGCAACTCCACTGCTCAGCTGTTGTTTCCACCCTAAATCTCCATGGGTATTTGTATCCAAGACGGATTCTTGCTATTACTGATTCTCTCCAACAGCCGTCCAACGTTTCTCGCATCCAACAGCCTGGTTTGACCAGTGCAGCAACGAGGAGGCCTGGTCGACGACCGGGCCGCGGGGTGGCTCAGCCCCGAAATCATCTCACGGTAACATCCTGCAGCCGCCACCTCTTCGTCCATAATGCTTGGGAGTGCCAGCTGCAACCATGTTGTACCAGCATACAAATTTACTTTATTTTTCTATCCTCCTTTCAACAGTCACCTTGTCACGGTGATGTGACAAGGTGATTTTTTTTCATAAGGTGAGAGCTTGGACATCCTAATTGTTGCGTTCCTTCCGGAAATTCAATATTTACAATGACGTTCATAAGGATGTTGAATAGTGTGGGCCTGACACTCCTCCTAGGGAAGTGGGGGAGTCCTGAGTTCCATATTCATTGCTTTCGAGACTGTTCCTTTGAAGCAGACCTTGATTTACTTTCCAGTAAGGTAGTCTTCGATCCATTTCACGAGTTTCCCATTGACGCCCATGCATGCAAGCTCATGCAGGATCGCAATTCCTTGTGCTTTGTCGAAGGCTCCTTTGATGTCAGCTAATGTACTCTGTATTTGTTAAGTGTACACGTAAATGTTTGATGAGTGGGAGGTTATAAATAGCAGCTGCCTCGTATGGGCCAATAGGGCCTTCTGCAGTTACCTTTGTTCTTATGAATCCTGGAAAGTCGTCAATGTTGGCCGCCTGGGAACTCGTGGCTGGCACCCGCAAGTACCCAGTGTGACCCTAGGTTCTGTTATCTCCCATGCTATTGTTGGCCCCTCGTGGTTATCTCCCTTGCCGAATATCGTACATAGTTTTCCTCGTTGCTGCCTCTGAATGCCTTTGTTATGGTCCATGTCTCTTCTTGTCTCCCTCTCAACTCTTGAAGTTTGTCTTGGTCTCTTCTCATATTCAAGCTCCTCCTGCTGGTATCAACCTTCGTGACAATAATTAGAGCGTCAACAAAGTCTGCTCTCTTTGTGTAGTCCTGAAGAGCTTCCACTGCCCCCCTCCCTCCTCCTCCTCCTCCACCACCACCATCACCCTTCTCCTCTTACCCCCTCCCCTCCCTCACCTGCAGCCGTCGCCAAACATTGCCTTTTACTAGTGTACAAACATGGAAGACCCAGTGACACTCCTGTGCTTGAACTTCGTCCCAACCACTCGTTCTCTGCTATCTTGTTTACTGATATCTTGCAACACACACACACGCGCACACACGAAAAAAACAGCCAATGTAGTCCCGATATTCAAGAAAGGGTATAGACAGAGGCACTGAACTGCAGGCCAGTGTCCCTAACCTGCATACCATGCAAGCTGATGGAGAAGATTGTGCAAAGAAAGCTAGTGGAACATCTGGAGCGAAAGAACTTTGTAACAGAGCATCAACATGGATTCAGGGATGTCAAGTCCTGCCTCACAGGGTTACTTGAATTCTATGAACAGGCAACAAAAATCAGGCAAGAAAGAGAGGGGTGGGCAGACTGCATATTTTTGGATTGCCAGAAAGCCTTTGACACAGTGCGACACAAGAGGGAAGTGAAAAAGCTGGAGATGCAGGCTGGAGTGAATGGGAAGGTACTCCATTGGATAAGCGAGTACCTAAGCACCAGAAGACAACGAGTCACGGTGAGAGGTGAGGTCTCAGATTGGCGAGACGTTACAAGTTAAGTCCCTCATTGGTCAGTCCTTGAACCTATACTGTTTCTGATATATGTAAATGATCTCCCAGAGGGTATAGACTCGTTTCTCTCAATGTGTGCTGATGATGCAAAAATTACGAGGAGGATTGAAACAGGATGATAGTAGGAGGCTGCAAGATGACCTAGACAGACTGAATGAATGGTCCAACTGACCATTGGCTGCTAAAGTTTAACCAGAGTAAATGTAACGTAATGAACCTAGGCGGTAAGGTAATGAAATTAGGCTGTGGAAACAGGAGGCCAAACACAGGATACAAAATGGGATATGATGTCTTCATGAAACGGACAGAGAGAAAGATCTAGGAGTTGATATCACACCAAACCTGTCTCCTGAAGCCAACATCAAAATAATAACATCTGCGGCATATGCGAGGCTGGCTAACATCAGAACAGCGTTCAGGAACCTGTGTAAGGAATCGTTCAGATTCTTGTATACCACATATGTAAGACCAATCCTGGAGTATGTGGCCCCAGCATGGAGCCCGTACCTTGTCAAGCACAAGACGAAGCTTGAATAAGTTCAGAGGTATGCTGCTAGACTAGTCCCAGAACTAAGAGGCATGCGTTACAAGGACAGGCTACGTGAAAAGCACCTCACGACACTTGAAGACAGAAGAGTAAGGGGAGACATGATCACTACCTACAAAATTCTCTGAGGAATTGCCAGGGTAGGTAAAGATAAACTGTTTAACACGGGTGGTACGCGAACAAGGGGGACACAGGTGAGAACAGAGTACCCAAATGAGCCACAGGGACGTTAGAAAGAACATTTTCTGTGTCAGAGTAGTTAACAGGTGGAATGCATTAGTCAGTGATGTGGTGGAGGCTGACTCCATACACAATTTCTAATGTAGATATGATAGAGCCCAGTAGGCTCAGGAACCTGTACATCAGTTGATTGACAGTTGAGAGGCGGGACCAAAGAGCCAGAGCTTTGCAACTAAGTGAGTACAACTAGGCGAGTACACACACACCCACCAGGTGAGTACACACACAGTGATAACTCGATATTTATAGCATTTAAATGTCTAATCTGTGATGCTATATTGGGCCATCTCTGAAGTGCATTTTTCACTCTCCCCTTTTTATCGCTGGTAAAAAAAAAAGTTCAGAGAACGAACTGTGACCCAGTGATGGAGGGGAGGCAGTTACTGGTGTGGGTGTTCTTCTCGATTTAGGGTCAACGATGATCGTAGGATCGGATGCGCCCCGGCAGCCCATTAATGGGGATTGTGTGCACCGGTAACCTATACCAGGGAAAAGGCTGGCCTCGCCCCACCTGTGTGGCCGGCGCCTTGGTGTGGCAGGCGCCTTGGCGTGGCCGGCGCCTGGCTGCGCCTGTTCCGTCAACTTGGCAGCCTCCAGGAACAAGGCGCTCCTTGTACGCTCCTTCCAGGGGGGCCAATGACACTTGCGACAAGAGCAGGCTCATGAGAAAAAAATCCTGAAGGACTTTTTTTCCGGGCATCTGATGGTGACGTAGCCAGGGACGCCGTGACGTAGCCAGGGACGTCGTGACCTAGTTAAAGACACTGCTCTAGCCAGGGACACAGTGACCTAGTCATGCAAGTACGTGCTTGTCCTCTCCTATCACTAGGTACATTACATCTCAGTGGTGCTAAATATAGGTCCCTAATCGCCGTGTTTCTATATATATCTTGTAATCTTTATGGCAGAGGCTAAAAACAGCGCTGCTGATATTGACTTGTTGTGTTGGATGGACTTTCCCGGGTACTCCCAGGGAACCCGGACTGTTACCAAGGGCACGTTACGTCTCTTCACATCAAAAACATTTGTCCCTCGGTTACTTCAGATCTATATACACGAGTCTGTTTTGTTCAGAGCATTCATTGGCTTCCATATTTGATGTAGCTTTTGACTCTCAAAACGTTTTGGTTCGGAAGAAAGGTGTTTTAACTGTCTCGTCAGGTCGCCTGAACTCGCTTCTAAGCTTGTGTCATTAGCCTTAATCTGCACCACTTTCGTCTCTGCGATGTCTCAGGTTCCTGCTCTCGTAGGCTTAAGAGGTGTATACCCACTCTTTTGGTATGGTCAGGTAATTGTCTCTTTGTGGCGGCTGCTTCACAGCCCAATGTCTGTTAAAACAACGAATGGAACGTTATTTAAACCAAGGATGGAACGTTATTTAAACCAAGGATGGGACGTTATTTAAGCCAAGGATGGGATGTTATTTAAACCAAAGGTGGAATGTTGCGGCGTCAAGACTGGGATGTTACTAAAATAAGAAAGAACTGTTGCAGAATTGTCTCCCGTTCCAGAGCCATCTTGAAACCCAACTACTGCTGAATTCTTCCCCGACGTCTTCGAGACCCAAGCATCGAAGAGCTGATGTTTCTGCCCTATTCTCCTGTATTACACTGTTGAGGGGGTAACACTACCTCGTTGTAATCTGTTCTATAAACAGCCTTAACAACACTAAATATAGGTCCCTAATCACCGGGGTGCTAAATATAACCTGTAATCTCATTCACAGAGGCTGAAAATAGCACGGCTGATATTGAGTGTTTGGTGGCATTGAACGACACTCCAGCCCTCGCTGCCAGGGTCATCACCAGTGGAGCTGTATACACTCTACCTAGCCTTTGTCGTCAGGCTATAGCTGGCCTGTCCTCGCCCTGCTCGCTGACCACAGCTGGCACCAGAGGCAAGGTGCCAACAAGGGTGCGGGAACTAGCCAGGAGGGGTCGTCTGGAACAGTGTGGGGGTACGTGAGCCCAGAAAGGTTGCATGTTTAAATTTAGCCTTCGTGAGAGCGGCAAGGTATCAGTCTGGGACGCTAATCAGGCGACTTCCATAAATAACTTCGTCCTCTCCGGACCCAGTGTTGATAATGACTAGAATGAAGAGCCTTTTTCAAGTGGTTCTTGGTGTCAATCAGGGAGTCACAAGGAAAAAGCCTTCCTCAAACCCCTTTCACCCCCTCAGCATCGTGTCGAGGCTCTCTGTGAACCCGACCCTCTTCCTTATCACACACGATGGAGGTGGGTATTATTTACCCCACTTTTCCTGCTCTGGGGCTGATCCGCCTTGCGGAGAACGGTAGTGTGCGCGCGCGGGAGATCACTCTTCAGGCGCTGGGTAGCTTAGGTGTCCTCTGTGTATCTCTCTTCCCTTCCACCTTACCCTGCGTGGCTCAGTTCCAAGGTGTTAACAACATAAGAACAAAGGTAACTGCAGAATGCTTATTGACCCATACGAGGCAGCAGCTATTTATAACCACCCAATCCCACTCATATACATGTCCAACTCACGTTTGAAACAATCGAGGGACCCCACCGTCACCACGTTAGGCGGTAATTGGTTCCACAAATCAACAACCCTGTTATCGAACCAGATGGTTCGGTGTTGTGATGTTCCGTTCATAAAACTCGGGTATGCAGGAGCGTATTTACTATTTGTGCCTGCAGGGTCGAGCTTTAGGTCTTGGGCCATGTGTTTTCAGCTGCCGGTCGTCTAAGACAATGCCTTCCGACCTAAGTTTATATCAAATCTACTTTCGAAATTATAATTAAAACTTCTACAAACCTGCTCGTTTAGTCAAGTCAATTTTCCTACTACTTTTATACCTAACATTTTTTCAAACATCTATATCCCTCATCTGTTTCTCAAGCTTCCACCCATGCCCTCTTTCTTCTTCTATTGGTGTTCCTTGTAAAATATTTTCTCTTTTTACGTTGTCAATCCCAATAAGTATTTTTTACGTCTATGATTTCTGTGCCCAACGGGTCCAACTGTGTTAGTCATTCTTCACACTCATTCCTCGCAATTTTGGGACGAGCCTCCCTGCAAACCTCTGTACACGTTTCAACTTTTCTTTATGTACTTTTTGAGGTGGAGGTCCACTATATGCCGCATACTCTAGGACTGGTCTCGTGTAGGTGGTGTGCAGTGATCGGAATGCCTCCTTATTTACGTTGGTGAATGATATTTTGACTTGGTGTAGATTAGGCTGCTCATTTTCTCCTGCATGTGCGTTCGTGCACGCGCACTGTGTGTGTGTGTGTGTGTGTGTGTGTGTGTGTGTGTGTGTGTGTGTGTGTGTACGTGTGTGTGTGTGTGTGTACGGCTGAGACTGCAGCGGTTCCTGCCTCACAGGAATCCGTCTGCCATCCACGAACGAGCGTCGCCAGTACCCGGGAGGGATCACCATTATAACGTCATTTTGGCTAAAAAGAAAGGGCATTAAATCCTTTTTTTTTTAATTAAGTATTTTGTATACTTTATAACGAGGAACACACTAATGGATACATTTAAGTGTTTGAGGATTACATTCAGTCTTCGACCATGTCCGCACCGCCTCAGGCATTCTTATCTTCGGCCTCTTCCTCCTCCTATCTTCCTCCTCTTCCATCTTTCTCCTCACTTCTCTCGTGGCATCCAGCGGGTAACGTGACAATTACAAGTTCATTGTAGATATTTATGGTACAAGGGGGGCGTGTCTTCCTCTTGCCCGGATAAGACCTCTAAATATAACGCAGGGGGACGAAGATAACGGGGGGGGGGTGCTACACACTGATAACACTACACCAGGTGCTCTCACCAGCCTGTGTAGCTTAATGCACCCGGAGACGGGGTCACCCTGTGTTGCAGTGTGTTGGGTGTGGGACTAGGTCACCCTGTGTTGCTGGGTGACCAGTAACACAGGGGTGTTGGGGTGTGGGACTAGGTCACCCTGTCTCCCAAACAGTGACTGGGAGAGTCATCACATACAAATACTTACCGAACCAAAGTTAGGGTTCAGAGGTCGACATTGGACCCTACAAGCATATCTGCACTAGGCAAGGAAACTATAGGATTATACTATAACTATAGGATCTATAGGATTAGGAAACTATATTTAGGCTATAAGTAGGCTATATTTAGGAGAGCGCGCGCTCACAAACACACCGGTATGGAATCCTCACCTAGTGAAACATAAAGCCAAAACTGAGAACATAAAAAGTTTGCCTACAAGAGTGGTGCCAGAGGTAAGAGGTCTAAGCTACGAAGATAGGCTTAATGAAACTATATCTCACAATGTGATAGAGGATCTTCTATCCTCTATCACCTAGAGGATAGAAGAAAGAGAGGAGATATGATTACAACTTACAAGATACTGAGGAGAGTGGATAAGGTGGACAAGGATTGTCTCTTCAGATTGAGAGAAAGCAGTATCAGAGGACATAGGTAGAAGGTGGAAGCGTAAATGAGCCGAAGGGACGTAAGAAAGTATTGGTACCCTGTACGGGGAGTTAACAAGTGGATTCCTCTAAAAGAGAAAGTTGTGGAAGCCACCTCCAGCCTCGACTTTAAGGCCAGTGTCGACAAAGGCTTCGAACGTCAAAATAGTTACATTATAATACAACAGGGCTAGTAGGCGGGACACAGAGCTAGACCTCACTTCCCCCGTAGACATTGATAGGTAAGTACGTACACACACACACACACACACACACACACACACACACACACACACACACACACACACACACACACACACTCACTCACTCACTCACTCACTCACACTCGTACACTCTCACACTGTGTGTAGCCCTGTTGTACTGTTGTACTGTGCGTGCTCACCAACTAGGTGAGTACACACACACACACACACACACGGTATCAAGAGTAAATATAATTAAAGCAATGTTGAGCGGTAGATATTGCATTAAAACAAAGAAGTTTTAAGATGGGTCAGGAGCTGAAACCCGACGCCAAGCTTCGTGTGTGTGTTGTGTGCGTGTGCGCGTGTGTGTGTTATGTGCGTGTGTGCGTGTGCGCGTGTGCGCGTGTGTGTGTGTGTGTGTGTGTGTGTGTGTGTGTGTGTGTGTGTGTGTGTGTGTGCGTGTGTGTGTGTGCGTGTGTGTGTCCGCGTGTATGTGCGTGTGTGTGTCCGCGCGCGTGTACAAAAGAGCAGGAAGGTATCATTGCCTCGTTCCACTCATCGTCCCAGGATGGGATCATGACACAAGGGACTTGAACAGAGGAGCATACTTCCGGTGCCGAGTATTACGGCAGGTTGGCAGGCCTTGGCTACACCACCGAAAGAACATATTAATACTGTATAGGAAATGTCAACACGTCTATTGGCTCATACGAGTAGGATCTTGTGTATATATATATATATGGTTGTCAGAGATAAGTCTTCAGACCAGCTGTTAAGTAGTGACATCTTGGCTCCCGCCCTCGCTACCCTGATCCGCTGGGTGTCAGGGAGCACCCCCACCTGTGCCCTGTGAACCCCACCTGTGCCCTGTGAACCCCACCTGTGCCCTGTGAACTGTGAACTTTCTCTCTCAACCCCCTGATGTAACCCCCTCACCTGCTAACCCCCCACCCCCCTTCCTCCACTTATTCAACCCCCCTATCCACTATGGTCCCTACCTTTCCTCATTCCTGTTCCCCTTCCCCTTGACCAAGACCCTCATTTTCCTCCCTCTAACCCCTTCCCTTCCCTCCCACTCTCCCTCCCATGCCCCTCCCACTCTCCCTCCCATGCCCCTCCCACTCTCCCTCCCATGCCCCTCCCACTCTCCCTCCCATGCCCCTCCCACTCTCCCTCCCATGCCCCTCCCACTCACCTGCGGGCTATGCACGACTCTCCCTCCCCCCCCTCCCGTCCGCTCCCCCGGCACCCGCCCGCATACTGACGTAACGTCATGAGTTTCTCCCTCAGTTGTAATGCTTTGTTTTATATCCAGTTTTAGTCCTGTAGGGAGTGGGCAAGGAGCTTGTGTTGCACATTGTGCTGTGCATCAACCCTGTGTTGCACTTGCCGTAACATTATCTGAAATATTACGAGAGTCTGAAGTGTAGATGTGGCACCAGCTGCTCGATAATGGCGGGTCCCCCATTGGGTATATAAAGGCGCGCTGAGCGCGGCTGCGCACTATCCTGGCTAAGAGGCCGCCGAGTGCACCTTCTGCGTTGCTGTCGCCTGCTGTCTTCCTGTGTGACCTGCTACGCGTCCTGCGCCCCCCCACGTCTGGACCAGCAGCACGTGCTCTCACTCTAGCTCGTCTTGACAAGTTACTGGTCGAGTGTTACTGTCCCGCCGTCAGAGATGGAGGCTAGCAGCAGCACCAAGGACATTGACAGCCGCATACTGCTCGCTCCCGTCGTGGTGCTCCTCTACCTGGTGGTGGTCTTGGAGAACTACTTCGTCGAGAACACCGCCTTCAGCTACATTTTCCAGATGTAAGGGGCCCTCCTGTGCCTACGGGAACAGGAGGGGGGGTTGAAGCTAAGGTGTGGTGAAGAAGCGGTGACTTGTACAAGTCTCTCAAGGCAAGACCCGTCCCTCCCTGAAAAACTAAATCATCATGGAATCCTGCGTGGCCTTCCGGACAGAGAGCGGAGTGCCTCGGCGCCCCGGCATTGTCTCCAACACCGGCGACACTCACAAGTGTGACGGCTGCAGCAACGCGAGTGAGTGCTGGAGGAGCAGTGTGACGAGTGTGTCCGAGGGGCGCCGAGACCAGCTGCTGGGAGCACCAGGCGGCAAGTGTGTTACTCCCGACGAAGGCGGCTCCTGCTGCTACTGCTGTCAGCCTCCCGGTGTGAGGTGGCTGACGACGGACTGGAGGAGTTGGATCCCCGTCGAGGTCAGGGGACCGCTGCTGACGGTGCTGATGCTGCTCGTGGTCTCTCTCTTCCTCGAGGGCTACGTCTCCGAGGCCGTGGTATTTAAGTACGTCTTCCAGATGTAGAATTAAACCCTCTCAAGGCGTCCAAACACAGCCTGCCCACTAGTCTTGTAAGGCCAGTTTTATATAGCAAAATATTTTTATACATTGTTATTATTTATATAAAAAATTAAAATATAACTGTTTTTGTTCACCCCTTTGTGATGTATGGTTCTAGTCACGAGTGACTACCGACTCGAGGAATGATAAAGGTTATGAACACAGAATTTACTTAATGACTTTAATGCGATATAATCAAAATAATACTAGATAAGTATAAATAATATACACAATCGACTTGAGAATGGTCCAGGACGGACCGAAACGTCGTCGTCCCTTCACTTTCTAGTGTGTGGTCTGGTCAACATGCACGTTAATGTGACTCCTCGTCTGCAAAATAATACTAAATGCAGAAATTATATGCATTAACTTTACTATTTCTTTGCGATGATAAGGTGTGATAATTAGGTGGAGTGCCTTGCCTTGTGCCACAGCGAAGGTCTTGCCCAGCGCCACTGAAGGTCTTGCCCAGTGCCACTGAAGGTCTTGCCCAGTGCCACTGAAGGCCTTGCCCAGTGCCATTGGAGGCCTTGCCCAGTGCCACTGGAGGCCTTGCCCAGTGTCACTGGAGGCCTTGGCCAGTGCCACTGGAGGCCTTGCCCAGTGCCACTGGAGGCTTTACCCAGTGCCACTGGAGGCCTTGCCAAGTGCCACTGAAGGCCTTGCCCAGTGCCACTGGAGGCCTTGCCCAGTGCCACTGGAGGCCTGATCGGCTTCTCTAGGCTGGAGATGGGGAGTGGTCTGAAGACCTGACACACACAGCGGTGCAAAGTTAAACACAGTAGACCAGGAACGGCCATTAAACACGCTGAGTGAGTGTCCGTATTTGAGTATTGTAGTGATGACTATGTTGGTAATTAGTTCACGAAACACAGTGTCTTGGGGCACTCTTAACCCAAGACCTGGGTGGGGGGAGTCTTGGGACGCCGCCCTGCGGGTCAGTGCTCAAGACAACACAAGTAATTCTAAGACTCTCGGATGTTAAAGGATCATTAATAAATAAGCAAATTGCCTAATTGGGCACTAATAAGCGACTACCCCCCCCCCCGAGGTGCAAAAACTTGGTACTCAAATGAGCCACAGAGACGTTAGAAAGAATTTCATCAGTGTCAGAGTAGTTAACAAATGAAATGCACTAGGAAGTGATGTGGTGGAGGCTGACTCCATTTGAAACTGTGAATGGAGATATGATAGAGCCCAATATGCCCAGAAACCTGTACACTAGTTGATAGACAGTTGAGAGGCAGGACCAAAGAGCCTCACAAGCACAATGAGGCGAGTGCACACACACAGAGTAAAGGCTGAGCAACACAATATAAATAGCTCATCAAACTGTAATAATCAGCAAACACACGAAACACGCAAAAAAGCGAATTCAAGATAATAATTTTTTGCAAGATAATAGATAACATATTTAACCTACGTGAGTCCAGTTCTAGATACGCAGCGCTCATGCTGCGTGAAACAGATGAACTAACCAATTGGGGGTATTAACAGCTCAACCGCTTCAAAGCAAAGGAGCCACTTGAGAGGTAATACACCAGGTGGACTGAGAACTTCACCTCCCCCCCCCCCTCCTAATGAATGATTTACAGACCAAAGAGAGAATGGCGGAAGTTATGGGAGTGAGTCCAGCCAGCGTGGAAGGACTAGGGGAATACGGGCACCGAGTGAACTAGCGATTTCCAACCAGCTGGACCATCGGGGATCGAACGCCGACCTAAAAGGCCGCTGCCGTACTGTCCCATAATCAAGTAATATTTTGTTGGACAGGTGCTCGCGCGCGCGCGCTCTCACACACACACACACACACACACACACACACACACACACACACACACACACACACACACACACACACACATCCTGTGTGTGTGGTGTGGGAAAAAAAAAAGTAGTTAGTAAACAGTTGATTGACAGTTGAGAGGCGGGCCGAAAGAGCAAAGCTCAACCCCCGTAAAAACACAACTAGTAAACACACACACACACACGTGTGTGTGTTTGTTTGACACAACTAGTAAACACACACGTGTGTGTGCGTGCGTGCGTTAGAGAGTAAGTGCGTGAATCGGCGTATATGTACACAAATTACAATTATTACTTAACCTATTATAGGTATAGGTTAAGTAATAATTGTAATTACGAAGCAATAAGATGCTTATCTTAACATACTAAGAAGGTTAGGTAAGGTTAGTGTTTTCTATGAAGCTTTTCAAGGTAAACAAGTATGTTTAGTATGTCTCACATGCACGTGTTTAATAAGTCAATATTGACTGTAAGAAAGTGCGAGAACGGGTTGGAAAATGTATCAGTAATGCCTAGTGTCCATTGTTCGTTTTATTATTACATTTAACCCCACGAAACCCCGAGCTGCGAGAAAGCGAGTGTCTCATTACCCATACATGTTTCAGTTGATGTTTGTGAATCATTATTATTATTCCTTTGCAGATGGCTGGCGGCGCGAGGCTTCGACCCCGGTACTGAACAGGTGAGTCTTTTATCATACCGCTTCCCTCACCCGTTGCCACCATAACAGGCTGTGAATTTTGAGGGGTTCAAACACTCGACGCATAGATTCGAACCCTCGTCCAGGCTCCTGTGGATCTGAATCATAACAGTTAGTCTGGCATTCAGTTACTTATCGTGGTACATGCCTGTTATTCCTTTTTTCTGTTGATAGCTTTGGTAGCCATCTAACAGTTGGGTGGTTCCGTTGGTACCGTTGTTCCGAACAACGCCACAATGGTGTTCGTGTTACAGGAGCCACGGACACATGCGCTAATGCACTTGTCTTTGAAAACATAGTTACCTTCAACGTAAAGTTGTATTGTAGCTCCTAGAGGGGAAAATGGTTGGGATTCGGATATTGTATGCGACGTTTAGTGTGATTCCGAAGACTGACGCGAGTTTGACAGCTTTGAAAACCTTTTAGGATTTTGCTATGAAGGTTCATGCCATAACCCACTTTTGTTCCTGCCTAACCTCTCTCTCACCCCATCATACCCCCCCCCCCCCTCTCTCCCACCTTCCTATTCACCCAGTCACTTTCTCTCCTATCTCGTTCAGGCAGTACCTCCTCTATGGGAGATCAAAGGTACTGTGAAACACCATATGCTGCGATAAGGGAACTCCACGTGTTGATAACCTTTTGTTTAGCCTCACTGTCTCCATACGACACTTCCTCATCACCTGCCGATCGTCAGTATGGCAGATACGACAACGTCAGTAAGACCCCCAGGGGTCAGATTCATGAAGCAGTTACGCAAGCGCTTATGAACCTGTACATCTTCTATCAATCTTTTGCAAATACATCTTCTGTACATCTTTTATCAATGATAAGGCAAATGATGCCAATTTCCACTCTCGGTAAATACCCTCCTCCATCCTCACTAAGATTAATCTAGCATATTATTTTCTACGTGATTAAATGTTTGTGTTATGGATGTACCAGTACTTATATTGCTATGACCACCACTAAGCCTTCGAGAAGAGTGACCTGCCATCTACAAGCTGGTGCCCCTAGTCACTTCGTGCGAAGTGTACATAACACAACATTCACTATAGGAACGTACTAGTACAAATACAACAATCCTGATGTCCACCACTGACCAGAGAAGGCTGCAAATGCTGGAAGCTATACTCATAAAAGAAAAAAAGACTCGCCCTAAATATTCAGAGTAACGTCGACTTGGATTCCTTGCCTACGCTCAGACCCAGACCTCGCCACACAGCACCGGATAACGACATCTCTACGGACTTTCCCTTCCGCCCACCGCCTTACAAAGTGTTTGATGGCCACTCATCACCTGTTGTTGTTATAGATTTAGCTACTCGGAACAGGTTCTAAGTAGCACGGGCTATGGTGAGCCCGTAACTTACCTGGCACAGGAGCGGTGCAAATAGCACGGGCTATGGTGAGCCCGTAGTGGACTTACCTGACACAGGAGCGGTGCCGTCTGTGACTCATCACCATTATATCCCCTATTTATTCACTTGTGTGTGATTACTTCACCTTACTTCCCCACACAACTTGACCTCTTTCACGTGTGTATCTGAGATCAATTTGCACCTTGTAAAATCATTCTTTATCTGAAGGTGTTCCAGAGTGGAGCGAAACGTTGTAGAATATATACCTTTCAATAATAGAGTTGCAATGAATTTCGGTAACTTGATTGTTGTTCTTAATCCCGAGATTATGAAAATAGAAGCATAGAAAGATGAAAATAGAAGCATAGAAAGATGAAAATAGAAGCATAGAAAGCATGGAACCCCTCGCCACGTCCCTTGTGGATTTGTTCAAGGATAGAAAGCTTATACTATAAGAGCAACAACGCCAGCAATGTGGGCATATATAATATATAGTGTCGTACCTAATATCCGCAACATACTACTCGGTCTAGTATGCAAGGTCCGAATTGCCTAGTAGGCAGTGATTTACAAATAAAAATCCAATTGATTTGAATTAAAATTATTAAGACCATGAGTTAATGACTTAGTTATGTTAGTTTAGGTTAGGGTAGGTTAGGTTTGGTCATATGTCTACGTTACTTTTAACTCAAATGAAAAAAAAAATGAAATAATTTATAATTTAAAATGTCATCATTTCATAAGTTTTTAGAAAAATATGACATCAGGAGAATTCGGCTTATTACGCAAATCGGCCCTTGCATAGTGTGTAAATAATGAAAATTTATTAAACGAAATGTGATATTTAAGTGCTGTCTGTCTGCTTGGATGGAAGTAATTACAAAATACCTTTATCTTGATTCCGTGTATAAGGTTGACAGGTGAATTGACAGAACATATAAAGCAAAACCGGTTTAGAAGCTAGGTTCTAGATCTAAGACCTTTTGCTCGACATGGACCCAAGAGCCCCGTTCGAGTCCCACAAGCACCAGCTACGGAGGTAGAGACAGAGGAGTGAGTACCCGGTAATCTGTATAAGTGCAGGGGGAATGGCCAAGCTGTACCCCAATGTACCCAGGGGCGTTATCGTTCCCTCCCCCGTGTTTTTGAGAGGCCTCTTGTTAGGGATGGCCAGGAGTTGATTTAGGCCTACAGCGGCAAGGTACATGATATAAGCACTTGTGTGGAGGGTGTGTGTGAGAGGGGGGCACGAGGCCTAGCCTATCACGGTGTACCCAGAGTGGCATGACTTCCCAAGGGGAGGGGGTGATGCCCCCCAGCAACACATGACTGTGTGCTACACTTGCCCTGATGGCCCTCAAGTCTCATTATAAAAAAATAATATAATGAAGGTGAAGGAAATGATGATAGGGCATTGTGAAGTAAGAAATAGTGAAGGGCATTGTAGTACTAATAATGATGCAGAATCATCAGGTCATCCTCATAAAATAAGAGTAATTATAATAAGCATCAAATATCATAGATACTTGATTCTGCAACTGACAGCAGGAGATTACAATTTTAAAGGCAATCCTCATCAAAGAAAACAAAGACCTATTATAAACTTACAAAACAGCTTTTTGCATCCTTAGCAACACTGAGGCCTAGACCCTCCCAGTGGAC